>NC_051178.1:138266211-138373807 GCF_013339695.2 Rhipicephalus sanguineus
ACCCGCGTTAACTTTCTGTCAACACGTTTCATCCTCGCATTTGCATCCGTCCCTCTCATCTAGCCTGCGCACATCCGGCATACAGGCACCAACTCCCTACTGAACACTCTTCCTGCCTTTTCGCACTCTTTCTGCGTCTGTAACGAATAACGTTAGCCGTAGCGGAAAGTTCAGCCGTAGCGGAAAGCTCGCGATGGCATTCGCATTTCGAAACGCGTGAGCCAGTAAATAGAGCGTTTGTAATTTACCTTCCGTACGGGCACCCCGCGGGAGGATTTAGAGCCCAGGTCTTTGGAGAGGACACACGTGGGCAGCGTGTCAAGGCCGCGCGCAGTACACTCACGTCCCGGCTGAATGTAGCGGCCGAACAGTTCCGAGTTTATGGTTCCCCTTGCGGGCTCGCTAATTATAGCATGTCATGCATCTTGTTGGCACGCCACAAGTGTTCCGTGAAAGCAAGCATAAGTCGTTAACGGGGTTTTATGATGGCTGTAGGCACGCCATAGCTACGTCAGCTACGTGAGCGCGCTGATGAATGTGATCCTCAAAGCGAGCTCTCTGTTCGTCAGGAGTAAAAACCCCCTATATATGTCGGTCGAACACGTGTGAATGCCACGTATAAATAAACGTAGCAACCGCGCATGCCAGCGCATGTAAACAAGCGTCTGTTTAGCCTCTGCTCTCTGGGAACCGGGAAGTGCCATGCATTCTTGTAGCTCAAAACAGCAGCAACGGCAACATGGAAGGAATGTGAAAATGTCTATATTTGCAGCGCGGCAGCCGTGGTTTATATATGGGCGGTCTTTCGTAACCCTATACGTGAAGGCGCGCGTGACTTCTTTTGCAGCGAGGCTGCATGTGCCGAAGGAAAGCGGATGTCCGCAGACAGGTTTTTGTCCCTACAGCGCAGGTATGCGCCAGAGAAATTGGACAAGCCCCACTTAATACCCACCACCGCTCCACTAAAAATGAGGAAGCGGGCAAGAACGTACGTGCCACACAAATTGGGGCAAACGTCACTACTCACCATTGGTCCACTCGGTGACGGGAAACGTAGAATGCGGCAAAAAGACGGGTGTCGCTCAAATGGCTCCTGAAGACCGTGCACGAAACGCCAAGCGCATGCGGCAAGCCTGACAAGGCGACGCATATTGCGCCAAAAAGGCGCATGCTGCTCGAATAGAAAACTTCAAAGGAGCATGCGCTGAATTCAAAATGGAATTCCTGCCCCTTTCTGTACATGTCCTGAAAATTGTGCGCCTTTATGTGCCCTTCTTCAAAATTCAGTGTCGCGCTAGCAGCTTCCCTGGTCAACATCTTCACAGACTGGGAATGACTCGGTAAAAAAGCGCGTCCGCCTCTTTCAACTTCGGTGGTCAACCGTCTCTACAGTGGGTGAGGGCGGCGATTATTTTCGCTTTGTTTTCGGCGTGATTCCAGTATGGCCGTCGCGCAAGGAAGTTCGCTCAAGTTTCCTTTAGGCGCACGAAAAAAAGGCTCGTTGAAGAATTCCCGCTCGCAAAGCGAAGTGAGAGATTCCTTTCAATGGTACCTGCCTAAGACATCTCGCGTTAACTAGAATAAAGGAGTTGGAGTTACGATATTTCAAGAAGGACTTGTTCTGTTTGATTTGGCCAAGACTATAGAGTTATCAGTTAATGAGATCTAGGTCTTCCTTAAGGCTCCTCACTCGCCGCGGTGATCTTGTGGTCATGGTGCTGATTCATATAAAAATGGTCACTGATTTATATAAAGATCAGTGACCGAATCATTGCTCTATTTTTTAAATGCGAATGTATTTCTTAGTCGGGCTATGTAAGGCATTCGGCGTTGTCCGCGCGCCTCTCCGCTCTCACTCCCTCTCCCATAGCAACAGCTGTGGGCGCGCGCGCTTATCCTCGCCCCTAGCAACCGGAGCAGGTGGTGCGGGCGGAGTAGCGGAGAGTGAGTGGAGAGGAGGAGCGCGCTCTGGCGTGTGAGGGCGCTCGCATCGTGGGAGCTCGGCGGAGCTCCCGCGTGTGTGGAGAGAGTGTAGGAGAGGGTAGGTGCAGTGCTTCGCCGCTCCTTCTCTCACCGTTCGCTCTCTCTCCTCCCTGCGCCACCACCTCAATGCAGTGCGTTTGAAACGCGTTTGTAGCGTTTGTGCTGCCTTGGCACAGCCTGAAAACAGCGTGTTCTAAACGCGTTTGTGCTGCATTGAAGGCGGTGGCAACATCCCTGAGGTGATTACGAACGCACGTAGGAAGCGTTCGTTGAAAGAGGCGCCCAAAAGGGAGACACTTGAGCGCGTCGATGTGTCCAGCTTTACGCCATTAAAATTACTACGCCGTTTACTCTCGGCGCAAAAAATGCATTCGCATTTCCTCACGATTCCCTTCGGGGAGGTGGGGGCCTTTTTGTTCCTCTGTAGACAACGCAGAAAAGCACTGGTCAGAAGAAACGTCCGTATTCTTGTCGCCACTGCCAGTCTTGCCTTTCATACGTGAAAGACATGGTAACTCGAAGGCGTGTACCAGCTGGTATCGTTCGTCTAAGAATGTGCGAGTGAAACCAAGTGGAGGAGGAGGTTACTACTGGAGTCGTGGCATATACAGAGGACCCACTCAAAATATCAACCGTTCACTCGGAACTCTCCCCCCGGTGTATGCGCATGGGCTACGCTCCTCGATAATGCGTGGGGTCGTTAACCGCCGCGAGAGTGCCTTAAAGAGGCCGCTGCCAAGCCGCCGCAGTCCCCCCTGAGGAAGGAACCGAGCTGGTTCCGAAACGTCGGGTTTTTACGTGTCTTCGTAACTTTGGTTGGAGAATAAATATCAGTTATCTCAGGCATTATGATGTTCGGCACGAATTTTCTGCTATAAACACAACGACGAACCTGGAATACCTGCACATGGAAGCAGGTAGCTATAAAAGGCCTAAATATCCTAACGAATTTTTTTTTTACTTAGATGTGAGGTAATATTTCATTTATGCTCCACGTTATTCGCAGTGTTATGTTTTTTTAAGCAGTTTAATATATATTCATTATAATTAGTTTTCGCGCGTTTTCCCGCGATGTCGCCATTGGCGCTGCCATCGACATCGTTGCCGCCATGCTGACTAGAATTTGACGCACATGCGAGGTTCAGGAGCCAATAAAGGCTACTTGTTCCGAGCGCGGTGTCGTGCGTTGCAGGTCACGTGTTGTGTTGTGATTGCCAGGGCCATATATGCGAAGGCTTGGCGGCTTGATGCGTGCCGCCTTCTTGCGCACCGTGTTATGGAGGTCGCGTGACTGTGCAGACGGCTTCCTTCGTGCCTTGCTCGGAGGCCACGTGATGTACCGAGGGTTTCAAGTGAAGGTACAGGATTCGAAACTGCCGAGTTGCTTCGCGCTGTCTTCACAAAGGCCTCTGTTTTGCGATGAACGTAATAATATGCTGATATTTAGAGACGCGCAGCATTTCTGAAATTGCAGACAGAGCAGCGGCAGGGGAAGTCCACCGCAGGATAAGCACCTTACCTGCTACCTGCTGCTGCTACCTGCTGGCGACGCTCTCAACATATTGACGGCGAGCGTTCATTGTCGACAATTCCATTCTGTTCACGTTCGTTTGGCGTGCGCAACATCACGATCGTTATTGCTTAATTAGTGCGCGAAGTTTTCCTACAATACGTACAGCACATAGACGTAGCAAGTTTAAATTTATGTAAGGTCCTCGTCTGATATCTTTATGAATTCTTTGCTTCACGATGCAGCGACTTCTTCGATTCAATGTCAGTTCCACTGTTTGATAAGGAAGTTCTATATAGCTTCTCAGTTTTTTGTGTAACGTTTTCTGCACAACGCATAACAAGTTTGTTATGTAACAATTTTTGACAACTCTTACGTTCGACCGAAACGATAAAAAATAACTCTCAAAAAGCTTTTGATGGGAAGCTTTGGAAAAAAGAACAGAATAAAAGAAAGCTATGACAATGTAGGTGGTGAGGCAAAGGATTAGAAGGATTTGCTCTGTGGAGAATCTTTACGGTGCCATGCACACGTAAACGAGTTTTCTGAACCAGCAAATAGTAAGATGCAAAAAATTTTGAAGAAAAAAAAATCAAATATGTATGTCTACTGGCTTTTGTGAAAGTCGACGTGCACTTTTGTATTTGTGATTAAAAAAAAGCAGAACTAGTGCTGCCTTGTTTAGACCTTTTGATGGCCGACTTTCCATTTAATAATGCGCTGCATTTGTGCGTTATATGGGGAAGCGAGGGAGATTTTTCGCATGACATCGCACACTGGAAGTCTTAACGTTTCATTCCTGCATGAATTGGAACGGTGCCAGATTTTTAAGAAAATGTGTAAGGTTGTTTTTTAAAGGTAGTTTCTTTTTTCAATCACGTTGGACGGGCATTATCCCGACACATTTTCTTCTTTCTCGGTACAAGTACGTGGCGTTGCGATGTTTTTCAGTCTCTGCAACAGAGCAAGAGACAATATTTTGCAGCGGAAACCTGTCCACCCATGCGAACATCACAGTGACGTGCGCGTTTGAGTACTGTTACGTAACGTTGCGTACTGCTATATAGACTACATGACTGGGTAGGCGCTGCGTGTCATCGCCTTCGGAGGATCATTATTTCGTCGCCATCACATTTTTTTTTACGTAAAGCTACGTTCATCTATACTGCGCCTACCAACGGCCTTCGCTGCCAGATCGGTTGCGTCATTTTAGCTGGCCAATGGGAAGCGACTGCTGCGTGAAGTTCAAGCGTACGTCACCGTAATTTTCACGTGAGCGTTCCGTTACCCTCTGCAAAAATATCGGTCCATTGGGTAATAGGCCTCTTAAGATGACGTCGAAGAAGCGCTTAATATCCGTTACATATCGGCAATTTTACATTCGACACATGATCGCTGCTGTCATGGGCTGTTAAAAGAAAGTTTTCTTATTTTTGTATGTCGCGATGTGAATTAATAAGGTCATGAAACCTCGAATGCATCAACTCAACCGTATTCGTGCGTATGCATCTGCCTTATCACTGTTCGTTGAGTTGTCTAGGAAACAAAACGGCAAGGTTAACAGCCCAATACGACGGAAACGAAACCCATCCGAAAACTAGACCGTTCATGCTATGAATACTCGAGCACGTGAAGCGACTAGTACTCGATAGATACTGGAAACGGGAGGTTTTTCTTTTACCAACAAGTAAATGCTGAATTGTACAAATGTAGAAAGTTCCATCTGATTTTGCAAGCGCTGCCGTACCGCCACACGAGCTACATTTTTGATAACGGAACCCGAGGGTACAGTTGCAGTTATCTGTTACCTTCGTTGAACAGTTCATCAAGACTTCTTCTCATCTTGCTTATACCGCCATGTCTATCGTCATTACGAGCCGCCCCGATGCAAACACGCCACTTACGTAAGCCGTGCAGCCAGCTATTGACTGCATGAGTCGCCACCCTATCGCATTACAAGCGGCGGCGCGCCAGACTGAACGCGCCCTTCTATCATATATGGCCGTTTTCAGAGTACAGCAGTCACGGAGGTGCGCAAGCGAGCATGATCGCTTGCTATTTTTCGTAACTCTTGGGCTTTGTCTGGGACGCGGAGAAAACGGGTATACGTAACAGGAAGTCAAAACAATTGCAAAAACTTCTTACGCTAAAGCTGTTCGCGACAAAAACTTTTAGCCAATCCTGACGCTGGACACATCGTTATGAAGGCTGCTGGACAATGGAAACAAAGGTTTAGGTACGAGAAGCAACGTGAACTCAGTCCCAGAAGCGGCTCTTTAAGTTGTTACTTAGAACGCTGTACAAGAGTGGCCGAAAGATGAAAGAAAGGAAAGGCAAGGAGGTTAAGCAAGACAAATATCCGGTTTGCTAAATGCACTAGGTAGTGCAGGAAGGGACTGGGACGATAAGAAGAAGAAATATAAAGATAGAAAGAGAGCATGTACGCACTATTACTGTTATTGAAAGCACAGGATGGCACCAGCCAGTGCAACAGTCGTTCATGCAGATTTGCTGTTCGTAAGAACTGAAATAACGCAGTCGTAGCCCTCTGGGACAACACCTTGTAAAGTCAGTATTCAAAAATAATTTCTTTTTACAATGATCTTTCGTGCGCGAGCACTAGCAAAGTCGCGAGCGTTTGTCTCTATGTATCGAGGCCAGTCACGTAAAACTTGTTCAAGTGAATGCAGAGTACTGTGTAAAGACTATTCCCAGCCTTAGCCGACGAAGTAGGGTAGCACAGCGGTGTTAGAGTTCGCTTGCCTCAGCAGAGTTTCGCCCTTAGTTTAGTTATTATGGTCTTTACAAGTTACGCAGTCAAGCAGAATACAAAGAGTGGTGTGGCCTTCTCCACACAAGAGAAAAAACAAGCAATTTGTAGCCTATTTATAGAATGCTTCGCCATATTACAAAACCATTTTGGTAAATTAGCTGGGACGCTTTCTATATCAGCACAGATATCGGTCAAACGATCGCCGACTGTTCATGCCATGGCACGCGAAAAAAGAGAAAGTCGTCTTAGGCAACTTTGGAAAACATATTAGTTAAGGTTAAGTAAATGACATTGCCGTTTCTGTACAAACGGGCATCTTTTATGTGGTGCTGTGTTACGGAAACTGCATTAAAATTTGTCGTTACGTCGAATTTTAGAAAACACATAATGTGGAATGTTTATTTTCTGCGTTTAACATCTGCAACAAGCAATCTTGCGGAAACCTAAGAGTGTTTGGAACGATGGCATTGGTTTTGGTTGTGGAGAAGTTCCTGATAGCCACTAAAAAAATAACAACCTTCAATTGAGCATGCACAGTCCCTCTTGTTGCGTATCACTTTCACAAATGCCTTGAGCCATATTAGGAAAATATTGTCCCTTATCCGCGAAATCCTCGCTCTGAGGTTCCACATGCAAGACAAATTAAAATGTAAGTCTCTCGAGTAAACAATGCTCGTAATTATGCTATGCAAAGTAGAATTATACAGAATGTACACCCGCGTTCAATATGACTTGTAACACGGCAGCCGGTGGCCTTACAAGCCCGTGGCCTCGCAAGCCGTGGCCTCCGCAATTAAACACCGTTCTCTCACTTTCGGATTATCCCAAATGAGAGAATATCGCTTAGTTGTGCAAATAACAGCAATTTGGGGCCGTGCTCAATGTTTGAGCTTGTGAGGCCATGCACTACCATGTTGCAGGTCATATTAGGCGCGATTGTACATACACAGGGACCGCTAGAACACACCTTCGTCGCATGTGTTTTAAGACACTCTTAACGTTCTTACGCGGAACGAATAACAAGTACGACGCACCCTGTTTTTTTTTTTGGGTCCTTTTTCGTAGAATGTATAAAAATCGAAACCAAGCGCAAGGATGTCGAGAATAAGCGCGTAAGCATAACGCTGTCCAACAGACGCCGATTGAGTCCAGCCACAGTGCAGCAGTTCGCCGGCATTTCGCGCAAAAGGAATGGGTTCACGACAAACTTCTGCCCGAATACGATTCAGAGTTCGCCGTAGTGACCGTCCGTGAGTGGCGACCAGAGTAAGTGAAGGTCACTGTTGCCGTCTTCGCGACGCCGCTGTCGGAGCGTGCGATCCAGCGGCGGAGGCAGGGAACACGCTTCAGCAAAGATCTCAACGTGCGTCGTCCTCCGCGTCTGTGACTCTTTTGGAAATACAGAAAAATGTACGGGTTGATGGCGCTGTTAGAAGCCGAAATGACTCCCGAAAGGGCTACCACGTTGGCGTTCAATATGTCAGGGTTGCCGAAAGCAAGAATGACTTCCTGGACCATATAGGGCACGTTGGTCACGAGGAAGGCACCGAACACGACGGCGGTCATCTTGAGCGTCTTAATCTGCACAAAAGGAAAAAAAAAAAGAGCAAGAGTGGAGTCAAAACAGTTTGAAGAAGATTACTACGCAAACGCTGGCAAGCAGAGTAAGCGTACTGACATTTTTAATAAGCATAGAAAGGTCTAGACTGCAAACTTCTAGCACTTTGTGTTCAAACTCAATGCACCTCCTTGTTCATTATGTGTTATTAGGCGTTGTTCTCCACTTAAACCAAGAGCAAGCCTTCACCTCCTCGGATTCCACGATAGGAGAGCGCGGCATTTTGCCGTTGGCGATCGGGCACAAATATTGCGCCCGACTTCAGAGCCGTATGGGTAAAAAAAGTCAGACTTCTAAGGATAGTAGATCGAGCTATGGGGAGCACCAATTAACGCACAGAATAAAGAAGAAGAAGAAGAAGAAGAAGAAGAAGAAGAAGAAGAAGAAGAAGAAGAAGAAGAAGAAGAAGAAGAAGTGCTGTGCTTGTCTCGTCGCGAGTACTGTCATAGCGCACTGTACAAACAGCTCACTGGACTCAGACTATCGCATCAATCAGGAGTGTTTGATTTACAGACGTTGGCAGGCCTTATCTGCGTCAGGCTAAAACCAAGCGATGTGACTCAATCACGTTTCATCGACACCTCCTCGACATTGTCTTCACTCCGCGTTGATTATTCAAAGCGTCCGAAGCTCCGTAGAACGTGATTAATAACCATAATGGCTGCGCAGGACGCGAATCGCCGTGTTTACAGGCATTGAAGTAAATGTTACCGTAACGCGGTATCGTAAGCGTCATCCGTAATTCGGCACCCGACGGAGGGGTATTACGCGGTTTGGTCGAGGAGTACCGAACGGGACCTTAGACTTATTTAAAAGCTCTATGTTACGTCGTTACTGTGTCACGTTGTTTCTAATGCAATAGCGGTAATGAGGCTGTGTCACAGAAAATGCGGTGTCGGCATCGGCGGCATTGCCCATGACCATAAGCGAAACTGAAAAGAATAAAAATCAGTGCTCTAGCCGGAATCGAAACCAGGCATGCTGCGTGGCAGCCAAGTGTTTTACGACAAAGCCACGCCAGTCCTTGAAACTGCTTCGGAAAAAACACTATACAGGCGTCATTTCGGGCGGGGAGTCGCGTTAACAAACCTAATATTGCGCGGTGGAAGCGTGAAATTGCACCAGTCGTCACACCACCTAAATTGCATAACGTGTGAGTAGTGTGCAGCTGCCCACCCATTAAAAAGGGGTCCGTAATAATTCATCAACGTAATAACCATAATCGACATCTATATCAATAAACTGCGCAGCTACATAGGTGCGCACATTGCTTCACAGTTGCGTTGTTGGCACTTCGCTGCTTCGAAAAATGGTGAATAATGGCGTAACTTCGCAACTGTACTTGAAGTAGGCGCCCTGGGAGAGTTTACAACGGAAAATGCCTCGCGCACAGACGTTCTTTTGCTCGGGACACGTTTGAGGTGCCCATCGAGAAGCGAAAGAGAAGGCGATGTTAACGGGGCCCGAAACGCTTCAATCTGAAGTGCGAAGCGCAAGCGTCCTCTCATTTTCTTTTTTTGTGTTCTCGTAGAATGTTTTTAAAAAGTCCATCCATGACAGTCCTTCTGACAGACTCCATCAAGAAAGGGAGGAGCATTTTGCAACAGCGCCTTTGCATCGTCAGCGAAAGCTCGGCTGCTCCTCTCCCGCCTTCCCTCCAGAAGAATAAAAACGCACATGTAGGAGAAAGTGTCAAAATAGAATAAAGCTATTCGCTTTAAACGAACAGTGGAAGCGAAAGCAAAGGAAGCGAACTGAATTTCTCAGCATGATGCTTGCGGTGCTCTATTCAACAGGCCTAAGACGGTGGCTGTATCCGCGTTCAATATCTTGTGTATTTGTGTAAATGTACACCGAACCTAGTCAATACGAGCGTTTGTCAGCGTCACCCACAACCACAGATAGCAGCGGAGGTAAAGTACAGTTACGAACACGCTTGTAGCTTGGAGTAAGCTACAGAAAAGCCAGACCAAGTTGTCCAGGTCTGTTAGTATGCACCGCTTCGAGACGCGAAGAATTCAGCGCTGATTACGCTATGAACTTATAAACAAATATCAGGAAAGATGAGAGGCTGCATTTCTTATTAGATTTATGTCGCTTTTTTTTTTTAAATCTCGCAGGCTGAATTCGGGACGCGGATGCTTGTTCGCGGTTACTGCGAAATGGTAACCACGGACGAAGATTGAATCCCCATTGCCTTTTCATTTGTCTACCATTCCAGAGCGAGAGATGTTGTTCCATCGCTATTCTTTTGTTATGCCACGAAGTATAAGCGCAACACCCCAAATGACGTGCGCGAAATGGCGCGGCCGTCTGAAGATGACTCGATTGGATGAACTGTACTTTCACATTAATAACAACACGCGGTCCGCTCACACGCCAACGCACACACGTACCCACGTACTTTATCATTCCGTCTGAATCCAAAATAGAAAGAAAAGATAGAGGCAGCTACAGTGAGCGAGATCCATATATAGAAATACCTGAGGGCAAGGTGGCTTCGGGTAAAGAACGTTCAGCCCATTTCACTCGCTAAATTATAAGTGACAAAGCGAACACTCATAGAGCTTTCCACTGGAGAGAAAACCACCTCGCCGTCGCATGGACCCACTGAAATTTCTAAAAATACTTGCTGGGATGAAACGTAGTTGCACTGAAGCAACGTCGCCTATGCTCCGTTCATTTTGCATATATCGCTGAATTCACACGCGGAGGTGCTGAATTTTCCACTGCTAATGAAGAATGAATATGGACGTCAAGGTTTGTTAAAGCTAGGGCTATTTCGTTGAAAGCCTTCGTGAAAAGCGCGTCAGAACGTTCAGTAAGGTGAAATTGGTGAATTCAACTCGATGCAATCTCGAAAATTGAATTCAGGACACGGGCAAAAACTTCAATCAACCTTGTACGCTGCTTGCTGTTGAGCTGGTTCTTGGGTAACCATATTTTTTCGCGCTGCAGAATTTATAGAAATGGAGTATCCGAGGTGATAAAAACCTCAACCTCTCCACAGCAAGCCGGTTATAACATAACATAAGATAAGATAAGATAACATAACATAACATAACATAACATAACATAACATAACATAACATAACATAACATAACATAACATAACATAACATATAACATAACATAACATAACACACCAGAACATAACATGACAGCTATTTTACGAATAACTTCAACGCTGTCGGTGGACCTCGTGACTTCCGTCTTTTCATCGTCATCCCAGTTGTTCCTTACCGGTGCTACCTCGAACAACAGACAAGTTCGACTTGGTTTCATCATCTAAGGCTGTCGAGAATAGCAATGCACTCCATAAACGTGGTACGGGGAAGCGTTTCAAAGGAAACTATCGCTCTTCAGCATTCGCGAAAGGGTAGCGTACCTTTTAGAAATATTTTCGAAATCGACATATAACCAAGAGTCGCGAAATAGTTTTAGAGCAATAAATTCGTTGATGTCATTTGGCTCACAGACGAAGTGTCTGAACTGTGATTTTCGACGAAAACAAGCCCCTTGTTTTCCTCGAAAATCACAGTTCACTGGCGAAAAGTGGGATCCGGCCATAATCCCCAGTTAGTCATCATTTCCAGCCTCTTGTACGTCCATTCGATTTTCCCCTGCTTCTCGGATGATTAAGTGAGAAAACCTGCTACGCTATAGAACTACCTCGCGCTCTCTGTCGTGGAGCAGAAAAACAAGTTAGCTGGAAAATAAAAGAACGAAAATGCAAGAAAATAGGGGCAAATATAAACGCAGTTATCAAGAGTTCGAGCACTCACATCCGAGCGTTTCGAGTGACAGTTTAGCACAGTTTCTCGAACGGTTGGCCGCTGCTTTCACAACAGTGTTTCTACAAACGTCGGCGAAAAAGATGCTTAAACAAAAGATATCCTTAAATAACGTATGAGCTCTGGTATGACGAAAGTGACTTCTGAAAAACTTATTGGAAATGGCTTTGCAACAGGGCGACTAGACACGTACGGACTAAAGGAAAAGGGCGGAAACAACACACGGCGCTCGCCGTCAACCGAAGTTTACTACAGGGAGACGACCAGTTCATAAAGAACAACAGTCATATGGTCTGTTAGCCTCTACATGTTTCCCGACTTTGTTTTTTCGTGTCTAGACGCGCTGTTGCAGCCATAAATCAATACAACCTCCATCGATTTTCTGTCATATTTTATATGGCTGTCAATGTTGCTTTTAGCCAAGACTTCACCACTGACATTTATATGACATGTTGGCACATCCAAGGTGCTGAGCGCTCAACGTTAAACACAAGAAAGTCGCAAGAGAGTTTACGAAACGTTGTTACCGTGCAACATGGTTGAATACTAAGGAAGGAAAGAAGGAGCATGAGAGAGAGAGGGAAGGCAGGGATGTTAACCATTCCCGAAAAAAATGTATGCTATCCTAGACTAGGGAAATGCATAGGGGAGTTTGAAAGTGAGAGGTACCGAGAAAGTGAGAGAGAGAGAGAGAGCGAAAGAGAGGGGTAACACACACAAGGTCTACGAGTGTAAGAGCGAAGAAAACACAAATGCTTAAAGGCCAACTCCAGCGATTTTTTGACCATGTTGAAGCAATGGTGTTTTTACGTTCCTGAAACGCTCCTGTCAGGGGACCGATAGTATAAATACTCGGGAAATTAGAAATTAATTTTAAATAAGAAAGAAAGCGCAACAACGAAACCGAAACCCAACCGAGCAATACTTTCTTGGCGTGACGTGTAAGAGGCCAAAAACCGGAAATCCTGCAAAGCACGCCGGTCCCGTCAGCGCGGAGTATGAAAGCTGCGAAATCCGCGGAGAGCAGACGCTCAGCGGAAAGGTGACCACGCCGCACCATCCGTACCCTATCTGGGACTGACTGTGCCCTGTGCACAAGCTCCTCGGGGCTGTCTGACAATGACAGCTGCGATTCGAACGCATTTGGAAGTCATCTAGAATCGCCATTCCTCTTCGATGAAGTGGAATACACTTGTTCATGTACAGGGTTTGTCCTAAAAATAATGTCGACGACTAAACTGTAAAGCGTCTATGCCTCACAACAGGCTAAGATCACTTGATATTGGTGGATGGGGAAGTTAACTTACGCGCATGTAGTCGCACTGTCGTATGCTACCATTTGGAGAGTAGGGAGTTCCGTGAAACTCGTTTTCATTTCCGTGCGAGCCACAATGCAGCGCTCGTTGGAACAAAGGATTGCCATCAAGTTTTGTGTGAAACTCGACAAGTCCGAAGTGGAAACTTTTCCTATGATAAAGACCTTTGATGATAATTGTTAGTCATAACGTCAAGCGACGAAGCCCGCGTTGGACGACCGTCAACGACCGTCACCGATGGCAACGCGCTAGTCCACACCGCCTTTGTCTTGAACCGCCTCCTTGTCGATTCAAAGGTGTCAAGGTTCCCCCAGCTGCCCTGCAGTCCTGACATGGCTCCTCCAAACTTCCTTTTGTTTCCGCGCTAAACTCCCACGAAAGGACATTTTTTTTTTCGGAGCAGTTGACAAAGTCAAAGAAGCTTGCACCAAGGCTTTAAAGGACATTCCGGAGCATGATGCCTTCGATGTCTGGAAATCTCACTGGAAGCGCTGTATCGCCGCAGGAGAAGCCTATTTTGAAACCTTTATTGTGTTGTACTGATCTGATCAATACATCCTTTTTAATCGAGTCATTGACATCACTTTTGGGACACACCCTGTATGTGCTTGCCTGGTTGCGCTCTGCACCGCCAGATGGCACCACCTGTGCAGGCCGCTCATGCTCAAGTTTGTGGATGCCGCGATAAGGTAGAATGCTAACGCTAAGAAGTTTGCGTACACACTAAAACTTTTAATAATGCATGTTGCTGGGCGAGTCGGTCGTACATAATGAAACAAGGTGCTGCGCAAAGGAAACACGGACAAGGAAGTGAACGAAGACGGGCGCAAACTCGCGACTGAATTTTATTGAACAACAAAACGCACATTTATACGTCACAAATCGCAAAATCATCTATGCGCATGCGAGGAACCTGCTTTCATTATCGTACAACGTTATGGAGGTATCACTGACGCAAATGTCTCTTTTTTTCTTGATGAAGAAAGCCTCGGCAAGCTCACGTGCCAACTGGTTCCGACTACGCCTCAAGATTTTTGTTGTTGCCAGCAAAGGCTGGCACGGTTTGTCACAGGCAGCCGACGGGCTGTGTCGGCTGCCTGTGACAAAACGTGCCGCAGCAAGCGAATTTTATTGAGATCCGTTAACTCACAAAATCGCCGTAGTTGGCAAGCCCACGTGAGCTTGAACGATACCGTTCAAGCTCACGTGGGCTTGAGGGCGGGAACGCGCAAACGCAGATATATTAGAGCACCTCAAGTTTTCATCAATAGCCGCTTTTGGTTCTGCTGTTACCGGTTATGCTTATTTCTCTTTAATGGTTTATAGGCAACAATTCTATATAAGACCTCATCACTGGACATACGTGCTGTTATCGAGGGTTGAACGCTTACTTCATGCCATTTTTGGAGAGTTATTGCACACTGACGCCGGTAGAAATATGTGTCTCGAATGTTTCATTTTCAAGGAGGTTATATACTATTTCTTCTGGAGTGGAGGTGGCGCCCCCGTAAGTGAAGCCGGTCGCCGCCATATTGCAAAAGGAAAAACTCGGAAGCAGACGACGGAGTGCGCTCCGCTGCCCCGCCGTCGCAGTTGTCTTTGGGGACGGTGGCATGCTCTGGTAAAGCAGTTAAACATTTTACGAGGCCATGGTGACTTCGTGCGTCGCTTATGGCTGCACAAATCGCAATAAGAAGACGCCTGGGATCACTTTTCACGTGTAAGTGTCCTCACTTCGTTCGCTGACGATTGTCTGTTTTTCCGTGCATGCTGTTAAACTGGAAACAATTTTAAAGGTGCGCATACATGTAATACATGCGTACAGTTGTATAGACGAAAATTTTACGCTTTAAATGTTCGCTGACACGACGTTGTACGTGATTTTTAAGTGTATGCACGAAGTACCAAATAATGGGGTGCAGTCTATAGCTGGACGTACCGAGCATTATTGGTACGAGTAGGAAGTCTGAACGCCCTTAGAATTCCGAGCTTTCTGGTGTTTTCTTGCAAGTCAAGACTGACGGCGTGCATGCATATTTATCCGGTGCATGGATATCGAATTTGATGCATGTTTATCGAGGAATTGGCAAACACAACATTCCGTGACGTGATTATCCGTGTTACATGTTTCCAAAATACTGCGCGCAGCGTTCTACCTGGGCACGTGCTGGTCGAAGAAGTGGTTAGAGAGCTAAGGACGGTGACCACCTCTGACCACCTCTGCTCCATGTAAAACAAGTTTATCTCTAAAATAAGGTGCCGCCCGTTTCATGGCCGATCCCCCGCGATGGGTTGCGCCAGGTTGCCAAGGACCGACCGACCGACCGACCGACCGACCGACCGACCGACCGACCGACCGACCGACCGACCGACCGACCGACCGACCACCCACCCACCTCTTCGACAGAACGGGGCAGACGACCAGGCCAGACGGCCTGGCAGTGTACCTACAATTTTTCCTGCTTTCCCAGCGCATCTACAAAAGCCTGTTAGTTTCTACCTCCTTGATGTAGCTTCAACACAAATAGTTACGAAAAGAAGAAATTGCGGCAAAAGCAAGATGTAACTCTTTTCAAGTCCGACCAAACCGAAACCGAAACACCGAAGGACGCGGCTGCTTTACTTTTTTTATGCGTCTAGTCTGAGAGGGCGAGAGCTACCTCGTTTCGAGGCTGTGCGCGCTGCGCTTGCCGTGATGGCACACGTCGCCCACGTAGGTTAATGCTTGCGAATCCTCCTTCTGGCTAAATATTCGCGTGATGGATGTGTGCTTATGTAAAGAGAATAAGTGCGTTCCACGTTAGCTTGTGGTTACCCCTTGAATACTGACGCCGGCAACTGTTCGTGGGTGTAACTTTAAAGCAGTTTCCATCTCATTTTTTTATTGTGGGACTGCAAACCAACGCGCGCGCCGCGCGTATTCCATTGCCGCCTATGGCGGTCGCACCCTGTTTTTCCTCTAGCTACATGGCCGCCGGCGGCTTCACTTGCTCCCGTTGGCGGCGGCCGGGACTGCCACTCCAGAGGTTCTATAGAGCCTCCTTGTTCATTTTATGCAAAAAAATAAAACTTGGACGATGCTCGAGCTTCGCCTTCATGAGTAGAACGCGACAGCGTAATTGGGCCCCATGCACATCACCTCAATTGCTTGCCTCGCTTCAGTCCTTGGTGGATGCTTCAACTGTGCCGTAAGGAAACGAAGGACTGTGCGCGTAACATTGGCCGTCTCAAAGCATCCTAGGACGTCTACTGCAAGTATAGTTCATAAGTGCCCACTACGCAGTAATTCTTCCTTTTGCGAGTCAGCGAAGGGCCCAATACGCGTCCGTAAGGCAACACGCGAACCTACGCAGCTGCTCACTTTTTTATGCTTTTGCTGATGATGATGATTAAATATGTCTCAGCGCTTTGTAATGGGTGGGCCTCTCGTTGCACAGTTCCCATGTTTTGACGCCTGGCGTGATCCTACGCTTCTGCCACGCAATATTACATGCGTTAAGGAGAGTCCTCCCCTTACAAGATATTCATATAGTGCATTTTTCGAAGCTGTTTTAAGCAGTGACATGGCTCTATGTAGAACACCTGATTTCCACGCAAACTACCTGGGTTAGAGTCTTGCTCAAACCGAGAATTTTTATTTTTTGTTTTATTTGCATCTTTCTCGATTTTTTGGTCACGGAAAACGCTGATTTTTCGCTCACAACCAACGACGCTGACACCGACGCCGGAATTTCTGCGTAACGAGCTTTTTTACGCTATTGCGTTAATATAGCGATAAATGTTTGGATTGTTAAATGAATTAGTGGAGGAGCGAGTTAAATAACACAGCGGTTAAAACTAGTGACAGGTTACTTTCTGTAGAAATGACAGCAAAACAGTAAATAAAAAATAAAATCAACTCTAAGTTAGCTTCAGCTTTCCAGCGTGGTAACAGTGGCTTGGTAAGTATTTATTGGCTAGAAAGTGCGGTTTATGACATTGGTTTTAAGGTGTCTGGGTGAGTTTCATCTGGTTTTCATTAAGCCGTGCTTTGCTAGAACAACTTTAACTAGCCATTACGAAACAGCAATGTATCTACCAGAAGCTTTACAACATAAAAGCATATACACTAGCGCAAAACATGCTTACGAATGTCAACCCACCTTGGCCCGCGGCAGGGAGGAAGCTGTTTGCTGGCCAACTTTGCCGCTGCTAGAGCTATGCTTCCACATGGCCCAAAGGATGCCGGTATAAAAGGACACGAGCAGTACGAGCGGAACCAAGAACACCATGAAGAAAACGAATCCCATGTAGACCTGGCGGTGATAGAGCGGCACGTCGCGGTCGTAGAATATGGACGCGCAGAAGCACTTTCCCGGCGCCACCTCGACGCTGTGGAACACGTACACATTTGGCAGTGAGGGCACGCACGATGCAAGCCACGTGACGGCCGCCAACTTCCACGGATCGGGACTGGGAGCCAGGGGAGTGGCGATGGCAATGTGCCTGTCTAGAGCAATGGCCACTAACATGTAGGTGGACGAGACGAGGGCGAACGTCTGTAGGAACTTGAAGAAGCGGCAGAAGGCGTCTCCCGCAATCCACACCCTGCCCATCACCTCCCACACGACCTGTGACGTCATCGTGACGCAGGCCACCAAGAGGTCCGCCATTGCCAGATTAAGAAAGAGTACCCTGGCCTTGGAGACGCGACGGTGACGCCGCCTGACGACGAGTTTCCAGAAGACAACGCTGTTACCCACGACGGAAGTGATTATCATGACGATGATAATGAAGATGCGCGCTTGCTTGTGGTATCGAGGGCCCAGCACGTCCTCAGGGCTGAAGTTGTCATCGGTTACGTTATCGGCGATGAAGTTGGTGGTGGTACTCGTCAAGTAATCGTCTTCAGTAACGAAAGCGTCATTTGCTGCCGCTTCCATGGCTTTCTTAGTCTTTAAGCGGACTTTAGATATCCCCTTTTAGTATTTGTGTCTGGACCTTTGTGCCACTGGTAGTGTATAAACACTGTCCCTTGTTCAGGACGTCTGCAGCCATGGCGCGAGCACAGTACACTCGAAAACGCAAAGAATGGTGTTGGAAGTTTCAGCAGACTTGCTCTCATGACTGAATCTTCATATATTTCCACTTGTTCCTGTAAGGGAAATTGAGACAAAGAAGGCTTAATTTCACGAGTGAATACACTTTTTTCTTATTACCACAAAAAATAATATTGCCTCATGTGTTAGTCATTGTTTATCCTTCAGTTACTTCTGTAGGATAATAATGTTCGTCTTCCTTGGGACAAACAGCGGCTTGAACTGAAAAAAATATTCCTGCTTGCACAGAACACTGCCAGAGAAGTGAATATTATTCCACGTGACTAAGACCATTAGAAACGCATTTTGTACGGTTACTCTTGCTTATTACAACGTATAAACAAAAAAGGAAAATACAAACTGAATCGTTTTGGGTCAATGAAAAATAAAGGGACAGTGACGTAAGAAAACTATTTTGAAGAAGCCTGCAAACGTTTCTTTTGTGGCATGTATCTTGCGTGCCCACTTTGTATTACACGTATTTTCTATATAAATTGAAGAGGATGGTCACAAACTCCCCCCCTCCCCCCTTTTTTTCCGGTGGTCAGGTATTTGCGAACGCCAGTCGATTCTAGCCTGAGACGTTCTCTTCTATACGGGCCCGATCAGCATATATTATGAGCCCGCATTAAAAGACAAATATTTAACGCCGGAGTTGCTCGTAAGAGAAATTTTCAGCCAGTCACGATGCCGGACATATTAGGGAAGGCAGTTGACCAGTTGCACAGATTAATTCAGCACAGAAAGCTTTGTGAATCCGGCTCCCGTTCTTTATCGACTAATTCAAGGAAATATACGCCTGCAAGCGCATCGCAAAATCACTAATGCGAATAGTACCGTTTTAAAAATCACCGGCCATTTACTTACATGAAACACCAAAGTCGGATATTTCAGCGTAATTATTACACTGTTTAGCTATATGGTGTTGGTTATTACCAGCAGCCGACTATTACAGTGGCCTACGCGCTAAAACATCGGAATTATTAGCGGCAAAACTTCTAATAGCTTTGCAGTTACCAAACAATAATGAAAAACCCATAGCTGAATGCGAGGACTGCATTTGATACACTTTTTAATGTCAACTATATCTGAAAATGCCAGCGGCCAGGGCCTTTTTCAAGCAATCACGGCAAATTAGCGTGTGCGCCACGCATGTATCTGTCAGATCAGTGGTAGCCACTTCAGGTATTGCTAAGGCAGACCTCTTCACAATAAGAAAGCGACACTTTCCTCTATAAAGATGACTGATTCTTGCATGAGTTACTGGAGAGTGAATGTCTTATTTGTGCAATCGTTCCTTCCATAATTGGAGCCGACAGAATATCACACTTGCTTGGTTAGGTAGATTACGTCAGAACTGACGTCATTCTTGCGGCAACTACGACAAAAACGTATACTAGCAGAAACCCTGTACACCTGACCTTTAGTTACATCAGCGAGTCGTACTACAGAGCAGCGATATAGGCGGAATCTAAAGCCCACTTTTTTATATCCGTTACTCTGGCGTTAAAAGTTATTTTAAGAGCGAAGCTCTTTAAGCCGCCGTTGAAACGTGCGCGATTCACGAAAAGCCAGCCTTCCACCGCTCGGTCAGATACAGCCATGGGACGCGTGGTAGCGATAACCGCGGAGGTGCTATCGCTAAGCCACGCCCAGCGACGGAGACACCTCGCGCCACCAAGTTCCGCCGTGCTTCCGCCGCTCGATCAGATGCAGCCACGGGACGCGCAAAGAAAGTACATACTCACGAAGAATAAACAGCGCATCGTGAAGCGAGGCTTGTCGCTGTGCGAGAACGGCAACGGCAGCGACGAGCAGATGCAGAGTACGCGGCCAAGGAAAGCGAGAACAAGAGACGACGAGAAGATACTGCCGATCACCGTGAGTGGTACGCAGCGCGTATGCATAGATTTGATATATATGCGCGAGCTTTGATCTTGCCTGCAATGGGACACAGTCTACCACAGTGATCACAAGGCTCTGATGGTGAAGATGCCGGTCAAGCCTGCCTGGGTGTACCGACCAGGTGTACCCCTCGATAACAGCAAATACCTCTATGCGGCGATGAGCAAATGGAGACTAGGCTACGAACCGGCTACACTGCTTCTGGATTCTCCCTTGACAAAGCTTTCGCTTAGTCAGAGAAAACAACCGGTGAAGCGGCCACCGCAAGAGCTGGTAGAGCAAGAACATCGCGAAGAATTGGCAGAAGTCTTCAGTGGTGATGATGAACTAAAAGGAATACCCGACGACGAGTCTGCGAGAGAATTTCGATGATGATGATGCTGGTAGCTGCGACGATGACTTCTAGATACTAATTAACACTTCTCTCACTCAGACGGGAACTCTCCGTCTCTCTTAAAAAAAAAAAACGAAAGCTTGCACTCGGCCGCGCGAGGCTTGAGGCACACAAAAGCTGGCCGATTTGATGGTACCATAATAAGCTAAGAAATGCCTACCATTGCCAAGTTCAACCTAGTTACAGTCAAGTTCAGACCTAGCTACAACCAAGTTCAATCTAGTACAGCCACGTTCAGACCTAGCTACATCCAATTTTAAACCTCGAGACAGCCAAGTTCACCTTAGCAACAACCATGGTCAACCTAGCGCCAGCCACGAGACGCCATCACACCGGCCAGAGTCGCTGTGTCTCGAGCCTTGCGCGGCCGTGTGGAAGCATTCGCTTATTTTTTATTGTTTGTTATGATGTTTCTAGGAACCGTAAACGACTGACTATTGTTCTTATCGTGTACAAATGGAAGTATTTTGTCGTACGCGCGTCTTATACCACATAAGAAGTCGCCGATCGAAACATTACCTTGATGCCATGCAATGTGCGCTATTTTTGGGCAGATCCGCCTTTTCCGGAGAATTCCAGTACAAATTGCATTCCTGGGGACAAGGCTCACGACTTTGCTTCGTAAAATCTTTGGGGTTTGATCCACGTTCTACTTTTCAAGTGGTTCTGTTACGGACAACGACAGATTCCGAACGCTCTGTAGCATCGGAGAGGTTGACGAGTTGCTCGGTATTCTGGCACAGTGTCGTGATGTAGTTCGATTCGCTCTCTTCTGGCGACACGCTTCTGGTAAAGGATAGGGTGCCTTCAACGACCACTCTAACGTATTCGATATATTTTCTGGCAAAGAGCGAGGCAGGCGTTATTTGCTGGAGGGCTATCTATGGCAAAGCCGTACGGGGCTCAGGCGTGCTGCCACAAATGTTGAAGGAAATTGCGCTATTTTTGTTTCTTCAAAGAAGCACTTCAGATTGACCGAAAGCGGCATACGAGTTCCTTTTCGGAGGTGAGTGAAACTGCTGGAATTTTTTTCCTTTATGATATGAAAGACTGCTTTGAAGAACAGTGTAGAAGATAAAGAAATTTCACTGGAGCCAACGTTTAGAGAAGGAGACTTGTTTTTGACCACGCAGAAGCTTCTTTCATTAATAGCATACCTATGACCATTTACGCCGATTTCTCCTAACTCCAGCGGGGAAGGAGGCGGACTAATAAGCCTGTGGGTATATGGAGCTTAGTAACAAGCCTGCGTGTCCATAAAAGAAAGGAAGAAATGAAGACATGAAAATGACTGGGAAAAAAAACCTATTGGTGAGATGAATGCCCACAGGGAATCAATAAAGGGGCTGTAATTTCCCCCTAGTATGTAACCAACGAGCTTTATGAGTGTCTATTATGCAGCAAACGTGTTTATCGCTACAGCTTTCGTTTCCGTTGTGTCATAGCACGCTGAAATGGCCGTGGTCACCTGCCGGTTCAAATAAATAAATAAAATGATAACTTTAACGCTCTGCGAATTAACTTCTCGAAGCACAATCAGTGGTGAGAAATTTCAACATTGCCGCGACCGATTTCTTAACAACAGGAACGCTGGAGCTTTACACATGAACTTCCTCTTTATGTTCTTTTTCACATTTAGCCTCGCAAGCACATCTGAAAGTATGCACAAAGGGCCCATATTCAGAGAACGTTCACGCACTAGTAACTTTCATGCGAACAAGGAAAAAAAAAGAGAGCGTCCGACAGGGAACATTTTATGATTAGCGGAGGCGACTAGCCAATCAAAAAAAGGTTTCTACGAATGAAAACCTTTGAGAATTCCATCCCAGGACCCACAACACTCTGTGAAGCTGGGCGACCAGCGAAGCTGTGTGGTGCGGCACGGCAGTATCGCCGCAAGATTCACATCACATGGCGTTGGACATCACATTCACAGCATCACATACAAGATGCATCGCGCTAAATAACAGGCAGCATCGTGGCCGACATCCCGTCGCTTGCGTTCGGTGTTTCGGCCTCTCGCCTGCGCTCTTTCTCGCTGCTCTCGGTGTCTCTCCTCATAATCTCGTTGTTCCTCGGGCGTAATACGTCCGCACAATGAACGCGACAACATCGAAACGAGAAGGACCAGCGCAGACGCGCACGTGATTCCCTGAGAGAGAGGAGCGACGCCAAAATCACGTGGCCGGCTGCGTGTTTTGACGCGAAGGGACCCGACATTCTCCTTCGCCTTGCTGCTCAACGCCAGAGGGGCGCGAGATTCACTGTGAAAGCAGCCGCGCCACAAACAGGTGGTCGCTTGCGTGCTTGCGTGCTCACCCCACGTGGCCACTGGGGGTGGTGACAAACTTATATACGTCCTCCGCCGAAAATTGTTCCGCGTCGTTTTGTCCTCGGATGCGATCCGCCAGAGCTCAGCGATATACAGCCTCTCTGTAAAAATAAATGAATGAATGAATAAATAAATAAATAAATAAATAAATAAATAAATAAATAAATAAATAAATAAATAAATAAATAAATAAATAAATAAAAAGACGTCTTACGCTAAAATGGTTCGTAAGAGAATACCTAGGCCAATCATGATGCTGGACATGCTATTAGTGAAGTCGGCTGACCGAAAGGGTAAAAGTGACTTTCGAAAGAGAAGTTTTCTGGATTCGGCCCCTGATTCTCTTGTCATCAAAACAATGACAAAAATAAGACTAAACGTAAGTAGATGGGAGAGGATGCGATCGATGTGTGGGGCTTCGTAAGCGTTGAGTATATGCGCTTTCCGGTGCGGCGGCAATCGGATCACCCTTTGCGAAACGCGAGATTGGGTTCGCTTCCGAAGTAGTAAAAGAGGGCGCTCCGTTCCTAAGAAAAGGAAACCAATCGCGGGGTTGCCTGAAGCCAATTACTGCCACCGCAGGTACTGAATGGAGGGGGTAAAAAGAAAAAAAAAGAATGTGTGGAAAGGCGCTTGCAACGGGGCACGGAAAGGCTAATTGGCTTCTATACTTGAGCTCTTATGTCATTCGGGTTGCACGCGATGCTGCCTGTAGAGTATTGATCGTCCTTATCGAACGGATGTTATACAACGGGTCGAGTTGAAAAAAAAAAGTGAGAGCAGAGATTTCTTTCCGTTCTGCTGTCACGGGATCAAAGAAACAGCAGCTGCAGACGCTTCCGTGAAATGTTCAAATACGTTTACGTGTATAAGAACGAAAAAATGGGAACGAATCAGGTGCGCGTTCCTTTTGTTTGGCAGCCTAAAGAAGCCGACAGACAATGGAGCCAAGGAAGGCACAGTGGACACTATTTGTAGCTTTTAACTGTAGTAAAGTGCTAGTATATTCTAGGCACTATAACTGTAGTGTAGTCATTATGTCATACATGGAAATGAAAGAAAGGTTACGAAGAAACAACTTACCGTCGGTAGGGATCTATAACCTACAACCTTCGGATAACGCGCCCGATGTTCCACCAATTGAGCTACGGAGGCGGTCGTTCCCCCGTCCACTTTATCGGCTATTTCTGAGTGTGTTATCCCTGGAGTGTCAGCCTGCTGATGGGTGGGTGTTTGCCGGTGCGACTCGTGGCCATGGCGGCGAGTGTGGAACACTATTTTTTGCAAGCTAACGTCACGTGCACGTGATAGTTTTTACGAACTGGTAGCTGACCTATAAACCCTCGAACGCTATACTTAAAGGGACACTAAAGAGCAAAACGATTTTTCTCGAATTAGTAAAGTAGTCTTCCACGATATCAAAAACACCATGCTTGCTGCGAGAGGACGCTTCATAAGCGAGAAAACGCGCAAAAATAAAATGCAGGTGGCGACGCCACCTTGGAATTCCCGCACCATTTGCAGTGACGTCACATATTTTTGACGGCGCCTGCTTGGGCCAACGTAGTTTCTAATCGGTTAAATCGAAGTACATTGTCCTCTGAGGGGGCCAGAGACTTGACATAACGAGTGTGTGGAAATTTCGTCGAGCCAGTGGCGCCAAAATAAGTTAAATCACGAATTACAAAGTTCGGCGCGAAATTTAAAAATGAAACTTTGAAAGTTGGTTTTCTCCACTAATAATAACCTATGGTGGTGAAATAAACTACACAAGAGTGCTCCGAGCACACTTTATCAATCTAAACCAATTCATTGTTTCTCTTTAGTGTCCCTTTAAGGCCATCAAGTCTTCCGGGACGAGACCCTCACTATGAAACAACGTAACTAGAAGATCAGTGGAAGGAACACAGCGCAACAGAAGACGGGGAAAAGGAATGGCGACGCACACATAGCAGTGTGTGCGTTGTCCCTCCTTCCTCTGTATTCCTTCCCATATTTCACCAACACGCCCAAGCTTCTACGCTAAGATCAGAATGAGAAAAAAAGTTTTTTTTTTTTCAAGCGTTATCGGCAATTTCCAGCATCTTTATATGCGAGGTGTATGTGGGGATGTGGAGGGGGGGGGGGGTGAATACATGTCGCGGTATTCGCGACGAATATTAACCTATTCAATTATTCAGCCCCTGCCGTTTTCATGAGCAGCTGCACAGCGAAGGTCGAAAGGAATCAACGTATCTCGACGAAGTGTTTCTTTTATTGCCTTTCCACCGGGACCTGCTGTCACCCTCACGTATGAATGACGCTAAAAGAACGTAAGTTGCTTGGCTGTTGCAATGTTTTCTTTTCTCAGATATTTATTGCATTAGTGAACGGCCACTCTGTTGACTTGAAAGCAGCAACAGAGACGACGATTCCGGTGCCTCTGCAAGCTGTTCCATAACATTGCGGTTTTCTATAGTAACTTGAGATCTTTTGCTTCTGCATGAAATCGATACGAAGGGTAGGACACAGCAGCTTGCATATCGAAATCAATCTGCCTCTTTTGTCATCCTACACAGGCTAAAGAAAACGCGGGCAGCGGAAGGAAGCTAATAGGCCATTATACAAAATCTATAGTTCCATTTTCTGATTCCCGCAGGAGACGCGACGGAGGCCTGAACGTGTTTTTGTTCAAATTCCTTTGACTCGGTATTGCGCAAGAAAAGAAACAACTCTTGCACGGAGCTCCGCCGCGCCTGGGACACCACATCAACCGTAAAACGCTTATGACAATACAATAGGTAATCGAAGGCAGCAGCCGAGATGGCGTAAAAAAATCAACCTCTGTGGAACTCGGAACGAAAATAAAACCAGTGAAATGCGGTGAAAAATGGTATATAATATAACCTTGTAGCTGGAGAACACCAGAAAACGAAGGAGTGACCGTGGTGCGCAGCAGAAAGAAAGGAGGCAACACATTATTGCACCGTGAAAGAAGGTCGGGTTCTCTCGTCTCTATTACAAAAATCCCGGATCGACACAGTGTAGAAAAAAAAAGAAAAAAAGGCAAAACAACGAAGAGAAAAGGAAGCAGTGAAAATGTAGAGATAATATATTGTACTACGGCTATACCCGGAAGACTCATGCTCGGGAGCCTGGCGAAATAACGCGATAAAAGCGTTGCGCTGTAGGAAGTGATTTTAAGCTTCTAAAGGACAGCATTGATTTCTCGTTGGGGCTCACAAATTTTCTGCCAGACTGCCGCAAGAATCCTTTAACTGCCACTTTTTTTCTAACTAAAGGAGGTCACGCATGACGAAATTTAATTTAGCTTTACTCCTTTTTAGCAGCGTTTGGCAGCTATCCAAGGAATGTATAGGCATCTTTGTTAAAGATTCGATTCATTGTCCTCGAGAAGATTCCACCCACACGTTATCCCAGGTATTCAGATGCCACAACGCTGTCGGCGGTTGAATGGGTGAATATGCGCTCTGTAAAATAAAATTTTCTGAGTATTTATGACTGATAATACACATGCATGAATAAAAAAAAACAAAACAAAAAAATTCAGCAGATCCCATGTACCGTGGGAGTCGACGTTATGCGAAGCATGCGGCAGAAAGGTGACTGTGGCGTAATTTTTTTACTGAGCGACACGTCACAAAATGACGCTAAGGATTTGTATAAATTTTATACACGCACATATATATTCAAGAGCCACATATGTGTTATATTAGATGTTGTTTACGGTTAAGTAACGCTGCCAACGACAACGTGGGTATTGCCAACACCAGAAGTGGTAAGCTGATATGTAGTGCTTATACTTGTCCCTTATGATGGAGAACGCACGCACGTTTCACGAACCCGTGTGCATGCGTGGAAGAAGTTCTTGACTGTTCTTGAATAATGTCACCTTCACCGTGGTCAGTGAGCACCAGCAGCTGGTCATGACTTACAGGATCCGGTCCTGATAGCAGTGACGAGGGGTCCATGTGTAGTGTAGTATGTGGTATAGTAAAGCTGTTGGAATTCGTGGATGCCTTGGTCATTTCGTCGACAAACTGTGAGTCGATAGAGCCGGCGACATGTCGGAACCTGAAGCCACCCTTCGCGTTGGTGAGGTATAGGCCGTCGAGGCTGGTAGGCCTGGATAGTGCTACGTAGACCAACATCAGTGGATGGCGCTTGTCGTATTCGTAGACTACCTGGGCGTATGTGGCCTACGTTGCCTAGTCTATAAAGCGGCTGTCAATCAATCTGGCATCATCCTGGGTCAGCATGAGGCCATCGCCCAGCCTCGTAAGAAATGAAGAGGACACTGCGTCATTCTAGCGGACGAAGTGCACTTTCCGAAGCAGTGATGTGGATATCATTTGTAACTTTCGTTAATGTATTCCTGCGAGGTCGAGCAATGCTTCAATATAGCTTGCTGAATCATAGGAATACAAATGTAATGTTTATTAGACTGCTATAAAAGCGGAGCCAACACTGGAAAAACAGACAATCTGATATGACGCCTGTATCTTAGGAGTACACATCGTAGGAGTATCATGTAGTGCTCATTGCTTTCTTGTAAAATTAGATATCAAGCACCACAACCACAATTGACGTTGCACCGAATTTACGCCTGCGTAGGCTGTTTTTCCAAACCAGTTTATAGACCTGGCGTAGCTCAGTGGTAGAATACCTGATTGCCACGCAGAATGCGTGGGTTCGATTCCTGCTGGGATCCTAATTTTCATTCTTTCCTTTCGTTGAGTCAACGCTGCCGATGTCGGTTTTCCTTAACGCTCTAGCATTTTAGTTACCAATGTCTCTTCTGGCCGCTCCCGAGTAGATATAAACTGTCAATCACCTGTGGCGGATACCCGTACACTGCGGCCCGTGGCAAACGGGTGTGTGCCACATGTGTCTAGTGGAAAGGGTTTGACGACGTACGTGACAGGATTTTCACGTTATTCATGTCATGACCCGACAATCGTATTCGTCAAATCTTCGTACCCTCCCATGCCAATTTTTGTCTACACTAGGTTAAGGAGGCGATCATGAGAGCATCCATACGTAGGCGGCTAGATAGATAGATAGATAGATAGATACGTAGATAGAAACGCTAAAAGTGCCAGAGGTTCGCTAAGAAATGCTTCGCATTTAAAACGAAATAGTATTTGCGAACGAGGTTTCAGTCACCACCAACTGGTAGCACTACATGTCCTCTATCTAGCGACCATTGTAAATTCGAATCATTTCTCGTTGGCAACACCCTCCTCAGAGTTATTTGTATAATTGAAATGGACGCTAAAAAACTGTTTACATATGCCATGAGACAAACTTCCTTGAAAAAAAAATATCTTGAGCGCTAGAGATGAAAAAAAATTCAGCTTTAATTTATGACTAAAGCTTCTGGGTGGCGTGAAAAGCGGCAAGGGCTCTGAGAGTGTACAAGATTCTTCTTAAAAATCGATTCACTGATATCTCTTATCTCAGCTCCAGCACCAAGTGGATGAGCTCTTGAACATAAGCGCCTGCAGAACAACTCACTCTATAGGCCGCGGCGGCCGAATTTTTATGGAGTCAAAAGGCCAGAGGTCCGTTTGCTTAATTTGGGTGCACGTTAAAGAACCCCAGGCGGTCGCAATTTCTGGAGCCTTCCACTGCGAAGTCCCTCATAATCATATCATAGTTTTGGGACGCAAGACCACGACATTCATTATTATTACAATTAACTCTAAACGGTGCTTGCCTATCATATTCGTGTAACAACATAAATTTTCTATACTTAATGCGCAATGTGAGGCAGTGGCGTCATTTATGGCAGGATAGCACAATATTTGGCGCGCTAAGCCTCAGAAAATTTCGGGCGCTGTTTGTTCGAATGGCATTGTTTCTCGTGTTTCATGACAGCTGTGTTTAAAGCGCGGACAAGTGTCCAGTGACTGTTGTGTGATCACCTTCTGTGAAGAACTGTAAAATGAACTCTTCTCTAAAGCGCGAACGTTTCTTGTGTGTGAACATTGTTGTCGACTCGTAAGCATTTTTTATGACGTATGAACGTTGCTTTTGTTAAGGGACATTTTCGTGCATAAATTTTGCAAAGTGCTAGATATGGCCAGGGAGCCGGAAATTTTTCTTCTGGTTTCCTTGATATAGCCAGAATTTAACCAGGACCTGTTTAAGAGTGCGCACCTAGGAACCATCCTCTCCCTAAAGCCATTTAGTAATAATAAAAGAATTGGTCACTGGCTGTTGCGGATGGTGATGGCTATCTTTATGGTGGCTAGCGAATTGGCGAGAGGAGAAGGAGAGAGAAGCTAAAAGGAAACGCGGTGATCATATATATAGTTTCGCCTGAAAGACACAGAGCCCGACAAGTATCCCATTACCAATTGCTTAAGGTGGAAGCCTGAAACGATAGTATTATTGGCGCGCGCGAAGATATCTTTAGGGAAGCGGGACTCTTATCTAACAGTGAAGCGCACGCCTTTGTGTGAAAGATATCACGTTGGGTGCTATTTTCAAAGCACACCGTGCTGAACAGACAGACGCCTTATGCTTGTAGGTTGTGCGCTCATCCAGCGTTACAGGGATAACTTGTATATCGTGCCCTTATAAATCGTATTTTTTTTTGTATGCACTGTGTCCCTTTCCCTCATTATGTCGTTGCCAAAAGGTTCCAATAATTTCTACTTCACACGTTCATGTTGTTTCCTGCTTTATAGTGCTTTTTTGTTTATATTTAGCTCTATGATTATGCGATAGCCGGATAACAAGAACAAAACATTTCAACAAAAAAGCTTTGCAATGACAAAATATTTCATGCGACACAGCTAATTAGGAAATGGAACTCCGTCTGGCGAATTTCACAGAACTTTCATACGCGCACTGGGTTAGCAAAACAAATCAAAACAGAATGCAGAACATGGCACATGTATGTGAAAGGATTCAGGTTTACGCAGCTTCCAAAACTACAGAGAGCTGCGTGGGAGCCAGACGTCATTAGGGCTGTGTGAGAGCGACATAAGAATAAGTATAATAAGGGGATTTCATGTGAAAGCCAAGATCAGCACAGACGAGATTAGTAGACGGGATTAGGGTTACACGTTGGTTTAACGCTGTGAGGTCGAGAACAAAGCACTGAAGGCAATGACTTTTTCTTTTTTTTTTACGTTGTGTTCTGCGCAAGGTATCCGTATATAGGAAGGAGAGACGAGAGCTTACAGTGGTACCTATATGGAAATCGATAGGTTAAAGTTGCTTCAGGTTTGGTTGCTGGTTTTCCTTTTTAATGAGAACTAACAGACAGTCGAGCCAAGGAAAGTATAAGGGGCATTATTTGTAGTAATTGCGATATGAATGAGAAGAAATTAATGTGGACGAAAAGATAACTTGCCGCCGGCAGGGAGCGAACCTGCACACTTCGAATTCGTCAACCTGCTTTCCTCATATATGCAAGTATCTGTATACAAGAATTATGTAACTGATGCTTATGTAACCAATAAACTGAAACTGTAACTGAAACTCATGTCGCATATGAGTCACAGAGGGGTGAGTTTGTCGAGCCCAGCGATGCGATTGAGATTCACTCCCACTGTTTTGGTGTTTGGCTTTTATACCGTGCGATTTATGAAATCTCTCCGCCCTGTCTAATCGTCTCACATTTTTGACAAATTGACGGGAGTATCGTCGAAAGCTTACATAATCCTTAATTGTGTGGGTGTGCTTAAGCTTGAGTATGTGTGCATGTTAGTAACCGAACTTGATCACACACTACTCACGGTTTTGCTCGCGGAAAGGCACTGGATGGAGGCGAAATTCTGACGACAGCTGTTATTCGCACTTGAGGGAACACGCTGCCTTGGCTTCGCATGTGATGCGTAATTGCTCTCGGTACAGACTGCTTAAGCGTATAATCTGTTCGTCAGATATGTTTCGTAAATAGAATGACAGCGATACAAGGTAGACAAGTCTGATTTGTCGCAGTGCCAACTGACTGTTATGCTATGTCTTGACTGTTACGCTAAGTTGTATATTGTATATACTGCGGGTTAATTGTGATTAGAAATTTGGACCCTATGTACTTTATGTTTATAGACCCTGTGTACTCCAAGAGCTAAGGAGTAGCCGGTGCCTTATTTGTGCGCCAACATCTCCTTACATCATGTCAATAAAAAAAAAAACTTACGAGCGGGGGAGCGAACGTATGAACCCGTATACTGCCAATGATTCAATGCCGAATGCGGAAATTGGAGAAGTGTGCACCACAAGTCCCTTCTCTGGGACAATGTTTGATATGTGTGAATGACGAAACACCAGGCTGTTTCTGACGTGCAGTTAAGAGAAAATACCACCATCTCTCACACTAAATATAATTTCCCGAATCTTTCTTCAGTCCCATCGACCAGATTGCTAAACAAGAGAAGCCGTCACAGTACAGTCCATGCCAGTGCCGTAGCCAGGGTTGGTTGGGGGGCTCAAAACACACCTCCCCTTGAAATGTTTCAGTTTTGCATGTGTATACATACACGCACACATACAAACGCCCGTACAAACAAACATAAAAGTATGGTTCAACCCCCCCCCCCCCTTTCCGAAAAAAATCTTTGGCTGTGCTACTGGTCCGTGCAGTTTACCACGTCAGCTTGGTTGACTGCGCATTGTGCATTGAGGCGACCTTATATGCGATTCGAGCTTTTCATGAACAGTACCTAAGCGCTTGGCGACCGTATAGTGTAAGTAGCGGTCGGGCAATAATGTACACGTCTCCTCATATTGGCTGTACTATTTTTTCGATTACACATACAACATTCGTACAACCTAGGAGTTGTACGTATACGCACGTGAGCATTCAACACGCGTAAAGCTAAAGTTGTAGTCTGCGTTTTTTTTTACTTGTGATCGCCTTCGTAGAGCACAATGTGGATGAGAGAGAAGACAGGAGAGAAGAAAAGGTGTACATTTAAACTAGACTCAATGGAAGCGCAGATTTGGCTAGCTGGTAGCGACACATTATCAAAGGCACCACTTCAAATAAGAGCATTCAATTTTTAAAATTTTGTTTATCTTTATGACGTACTGTAGGCAAAAAAAGAAAGAAAGAACACGAAGTATAGAACATCTACAACATCGCTGCAGGGTAGAAAAAACGCCAGGCCTGCGCGGAAAGCGCAGCAAAGCGAAAGCTCGAAGAGCGGTATTTCTAGAGCCCGTTATAAACTCTCTTATGGCTACTAACACAATACACTAGCAACGTATCCACTGCGCCACAAATCATAATTTTACAGCGAAAGCTGTTATGAGATCATTTCACCGGCCGTTTTTGGCGCCGTAGTTGTCCGCCGCCGCCGCCGGTGTCCGTAACCAGTATAGCTCGAAATAAGAAAAAAAAACAAATAAGAAAATAAATCCAAGATGGAACGAGGTTCGAACCTGGGCCCTCTGCGTGGGAGCCCAGTATTCAACCTCTGAGCCATGCCGGTGCTTGAAACTGCTTTGCAAAAAGGTCCTATACAGGCTTCATGTCAGGAAAGAACCACATTAGCATATGCAATATAGCGTGGTAGAAGAGTAAAATAAGCACCAAGCGTCGCACAACGCGACTTCTGTAACCAGGCGTCATACAATGCGAATTGCGCAACGAGTAGGTTGTTGAATGCTTCGAACCCATTACAAAGGGCTCTGCCATAATTCTTCATCGTCATCGGGCACAGCATCAACAAAGTGCGCATAATGCCTTACATGCGTTTAGCAGGTACCAACGCTCTCCGTAGAATGACGAAAAATGGCACAGTGCCTGCTGCCCTACTTCTCAAAAATTACAATGATTTATAGCGTAGTGGGTTCCTCGCAAGTGCACTTGTATTGGTTGCCAAGGAAGCCCATAAGCGCATGATCTATTTCCTCGGGGTCTCAGTAAAGTTCTTTGCCCCCCCCCCCCCTCTCTATCCCACGTCAACGTATGTTATACAGCATGGCGGGAGAGGGAAATAGCGACCGGGCGTCACCCAATGCAAATTACATAACTGGTGGGCCGTTTAAAGATTCCAACCCATTACAAAGGGCTGAGCCATAATTCTTCATCGTCATCAGTCGTCGCGTCAACAAAGTGCACATAATGCCTTACAGACGTGTAGCTGGTGCCTCGCTTCTCCGCAGAATGACGAATAGTGGCTTAGTAGGTGCTTCCCAACTTCACAAAAATTGTGATTTATGGCGTAGTGGGTACCTTTCTAGTGTACTTGTATTGTAGCCCCAAGAGAGCTTAACGGGCTTTAGAAACGCCGCTCTTCCAGCTTTCGCTGTGTCTGTGCTGCGGTTTCAGCGCAGGCCTGGCGTTTTTTGTGAAGTTGGGAAGCACCCACCACGACATTACTCGCCATTCTGCGGAGAAGCGAGGTACCATCTTTAAGGCATTATAAGCAGTTTCTTGATGCGATGGCTGATGACGATGAAGAATTACGACTGAGCTTTTGTAATCGGTTGGAAGCTTTAAAGGACCCACTAGTTACTTAATTCGCATTGTGTGACGTCCGGTCGTTATGTCACTCTCCCACCACGCTTTATAACATACGCTAACATGAGAAAGAGATAGAGAGAGGGAATTAACTTTATGGAGACCCTGAGGAAGTGGATCATGGGAGCCTTATGGGCTTCCTTGGCAACCAATAGAAGTGCACTTGCGAGGAACCCACTACGCTATAAATCATCATAATTTTTGTGAAGTAGAGAAGCAGCCACTATGGAATTTTTCGTAATTCTGCGGAGAACCGTGGTACCTGCTAAACACCTGTAAGGCATTTTGTGCACTTTCTTGATACTGCGGCCGATGACGATGAAGAATTATGGCAGAGCCCTTTGTAATGGGTTGGAAGCATTCAATAACCTACTCGTTGCGCAATTCGCATTGTGTGACGCCTGGTTACAGAATTAGCGTTGTGTGATGCTTGGTTGTTGTTTTGCTCTTCTACCACGCTACATTACATATGTTAATGTGGTTCCTTCCCGACATGAAGCCGGTATGGGTGTTTTTGCAAAGCAGTTTCAAGCACCGGCATGGCTCTGACAGGAACCTTGGCTGGAGGAAAAGGGCATGTTTGTGCCATGGGTAACCGATTGCTTAATATGCAGAAAAGTAGAAACAATAGACCACATGTTCCTCGACTGCTGGGACGCTGTGTTTTTATGGGACGTACTGCAGCGTACCATCAAAAAAGATTTCCCCTTAGACCCCCCTGAAATTCGATATCTCTCTGTCGAAAGTGATGACGGGACACCGTTTGATCCAATAATGTTGATTACACTCCACAGCATATGGAAGTGCAGGATGGCCATACGGCACGCTGATGTGGACGCCCGTCCGGCACGTCAATACTTCAAAGAAAGCGTAACCCGTTTTGTTGAAGAACAAAAACTTCTTGAAGATATTCCCGATAGGTTAGATCGTGTAGAGCTTCTTTAACATATGAAGGAGGTTTAGAGCGTCCTCATTAGTCCCCGTATGGCCCTTCCCCTTTTTGCCTGTCGATCCCTCTCCCTTTTTACGCAACCAGTGTTTGTATTGTAAGTAGCGTTTCTTCTTGTGTTTGTTTGTTTCTTGTCAAAAGCAGGCAATAAAGAAAAAAAAACGGCATGGTTCTGAGGTAGGACACTGGGCTCCCATCCAGAGGGCTCAGGTTCGAACCTCGTTCCATCCTGGAATTTTTTTTTTCTTATTTCGTTTTTTTTTTTATTTCGAGCGATAGGGGTTACGGACACCGGCGGCGGCGGCGGCGGCGGCGGCGGCGGCGGCGGCGGACAACTACGGCGCCAAAAACGGACCTTGTTGTTATCCCATAACAGCTTTCGCTGTAAAAAGCAATGAACACATATACCTTAACCAAGTCACTGACTGTTAGAGATTGGTGCATATTTTAGTCTGTTTAATGAACACGGACCCAGAACGAATCTGCGTTCTTTCGTTTCTTATTTTTTTCGTCGGTCTTCTTTCACTGTTAAAGGGGTCATGAGGCACCCCTTGGGCTGATTGAAAAAACACATCCTGCGGAAAGCTGACACGGCTATGAACTGCTCTGCCAAATATTACAGTCGTGCGCGCCGCGTAATGGCCACAAGCGGAGCGCGAAGTTGCCGTTTCCCCAGGCACCCTCTTTTCAAACAGAGGCCGGTTCTCACTCTCGTCGGTGGGCGGGGCGTCTGTCCGCTGTACGTCGCAAGAGACATAGCATGCTTATTGGCCGATAGCCGACGTAAATCGAGAGCGGCGTTCGGATCAGATGCGCTTCTTGCCGCGGGGTGCCGCCACTTGCCGGCACCGCACTCCTCAGTACACGGTAGCCGCACTCGCGCAAGCGAATCACAGCGGGAGAGCGATCGCGTTTCATGACGCGCGCTGGCGTAACTTCTTTCCCCCATGCCATCCCTCCCTGTCTAGCTTCCAGTGCGCTCGTCGGCACGAGAAAAGAGAGAAAGCGCTGGGAGCGTGCGCCAAACCCCCGTAACTCCGCTGATTCTTGACGGATTCGAGAAATTTTTGCGGCAATCGATTCGGGAGGCAGTACACTCCGATACTGAGGCCATTAGATCATTACTTGGAAAAGTGGTTCATGACCCCTTTAATGTTCTTACACAGTGCTGTTAAAGATGCAAGTTAAACCGGGCGGACGCCCACTTTTCGACAATGTCGTTAAAGAAGAGACATAGGAGATAAAAAAATAAAAAGAAAGTAAGATAATACTATATCAGTGAACCCTGGTGTATGCGTGTGTCAAGTTTAGAAACTATCGATTAGTGCTATCAGTTAGAAGTGACTCCGTTGAGAGTCGCGTTAAAGGATCATTGTTCTGTCAAAATGATCGCCTGACTATCGACTTACCAGTCTGAAGGAAGCAGTACTGGATGCAATGGCTCAGACGGAAACACCGGTGTTTTGACCGTTTCCTGACCGTTTCCTACACAAACCACACTCAATACAGCTGTTCTGAAAACCGATCCGATGAGATATGCATGTAAGCGCTCCTTCAGATGACCTAGTTAAATAGCGACAAACTTTGCAAGCAAGATGAAATGCGTGAAAAAAAAAACGTCTTGAAATAGCCCGAGTTCCGCTCGAACTGCCGTCTTCACCCACTCGATCCATCTTTGAAGCTGCAGCTGACACCTCAATGCCCGTACCCCTAAATTATGACTGGGCAAATCAATGAGTACGACTCTTTAGTGAAATATTATGGGTCTTTACAATTTTTGTACTTGAAATTTTCATAAGCTGCGCCTCTTCCTTTATCAACTTTGACTGATTTCCTTAACTATTGCACTATAAACTAGTTATTTCTTCTTTTTCTAATAAAAAGCTCCCTATTAAAGTAGAAACCTGGAAATATCTCATTGGGTTCCTTCCGTCAGCAGCAAGAACCAATTTATATTACTTCACTAAAGGTTATTTATGATGTTTTGACAGCGTTTTGTAGTTCCGCGAGTTTTCGCAGTGCAGCTTTTTTTTATGTATATAAGGAAAGGTTTGTGCCAATGTGTCACGGCCACGGAGTAAGATAAGACAGGAGCGCCGACTCCGCTCGTCGGGAAGGGACACATTGTGCAACGCCAGATCTTTCTTCACGGCGTGTTCGCGAGATGGCGCTACGAATGGAGAAAAGTGGCGGAGGAGAAACTCCGTCGTGGAGCGGAGCCGCGGGCGGGGATTCCCTCTGTCGTTGCTATGGCAACGATGCACGGTCACGCTTCGCCGCGTTCCTGCGTCTGCTTGCCACCCGTTTTGTCGTCTGCTCCCCGCGTGGCGTTCCCCGCCGCCGCCGTCGCAGGCCTCCGCCAGTAAACGCATGCGCTCATGAGCGAAGGCGTTGAGTGATTCCCATGCGCCTCGACAGATGGCGCTACGCGTTGTGATAAACGGAAGGAGAGGAGAAAGCATGTGCCAAAGCGTGAAGGGGAGCGGAGGAGAAGAGCAAAAGAATGAGTTAGACCGCCGCGTCTGCGTTGCACGAATTGTCCCGAGCGAATGCGTTGGGCTGCTGCGGAGTCGGCGCTCCTGTCTTATCTTACTCCGTGGTCACGGCGGCTCCTCCGCCTTTCTTTGTTAATATTTCTTTAGCCGAGATTCTGGCTCAGCTGGTACTTCGCTCGACGAAACTTTCTGCGGTTTACATCTATTAAGAGAATAAGGAAAGGAAGAAGGCAAAGTTCTCCGTCGATGTCACTCCCATTTTACCCACCACGCCTCGAGCTCATGTTGCTTTTTTGGCTCGAACTGAGCAATGAGTGCCTACCGAACAACGTGCTGTAGCGCTTATATAACTGCTTATCTCAAATAAAGGGGAATTCTGATGGCTCGCTCTTTTTCTTTGCCAGACACAACATTAATTAGAACTAAGAGACAAGAAAACCGAGGAAATTATAGGGGGTGTTATTTGTAGTAATTACGATGTAAATGTGAAGAAAGCGAAGTAGGCGAAAAGATAACTTGCCGATGGCAGGGACCGAACCTGCGACCTTCGAATAACGCGTCCGATGCTCTACCACTGAGCTACGGCGGCGGTCATCCTCCCGTCCACTTTATGAGGTACATATGTGAATTTAAACCCAGAAGTGTTAGTCAGCGTCGCAAGTAGCCATGACGGCGAGTGTGGAACACACTTTTTTTTTTGCCAGCAGGCAGAAAAAGAGTGTTCCACACTCGCAATCATGGCTACTTGCGGCGCTGACTAACACTTCTACTATAGGTTTAAATTCACATATATACCTCATAAAGTGGACGGGAGGATGACCGCCACCGTAGCTCAGTGGTAGAGCATCGGATGCGTTATTCGAAGGTCGCAGGTTCGGTCCCTGCCATCGGCAAGTTATCTTTTCGCCCACTTCGCTTTCTTCACATTTACATTTACATCGTAATTACTACAAATAACACCCCCTATAATTTCCTAGGCTTTCTTGTTCTATTTAATGCTCATCTCAGAGCATTTTATAACGATAGGAAGAAACAAACACGGCGCCTAGAAAAGCTCTCAGATAAGATTAAAAGAGGTTTGTTGGCGAAAAGAATTATCCAGGAAACTGCGGCCGAATTCGCTAAGATTTTCATTTCTAAAGGCTATACGCCATTGTACACTGGGCTCGATAATGAGATGCATAGCATTAGGATTGACTGAAGTTTTCTTTTATGAACAGTTCTAGCTTAAGATGCGGCTGCGATTACATTGGTCTGGCTTTAAGCTGAAACGTACTATACTGAGCGAAAACCAATGGCGCTGTCACTGGCACAGATGTTGTTCTTCCTTTTTCCTTTACAATGTCAACAGATAAGGGTGCCCAGAAGCACCAATGAGTTTTTTATGTAAAGTCCATGTAATGTAACAAATGCTGTCGTGTTGCCTTATATACCACTTACGTTGCTGCAAAGGCCTTTATAGCTAGTTTAACCAGCGCGTACCGTCGAAGCTTTCTGTGACACATCACTGGGTGCAGGTATACCAGTCTTGTTACCACGACATTAACATTAGCAATCACAACATTTGCCCCAAGATTTGTCATACATTCAGGTCCAGCATTCGGCAAGCGGGTTATCTTACGGCGACAGCTAGAAGGAGTCGCAACGTCGTCACAATAGCTTGATGCCACTACTTGATTATGGATAATAGTCGAGTATTATGCACTCGACTATTATGGAAATGTCTATGATAACAGCTACAGCGAAAGCGCTGTCCTATTGCCTTATAATATCCGTGAGGATACGTGCATGAACAGTTTAAGGAAGTCGAAGGGGATCTAAAATATGCGATATCCTATTTGGCTTCTCTGACACATCATTAACGTTGCAATAATACTCACATTAAAAATTATCCTCACGGAATCAATATCGCCGTAAATTCCGAGTGCGTGGTAAAAATGCTTGCCCGTCATATTTTTGGAAGTTTCATTTTGGAAACAAACAGCACAGGAAACATCAGCGTGAGGTTCTAATTGTAAAAAGAGGCCGATGCCTTTTGCATGACAAAGAAGCTTACTGCAGGAAACTTCTACAGTAGGATGGTTCAAATAATTTCTGCTTCCGCAGAATTAATTTGGGACATGCAGGAGAGCAGATTAAAAAATGATGTTCGTGGGAAGCCTTTGCGCGTAAATTAACGTCAATCTCACGTAGCGGGTAGCAGCGGTATAAAGCGTTTGCACGAAGACATTTCAACAGAGCTGCGTGCCTTACTCTGCGATCCGGGAAAACATTGAGCCTAAAGGCATTGTAATATTGTCGTTGTATAACGAGCAGCCTGATCCCTCAGGCTGTGCGAGGTCATATTTGGTAAGAACGCGCACAGGCAAAACAGCTTTTGATTAACTTTGCGCCTGTCTCATTTTTCTTTGTGATTCCAGTATGCTACACAATGAAAATGACGCAAAACCATTTTGTCAATATTTTTAGATTCGCGCAGCACCTTTTGTCCCTGAACCAGCGTTACACAATCAAGCTAAGTTTTTTTTTTCCCTTCTTTCTTCATGGCAGCTGGCTTTGACGGTTCTGGTTCAGGCGAATATAAATCGGTAGTTGACAAACAGGGGTGCGTAGCCATGGCGACGGTTTCTGTGGCTTACGCAATCTTAAGATAACCTTCGTGTCGACCCCATATACAGGTTACTGCAATACAGGTGATGAATGCGGAAGTGCCAGTACCGCTGAGACTGCCTCGTGAGGCCCATGTCAAAATAAACCGCAGATAACCAGCAACACGCGGAAGTCGATTGATTTGCAGTGGCTGAATACGAAGAGAGTCGTCATTTGCATAACCTTCATTAATAAGCCTCGATAACATAACCGTTACTACACAAACGTGATTTTTTTTAGTGCCACTTCCTTCTATTGATCTTGAAAAAGCGTGGTAAGCAGTGACACGTGCCGCGCATTCAGCATGAGTTATGCTATGCTATAAAATGCGACATTAGCAAGGCTTTCCTTGCCCATATATGTCCGTAGTATTTCGCTACTATATGGCAACGGTAGTGCTTATGCGTAGGAAATGCTTAAAACTATGCTTCGCTTGTCGTTCCGTAAGTGCGAGTGATGTGGCAACAAAGAAATTGACACATATCTTCCTTGCCCCAGACACGACGTAGTCGTACTAACTAGCGTGAACATCTCCACACAGCTATAAATGGGCGCAGCTCAGTGCAATATCAGGAGCCAGTGGCGTAGACAGAAATTTTTTTCGGGGTGGCAGTGCGGGGGCTGCTTCAACCATCTTTTTTCTATGTTCGTGCGTGTGTTTGCATGCGTCCGTGTATATATACGCATGCAAACTTTAAAAATTACGGAGGGGGGGGGGGGAGTGGGTTGAAATCCCCCCCTCCCCTCAGGGTCAGGAGGCTTGTCAAGATCGCTAGACCTGGTTAGGTGCGCCAATAGGGCAAAAAGCAGCGAGAACATTACTGCCACCCCTCAAGTCGACGAATATTTGCGACCATTCATGCACTTCCTGGAAAGTGCGCTACACAGTTCGCTTCTATATACCGTCCCCTCGGTGCAGTGAAGCAAAGCGGATGTAGATCTGGTAAGACTTTCCCCACTTCTCTTTGTCGTTCTTTGCTTCTATCGCTGAAAGACTTCCGAGACGGAAAAATTGCGGGTTCACGATCGCACTCTAATGAAGTAACATACCACTCTGAACTTCTATGCCTTCAAGTAAAGCCATTTATGCTGCGACTGTAACAGAGCAGTGACGTGCCCGAGCCCATTGCTGCAACGCAGGCGGCCTGTTGATACACGCCGTCTACGTTTTTATTGCAAGTGTTTACCGCGGCGGCCGGCCAGCGAGATTTATCTCGTCGTTCAAACCCAGGAGATTATGATGTTGGTCATTATGATAATCCATTTCTTACGACGCGTATTCGCTAACTATGGTGAGCCAATATGAGAAAAAGTCATGAAGGTTAGGGGGACAGAAAGTCTGAAAGAAAGCAAGACATCGAATAAAACTCTTACTAAAAGAATCAACAGTGACACTAAATAAATGTAAAGTGCAGCAATATGCGGACGAGGAGGAGAAGGAAGGAAAGAAACAAAAGGCAGGGAGGTCAACCAGATGCGCGTCCGGTTTGCTATCCTACACTGGGGGGAAGGGATGAAGAGATTAAAAGAAAGAAAGAAGAGGGAAGAAGGCACTGTCAGGGTACATATGCACCTGTCCATTGCACGCCTACAAGCGGTCGCTTAAACCGGTCGATATTAAAAACAGTAGCAATGCTCGCGTCGCTTTGCTGGCCTGCGACGCGTAGGGCCACGATCCGAGGACTTTCTCTTCGGAAAACGGTCTGTCGTCAAGCTTGTTCAGCGTATTGCGCAGAACGTTTCATTGGTTCACAAAACGCGCACAGAAGCACAGTAGATGTTCTATCATTTCGTCACTATTGCACGAGTCACGTCTGGAGGTGTCTGCCATTCCTATGCGAAAAGAGTACGCCTTCGTGAAAGCTACTCCTAACCACAGGCGGCACAATAAGGTTGCATCACGGGACATTGTGGCGTTGTGAGTAACAACCTCGCTGATGATGCTACCCGGTCCTCCAGCGAGGATGCCCAGACAGCCCCAATACCCTTGTCGAGCACAGACGCGGCAAGGGGCCTTCGCTCATTCGCTGACACAATGTCGCAAACTTTGTTGAGCGACCCCAGTGTCTGGAACTGCCGCCTACGTAAACTAGACCCATCGAGGGAGCTCCAAGTTCCATCGCAGAAATATGCAACAGCGCAAGAGACAATATAGGTGCGAAAAAGACGATATACACAGAATTGACTTTACCGAAACGACTACGGAACAACAAAATGAGTTTCTTTCCTGATGTACCCACAGGTCCAATTCACTGCGGTAGAGTTCTTTCCTCTGCTCGTTCTAGATAAATCGTCGTCCTCCTTGACTGCCATCGCATTCGCAACTATAGCACCGCGATAGAGGAGCTACAAGAGAAGGATATAGCGCCATTTACCCCCCGTGGTAGCTTGAGGCGTTGCTATGTTAAGCTCGGGGTCGCATGCTCGATTCTCGGCCCCGATGACTGCATTTCGATGGGGGCAGAACGAAATAACTCCCGTGTACTTAGATTTAGATGCACGTTAAAGAATGCCAGCTGGTGAAAATTAATCCGGAGTTCCCCGCTATACGGCATGTTTCATAATCATTTTCCTGGTTTTGGAACGTAACACCCCAGAAATTACTATTGCGATAGCAATTATATGGGCACTCTCGGCGGGTTTTTGCCGTCGCCATCACGTTTCGTATGAAATCCAAATCGATAACATCGCCCCGCCCATTGTATGTTCTACGTGCGAGCTAAAAGCGCGCGAGCGCTGGTGAAAAACGCGGCAGGAGGAGAGGTGAAACGAGCGGACCATCTCATTCGCACGAAAAGCGCATGCGATAACATCGGCCAGCGCGCGAGACCTGCCGTCGATGGCTCCTCAAGCAGAGAGGAAGCGCCCCACCTTTATTTCGTCGGGCGAAGGAGCATGAAGGGGCGCCGGTTGGACGAGTAAGGGGGGCGGAGGGGGGAAGGGGGGCTGCGTCGCTTTTCAGCAACTGCGAACTTTGATCAATATGGCGAGGTCGCGAGAGCTGGAGCGCGCGACCTCGCCAGACTGTGCTCACAGACTGTGCTCTCACCGCTCACTTCGCGTTGAGGCGACAAAAACCGCTTACCTCCTTGGGGCGGCCGTACTCCCTTACACCCTCGTTTTGTCGAGTTACGCGAGATCGGATTCAAAAGAGTTAGCTGCTCGCCTTACTTCGTATAACATTGCAATTTGTTGCTGTCACATTCGTCGCTTCGCATTTGCGGCGAAACTGCGATTTTTGCTGTTATTATAATGGCTCCATATATTTGCAATAAAAAAAATGCCACTGTGTTCGTCACTGCTACATCATTATTCTACTCGGCGTGTGTAACGCTTGAGTGATCCCCCTATGATGTCATACGCCCGAAAGCGTCGCTGCAATACGAAACACCTGCATAGCTTTGTCACAGTTTTTTCTTCATCTATTACACTTTACCGGGCTCACGTTCTAAGTTCCTTTCTCTCAATCCTACTTGTGTCTCAATGTGTGTCTGCGTCTTATTCTTCGTCGTTATTCTTTAAAACAGCGCGTATCCAGTCGACATGAACCAACTAGCCCCATTCATCGCCCTACTTCGCAGTTTATTGAAAGAAAGCGGCTTTTGCTTTACCTCGCCAATTTGTCGCTATGCGCTAAGCAAAAGGGCATTGCTCTGTGCTCGCTTCGCCGTACCTGAATCTACGCCATCTAATACTTTTCATGCGCTCACAGTTGAACAATCAGCGATGTCTTGCTCACTGATGTTCGGGTGAAGCCCACGCCCTCTTGGGTACGAGAAGCGCTTCGCTGTCGCGCCCTCGTGCTAAATTCCCAATGCATCGACATAGATGCCGTTGTCGCAGACATTTCGAAGCTACAGAGGTGAACTAAGTGGCTTTGAATATACCTACCGACGCACACTTGCAGTTTAACGAGGAACGCTGTTGCCAGAGATGAGAGGCAGTGACGGTAACTTGCGTGTTAGGCGACTTTACAGAGAAGAAATCAGTAGTTTTAATGGGGGGGGGGGGGCGACAAAGACTAAAATTTCAATGTGAGAATTTCAGACAGCGTCGGGGGAACTCCGTGACCCGCTTTCAGAGAGGCCTCCATAATATTCTGGCGCGAACTGTTGTTGCCAGCGAGAAGTTTAGTCGAATTCGCTGTCCCGGTTACCAGGCACTGTTTGCGCAACCTGACGAATTCGGCCTTGCACAGAAGACGCGATGAAATAACGTCAATAATGACTACGTATATTTCCAACTGATTTAGTCTTCACGTAGCAGCTATGGGCACATTGTGGACATCCTCATTAGGCCGCAACCTTTTTATTTATTTATTTTTGCAATGTGCGATGCTATAATGCAGGTTTAGCTTTCAAATGAACATTGACTTTACTATGTAATGTGTTCAGGGGATCGTTGCTGTGCTGAAGTATTGTAGAAGGTTTTTGTAGAGGAATTAACCAGAAAGATTATTGACCAGAAACAAGTATTCTAGAGGAATTAACCAGAAACATGTCCGGTTGGTTACCCTAAGCTAGAGTAATAGGAAAGGGGAGTAGAAAGAAAAGAAAGAAAGGAGGGCAGGAAGAAGAAATGAGCATCTATAGGGACATGTTGGCGCACAAACAAGGCGCCGGCAACTGCTTAGCTCTGAGAGGGGTCGCAGATAGAACATACAGGCTCCAAAATTGCATATAAAATAGCGTTCTACCAGTAACACCGAAACACAACAAATACGCAGAACATACAATATACAAGTTGAATAACGCCATGACACTCCCATATGACGCTTTGAAAATACAAAACTGAGCCCTCTTATATGAAGTTCTGAAGTTACCAGGTGGCACATTAAATCATGTAGGTGAATTATCACGTACATACGGGACATAACAGTCAAGGCAACATAGTGATACGTTCATTGTCGACTAGCAAACTGCTCACGACACTTAGAGCCTTCCGGCATACGTGTTCCTCCATAAGCCACCACAGCGCTTTTTGAAATCTGTCGAGCGCTATCTTCCAAATACGAATGCGCCAGAGCATGCCAGTCCTTTTCTGTGTCTCGAGACGTATATTTCTACTCATTTATGACCTCGCGTTCTTTCATAATTTCATTCTCAGGCTGCCTTCTATTCACTGCATGGCTTTGTACTGTATGCGAACGCTGAATAACAATGTGAAGTGTAGAGACGGAAAAACAAGTGGTGCGTGAAAGTGCACGGAAGGAAGGAAGGAAAACGAGAGAGAGGAAAGACAGCAATGTTAACCAGTTTGGCATAACCGGCATGCTACCCTGCACCGGGGGTAGCCACTGTAACCGGGGGAAGGGATGGGGGAGGTTGAAAGAGGAGTAAAGAAAGAGAGGGGAACACACACGCACACACATAACTTCACTCGCAGAGCGGCAGTCTTATGCGGTATGCGGCATCATTAAGAGTTTACAGCCTCTCGTGCAAGTCTGTTGTCCTTAGGAATTTGAGCAATGCCTTGGTTGCTTGAATTCTCGATTACTTTTCAGGATGACATTGGAGAATTGTTTCTAGTGTCATCGTTCTGTTGGGAAGACGAGCGAGAGCGAATAAGAGAAATCGTCTCTGTGCAGCGTAGCGAGGACAGTCGCTGAAAATATGCTGCAAGGTCTCCTCGGTGCCGCCGGCGTCGCAAAGAGCGTTGTCGGCTATCCCTATTTGAAACGAATATGGAAATGCTGAGAAAATAGTGCAGGCGAGTACCATTCATCCCATTTCTTGTCTTGCTTTCTCTTTCTTTTATTTCTCCGGAAACTGCGCACTTCAAGTAGCTGAGAGGTGGGTCTTGGAAGATTGGTTCTCCGGTTCGCCGAATTGGTGTAGACGTATTTAAGAGTTAACGAAGACAGGACTTATAACACGAAGTGGACGAAACTGGCGCTAGCATTAGCTGGTACAGGTGTCGGCCGTTTACAAACCGCTGGATGTCGCTGTACACAGAAGTATTTTTATAGACGACATTGTACATGCCCAAGTAACTATTGCGCTAGCCTAGTGGGCCTAGGACAACGTAAGCGCTGCATTTTACGGTCGTCCTTAAAGCGCTGATAACGATTTGCCCCGTTAAATTCTCGAGATGCTGATGACGTGACTTTGCGGTCCATGCATAAAGATGTCTCAAGACAAGTTCAACAGCTTCAAGAAGTCCTTGATGTATTGCAAAACTACGCTCAGAGCGAAGGGTTGGACATTTCCGCCCAAAAATCAAGCTCTGTTGTGGTGGTAAACAAGGCAGGACGCAGAAAGATCACGCAGTGCCCTTTTCCGCATACTGGGTCTTGATATTCACCGGTCCTATAATGGTGCGCACTGGCTCCGCAAAGTCAGGGTTCCACAAAAACGCTTCATCTGATTCATCGCATTGCATCGAAAGCCGCTGGAGCTTGTACTGACGTGTATACCTTGACGGTTCGTACGGGCAGTTCTGAAGCCAAGAATCTTACACCAGACGCAATTTCAATGGTTGACTTTGGCACAGCTGGCACAGTTGGAGAATATTAACAGTGATGCAATGCGCGCAATAACGGCGTTACCTCGCATACCTTCAATGCCAAATTTACAGGACCATGCCCACCTCAATACGATTGTAGAGCTAACTTCACAAAGAGAAAAAGCCCGTGAAATTAAAAAAGCAACTTATTCCGGTTGTTGCTGCGTTGCATGCTCACTTTCAACGCGTCTCTCGCATTGAAAACCAGCGCGATCCAATGCCTCCCTGAGAATTCAACACCATCACATCTAATAAGCCAACGCAGTTACGACGCAGCGATACAAAAGGTATTATTGACGAACGCGCTATCATCGAAGCATCACGCGCTAATACCTGCAAAGTCCATACAGGTGCTGCTATCCTACAAGACGGCGGGAGGACATCATTCCTGAGTATTACGCACAATTTCATCAGTGGTCACCAACGCAATTTATCTACGGAAGCCAGTCCTTTAGCAATGGAACTTCAAGCCATCCATGACGCACTGCGAGATGCCACATCTAAGCTGCCTACAATCAAGCAATTTGACATATTCACTGATTCTTTAGTGGCTATCCAGGAACTCATGAGTTCACAAGGTGATGGAAATCTGCGAGACGATACACACCATGAATCGTAATACAGCTACTTGCGTTAGGGTACACTGGATTCAAGGCCATGCTGCGAGCCCTCACAATAGTGCTGCTGACCAGCAGGCACACTGCCCTCCTAATACAGATCTTCCATCCATTCCCCTTGCACTTAAACCCCTCAACTTACTCCGAGCCCGTAAAAATGTTCACCGGCAGGATAGACGCGCTATTATCTCTCCGTGTGTCTGCTCCTTCCCCTTCAACTTTCTAGGGTGGAGGAAGTCGTGCTTAGGAGGCTTCGGGCAGGGGTGGCCCTTACACCGGCTGTCATCTCAACATGGAACTGGTCGCATTTACCGCTGGGTGCTACGTGTCCGCACTGCTCTGTTCTAGTGATGCAAGCAGATGCATATATATCATCTTATATGCACACGCCAAGGGTTAAAGTCGGAACGCTCCCGTCACCTCCTGCAAGCCGGCCTTCGCTACAGTGATGCGACGAGTTATGACCGCTGGACAAATGACAACAGATTCCACGAGACACTGCTTCACTTCGTGTAAAACACGGGCCAGTAAAACTTGTTATGAGAGCAAAAGGTCTCGCGGTCACTGAGACCACCACCCCCCATAAAAAAAAAAAAAAATCCGGCAGATTCCACGCATTATGGGAATCAATTTCGTTCGAAGCAGTCAGCGAGTAGAATTTATTTTCTTCCCTAGTTAAGGTTCTCGGCAATTCACGCAAAACAAAGCGATACTCATGCCTCTTTAATACTAATGTGCGACAAATTATTTTACGTAGGGATCTCGCAAGAAAAATTGTTTCTTTCGTTTTCTTTGCAAGGATATGAACTACGGTTGCTAAGCAGGAAGAAAAAAAAAAAACGTCTCACCTGTTAAATAAGTCCTTTCGCCATTTTTGTTTATATTCACGGTGGCATTGACACACATCTCTTCAGGTAACTAAAGTGACGTAATGCCAATACTGACGAAATATACAGATGTGACAACTTCTGTTCTTCGTTCCTTTTTTTCTTTTCTTTTTTTTAGGAGGCGACTACTCAAGTTAACTAAGACCTTACTTTGAGCAAAATAAAGATCAGCAGTCGAGCTCGCAAACCTTCTTGTACGTGAAATCATTTTGAAGAGGTTTCGCATCAAGTACGTCCAACATCATAACTGGCTGAAGCTTCTTACGAACAATTCTAACGAACGAGAATTTCGTTAACACAGGGCAAAAAGAGAGGACAGCAACATTAATTGCATAAGACACGCATAAGACATGCATGTTATCATGAATGCCGAAACACATAAATGGGCAAGAAACGAAGCAGGCAGGTCAGTATCGAATCATCACATGGTAAAGTATACGCCCACTCACCACAGTTAACGCCGCCCTAATCCAACAGGCTTGCCGCGATCGGGACGGTCCTGGCGCTGAATGCGGAGTGGCGAAACGAGAACCGCAGAAACATGTTTTGGCGTGGCCGCCGGCAGACGGCAGGTGCCGCCACGGGCGGGCGCGGTGCTCTCTTCATCCCCCACAGTCTCCTTTTTCTTGCTCCCTCTCTTCCTCGCGGATCACTTTCTTCACTTATTTCTTTTTCTTTGCGCCGTGTTCTTCCCCAACGGGAGCTTTTCCGAATGCACGACAAACGGGCAATCCTCCTCAGCCTCTGGTTCAGAGCAGCTATTTTCAATATGGCGGATTTAAAACAAGACAACAAGAAAGAAGCGGCGGTTCTTTCAGTGGGGCGCACGCCATTTCTTGAGCCGTAGGAGATGTCGGGGGGGGGGGGGGGGGGTGTCTTTTAATGGCCGCGGCATCTTTTCTTGCCCCTATTCAAGGTCTCGCGCGAAAGATCAGGCAACTAGCGGCTATTACGACGTTGAGAAGAAGGACGTTTATTTCTTTATTTTTTTTTACAGTGATCGATGGTTAGGCGACCCCCCTTTATTCCGCTGTCCCTTCAATGGTGTCCGTTGGCAGTAAACCGCGTCGTGACACGCCCTGAAGGCTTGATGCGCTGGACAAGTACATAAACTACAAAAAAACTAATAACCTAAGCGCGTGTTTTCAACAACATTTCTAGGCTCGACAGATAATCGCCGGGTTATATACGGAAGCGAAAGACGCGCTGCCGAGCGAGACGCGGGAGTTTAATGCCATTAAGCGTCTAGCACCCTAACTTTGTAAAGGCCTTTATGGAAATTGGCTGACACGCACACACTTCAGCGAGTAAGCATCTCGACGGCGATGGCTGCAATAAACACTTCATCTTGTCACGTGGTCGTGACGTTGACGAAGGCACGTCGGCGTGTTCTAGACTAAACTTAATATTTGGGCGAACTTCTGCCCGGAAAATGAAAATACATGGTATAAAAGCAATTCCCTCTGCACACTGATAGCGGCGAACAGAGCGTCGGCCGTCGGTAAACTGATCTGTGGTTGGGCGCGCCGGCATTTATACACGTGGCATCGAACATTCGAGTCTTATCGCTGGTGGCAGCGCTAGTTCCAGAATAAGCTCAACTGTTCGCCTTTGCGCACTCAAGCTTATTGGAAGATTCTAAAATAACCTGCACGCTTCCCAGACACTCGGGAGCGGTTTACGAAAGGCAGTGGCTATACGTGTAACGAACCGGTCACATAGTAATACAAAAATGAGCGCGCGTGGCAATATTAGTTTTAGAATTCTTACACATTTGGAATTATAATCACGAGTTCAAGAAGAGCCATTAAAAGGTATTTAGACCTACTTCTGGTAGAAATATAGTTTAGTTCAGTTGAACTGCCTCTCTTTCAGTTGCAACCCTAAGTGGTAGCATTAAGAGCCTTTTGACGGATAATTTAAGTTGCGCAAGCTTACTACGACGCAAGTGCCGCCATACATTGTAATTAAATTATGTCTTTGCGACGCCATGCGAATGACAATAACTATCAACACATCAAACGATTAATGCCATGAATTTGTTTTCTCGTGCCCGTGCACCACTTTGGTGCTGAAGCATAGAAATAAACCGAATGGCACAAGCGTTAAGATAGTGATGGGCCTAATGATGAATGGAGAAACGCAGAGTCCGCGTTGAGCTGTACCATTACGGTTACCAGTGTAAAAAGCTGTGCAGGAAAAAAAAAAACCTTGAAAAAAAAACAAATAAAGACATTATGCTAACTATTCATCTGATATATTAAGCTCCAGCTTTCAGGCAAGGTATCTCGTTCTGAGGAGATGCTTCTCTTCGAGGCATATCAGCTTAACACGTGACAAACTTAACATATGACAAAGCAAGGGACGTAGCTCATCAATGATAGTGCGCGAATACCGACGCACATTTTCAAAGCGTGAAGTCGTATAACGCGGGTATTCCATGTTTCGCAATAACGAAAAACTACAAACAAACATGCTATCTGAAAAACCATCGTACGTTGTACCAGCATTTGTACACTAAATGGCGAGACGAACGCCGCTCTACTTCAGCCATACCATCTTCAGAGAGTCATGGGAGGGAGACGTGACTCTCCAAAGTGTATGATTAAATAAAGAGTTAAACATTCGGCAAGCCATAACTCACCAAAGAGACTAACAGGTGCTTTCCAGGGAGTGTACTGCGCTCAGTGTACTGCGCTGGCGAAGACTTGGTAGCCGTTTTGGATAGTGCGAGAAACGCACGTTGCCGATTTTGCTAGTTTTATGCAAGCACTTCTTTCTCCCTACACTAGACATATAATGCTGGCGGAAAAGTAATACGTGACTGGTCACTTCGTATCGACGCCAGCTCCCTTTGCGGCTTCGGTCAGGGTTGGTCTCTTCCGTCACCGCCGCGCATAACTGTACTCGGAGCATGTTGCACGGCGACATCGTTCTTCACACCCCAGCAGCGCACGACGCTGCATTAGTGTCGCGTTTCTGCACCCAGCGTGCTTCCTTTTATGGGAGTAAGCAGTGAGAAAAGCAAGACGATGCACACAGGGAGGAATGATAAGAACAAGAGCTGACTTTCAACTAAGCTTTTTTAATCAGAAGTAAAACATATATACATCACCCCGCCGAACGGTGCATGCGCAAAGAAACATTTCAGACCCTTTTTTCGCTAAAAACCTAAGCACACCCATGGCACATACTTCATGTTATCCCGAGATACGAGATTTCCTTATGATGTAGTGTCACCGACGCCTGACTGACACATGCTTGCGACAGTTTGGAGATGTGTGAGACCTCAACAAGCTCACGGGCCTTTTGCCTTCTGTGTTTGTACAAATGGATGTGGAAGCAACAACACAGGAGTACACCCACACTGGCGGCAATGCTACGATAAATGCGAACTTGCCGGGCCTTTCAAAGAATTCTAATGTTCCCCTAATCGCACATTAAGGCACCGCCCCGTCTGCCCCACACATACGCGGTTACATGGACAGAGGAATTGAATAAACAACGCTGGAACAGCAACTGTCATTCCTCCCTATGTGCGTCATCTTGCTTTTCGCGCTGCTTACTTCCATGGATTCATACCAACTGGCCCAGCTATCTACACTTCCTGTTTTCTTTTACCTTGAACCGCGGAAGGAATAGAAAAATGGAGCCGTCCTTATAGGCCGTTCCCGGAGGCAGTGCTTAGGGAACTTAAGGTAGGGAACTGTTTTCTTCGTGCACACACCCGACACTGTTTACAATCTACCGCGTCTTATCATACCTACTACGCCAACGGTATACATCAAAACGACACTACGAAAGCGACGGCATCATCCACCCAACGCAGCCGGCCCCCATTACGAAGCGACGCAATGCAAACGAGAACAATGCGTATCCAGTGTCGGACGAATCACGCGTGTAAGCGGATCTAATGCTCGTAACGTGTCTCGCCTTGCATCCTCGCCCATGAACCAAGATCTGGCGCTAGAGTCCCGAGTGCGGGAACACGGGATCATTATTCAAGTTCCTAGCGAGAGAACCTTTCGTCGCTGCCGATGCTTAGCGCGACAGTGCAAACCGATTCGTGTTGCCAACGAAAGCCCGGAATAACGAGAACATGCACCCTTTCGCACAATGGAGCCACGCTGAAGACACGCGGTGGCGACAGAACTGAGGCGAATACCGTGTTTTGTGAGCCACGCGTGTAATGCGACACTAACTTGCACCGATTGTGTAGCCTGTGCCAGAGACGACGTCCACGTGTCAGTCCCCCTCCTCCTCCCAAATTGAAGGATTGCAGCCACGAACTGGACGCGCAGTTCACGACAGTCTTCGCGCTGTCTGGCTGCGTGGACTTTCGAATGAACCTTATCTCTTTCACTAATCACCTCGCTGTGTAAATGTATAATTCCCTAAACTGATGTGTTGGCTCAAATGTTGAATGTATACAGTTAACTTCGTTTTTTGTTTCACTCAGTGACTTGGTCCGAAAGAGGAATTCAGTTCGATTTTCATTAGTGAGCTCTGTTTACGTTTGGCAGGACGTTTTATATAATCATATGCTCGACATCACTATCGCTCTATGTCATTACAGTGCACAAAAACTTGTTGACAGGGACGGACAGAGAGGGCATACGAAGCGCTGACTGAAACTGGTTCGGACATGCATAACTAACTAGCCCAACAGATAGTCCTGAGCAAGATCACTATTGGATAAGGTCTGCTATTCTTCTACATTCCTTTATTGTTGATCATTTGTAATATAAACTGCACATATCAGTAATTTGATCATATCCGCCCGGAACGGACATTTGAGCATGTCGCCGGCCGAATCTCTCGAGAATTAATTAAAAAGTGACATCCATCATTACGAATTTAAGCGCGAAACCTTTTTGGTAATACTCCACTATAATTTACCTGTCGAATATATACGCGCCAAAGTAACCAAAGAGTATCAAAAACGCACCAAAGAGCTTGTTGGTGTGTTTGCTTGAGCCGTTGAGCGTTTGCTCTTTACTGTGCTTGTCTTGTTTATTCGGTTGTTTGTATGAAGTTATCTATCCTTGCAATGAACTGTAAGCCCAAGAGACAAGGAGTAGCGGACACCACACACGACGCCAAGATCTCCAACAAACACATTTCATAATTAAAAAGAAACTACCATGAACGAGAAAACAATGGCAGAAAATGGGGACGTTAACCAGAAAAACCTCTGATTGGCTGCTCTTGACCTGAACTCCCGGTAAATGGAACAGCAGGGAGGGTATAGACATGCACGTCTATCAGAATGAACCTTACTTTAGTTTCTCCTCCACCGATAAATTCGCTTATTTAAATTCACTTAGCAGAACGTATATTTTCCTGCAAATTACCAGTCTGCGTACAAATGCTTGTCCGTGCACTTTGACGGTACATTGATGTGAGTACTCTACAGTACTCACAATCTAGTCTCCTACGCCTCTGGTGCTATATTTGCTAGTCATATGTCGCTAAGCATATTGTAATAAATGTTTATAACTACAGTGCTAAGAGTAAAAATGGACGCTTCGGTAACCAGTCGGAGGAAAACAGGTCTGTCCAGTGTTCAGTGATAACTTCTTTCATTCTCCATGTTTAGAGATGGCGCTTCAGGGGAAGGGAAGTTGCGACAGCCGATTTTACACGCATTTTGTAAAGGATTCTTCGCTAATCAATCCCTTCATACCTACACAGCACATATGCAAGCATGGTGTATCAGTGTTCAAAATAAAGCTTGCTTTAGCAAAGCTGGTTCATTGCCATCTGATGAGACATCTGCACAACTATGTTTCTAAAGTCCATAAATTGAAAGTTAAAGAAATGTCGCCAGTTTAGTGAGCAAAGTAAGAATGAACCAAGGGACAAATGCATTACAAAGTTCCTGGATCTAGTTTTGGTTCCGGACAAATTCGCTCCAGAAAGTTCAAATGAGACTAAGAAGACCTTAGTAAAAAGACGTATAGTTAAACTTCGCAATGTAACCAATATAGCTTCAGAACTGTTCACTGTGGGTCAAATTATTAAGCTAAGTAAGGTAATCTCTCTTACATTCTTGTCGGAAAGTAACCCCTGCTTCCAGCGACAGACATCTCAGAGTTCTCTCAGCTAAGCTAGTCGCCGACTTATAAATAGACTTCCGCCTTGGAGATAGCCTCAGAGACACCCGTTTGCCCAATATGGCCGTACAGTTGACGCCGGCTGAAGAGCATAGTCTGTTATATACGCTTACACTGTCACTTTTTCCTGACGGAACAACAAAGAAAAATGGTCGACTTGCAACTGCGTAAACGTTTTTTCTTGCATCTTTTTTGCGTCATAATATATGTGCAGTGAAGCAAACAACAACCGCCGCAGCAGAACTGCCTCACCACCTACAACTCCCGCTGAAGCATTGCGCCGTAAGCCGAGATATTATCATTATTGTTTGATATGCGTGCACAAATACACAAGGACACAGAGGAAACAGGGGGAGAGCAGGCTGACAACCGCCGCATGGAGGGGCACAACGCCTCCCTACTCTATCTGAAGGAGGGAAGAGATGAAGGAAAGAGAGATAGGAGGAGAGAAAGGGGGAATAAAGATAGGGAAAGCCTACGACCGGATGCCGCGCTCCACCCTGGAATGCGGAGCACCATCCAGGGACTGTCCAGGAAGTGTAAACAGTGACTGTCCAGGAACCGTAAAAAAGCTACCGGAAGTGTTTCGGCCAGTCGGTCCAGCAGTGTCAGAAAAAACGGATGACGGGATGCTTGTGTATGCGGCATAGACAATCTCGGTCGCATCTTCCGCGCGAGCAATCCATCATCTCATGCTGATGCGGTACAGCTTGCTCTCACTCCACGAAAGTACGTGCCACGATGGCGAGGCCCTCACTCACTGCATCGCCTCTTCCGTATCCCGGAGAGTGCGAGTATCTTGCGCATCAACGCGCCACCGAAAAAAAATGCGTGACTTACGCAACTATTGATGCGTAAGTTAGCACCACGAAAGTGAACTCATCAAAGCAAACTAGGCGTTGCGTTTGTGGGCGCATCTTAATGGGACTAACTAACTAACTAACTAACTAACTAACTAACTAACTAACTAACTAACTAACTAACTAACTAACTAACTAACTAACTAACTAACTAACTAACTAACTAACTAACTAACTAACTAACTAACTAACTAACTAACTAACTAACTAACTAACTAACTAACTAACTAACTAACTAACTAACTAACTAACTAACTAACTAACTAACTAACTAACTAACTAACTAACTAACTAACTAACTAACTAACTAACTAACTAGCATGAATTGCCATGGTGTTATTCTCATGTCATAGCTTTTCTAAAGCATGTCAGCACTTTTTGTTTCTTTCGCGTAGAAACGGCAAAACAAGGAAGGAACACGGCTGAGCGTCGCCATCCTTTGTGTTTAGAGCTACGCGCAAATGTTTCCAAACAACAAGTCGAATGTAAAGGGTTTCTTCAAAACTTTCAATAATTTTTGCAACGTATATTCCTGGAACACAGGCAGAGAGAGAGAGAGAGAAGTTCATACGCGTCATCGCCATCGTTATAGCAAACGGGTACGAAAAGGAAGTTTTCGCGAACAAGGAAATTGATCAAGTGAGAAATAGACGACGTTGTTTCTCGATGACGAACAGAAAGGCAAGAATGAAAACGATATTCGTTAATAAAAAGGCGGAGGGGAGGCACGGTGGGGCGTCGTTCGATAAAAAACTGAAGAAATGTCACTTTTTCTGGCGTGCGAAACTTTCCCGTGATGTGGCGAAACATCCACGCTGCATGGTCAGGGCAATAATATCAAGATATTGTTTGTTTGTTGTTTGTTTGTTTGTTTGTTTGTTTGTCTGTTTGTTTGTTTGTTTGTTTGTTTGTTTCTTTGAACGACTTGCGTGCTCTGCCGTTCTCGGCAAATCGCCGTTGAGCACAGGAAGAGAAAACGCCATTTGTTGAGACGCTTATGTGCTGAAACGTATACACTCCAACAAGAAGCCGCATCATTAAACAACAAACAAACAAAACGAAAGTTTTCCTGCACCCTCCGACAAGTCCTGCCCTTGATCGTAACAATGTTAAGTGTGTTAGTTATCACCGTGAAAATACGTCGTGTAATTGAATTCAATTTGAACATACGCACCAAGTTACTCGAAAGAGAACAGTCTGGCCAGCACTAAGTGTTTCACTTATTTTTCAAGTTTCTTCGTCTTGCCCTTTGACGTATATTATCATTTTCCAAGTATGTTGCACAAGCAATACTTGTGTCTTATATTCTCATACATAATTACCACTTGCACAACTCCGCGCTCCTAACGCGTACAAAGCGCTGTGGATGTCTCTATACGTTCATCCCTCGTTTTACGCGCCGTTGTAAGACGGAATTTACGAGGTTTTTCGTTGTTGGCAGTGGAATGGTCAGCTGTGCTATAAGTCTGACGAAGAGATATTTCAGCGCATTCCGCGCTCACGTTCTCGCCGGTTACAGTGCACAGGCGATCTCTCGCAAGTGCGGTAAGTCGCCTCGATCACAAACGAACCTGGAATGTCCGCCTCGTAAACTTGGAATGTCAGTTTCGCAGGGCTACGAAAACAGCGCCACAGTGAAAAACAACAGGCCCCTGCACAGGCAGTGTCAGCCTGTATTGCTTGTTATATCGCCGCACGAGATTCACTTCTGTGTGCTGTGATAGCGAGCGATGATCGTAACCAACGGGGATCGTGTGTTAGCAGTCTCTGTGTCTCTGTGTATTTTAGTTTTTTTTTTTTTCATCTCGCTGGGCCTCGTGCTCCAGTGTAGCGTTATAAACCGGACATTCCGTTCTGGTTAACTATACTGCCTTCTTCATTTCGCTTCTTTTTTTCTTTGTCTCTTTCAAAAGTGTTTGAAAAGGAGTGGGAAAAACATGCCATAACGTACGGTCGATGTTGTCACACTGCTATCGTTGCTTGGACTAACAATGGCAGAGAAATGGCGGCTGACATTTGACATTTATTCTCATCCTCCGAAAGCTAACAGTAAGCTCAGAGTCTATAGCGGGCTCTAGCGTCTGTCGGGAAAGAGTTTCTTTACAACTCTTTTGTCGCTTGTTTATCCACGACTTGACGTGGCGTTAAGCAGTCGCTGTCTCCGGGCAGCGTCATGGCGTCTCCTTGTTTAGCTCGGTTATGGGAATATTGTTCTCGGAAACAAAGAGTCCGGACACCGTGGAGACATGAAAAACGAGCGTGAAAGCGGAGCCAACGTTGGCGACGTGCTTTGTTGCTTCGTTCATAGCCGCATGCATAAATAATAGAACTGGAGGGAAGACAAACAGGCCGGCGTTAATAGCCATGCGGTGCGGATGTCGGCGTATTTGATTTGATATTCATCGCTAGGCGTTGTCTACGCTATCGCGTATTAGTATTGTTTGACATCGATCTGAGGCCGGGTAGCATCTGCTGATTATTCTTTCTCCCTTCTCTCACCGAGTATTGATGAGAAAGCGCTAAGCGAGTCGAAACAAAGTAGAACGCGTCACACGTGTAACGGCGTGTAGTGAAATACTGAAGGCCGTAGCGTCGTGTAGTCGTGTTGTGTTGACGTGAAATGTCACGACGTCGATAAATCTATGTTACCTTCAGAACGTAATGTGTGGAGAAAATCAATCAATCAATCAATCAATCAATCAATCAATCAATCAATCAATCAATCAATCAATCAATCAATCAATCAATCAATCAATCAATCAATCAATGAACTTACCCCTTCAAAGAGCGGTTGACGTGAGAAAAAGCTCTAGAGGTCTTGACTATAGGCTTTCCAGACTATTAAAAAAACTAGCACGCAGTTTTTATTCTGAAGCAGTAGTAGCAGTACTATTTTAACTTTTCAAATCATTTCGGGCGAGTCCGCCGCGATGGTGTAGCAGTTACGGTGCTCGGCTGCTGACCCGAAGGTTGCTGGTTCGATCCCTGCCGCGACGGTGGCATTTGGATAGAGGCGAAATGCTGGAGGCCCGTGTACTGTGCAATGTCAGTGCAAGTTAAATAACACCAGACGGTCAAAATTTCCGGAGCCCTCCACTACGGCGTGCCTCATAATCATATCGTGGTGTTGGCACGTAAAACCGCAGATATCATTATTATTATTAAACCATTTTGGTCGTCTTGAAGTGAAGGTGCAACGGCAAACTGGAGTTGCCTGAGGAGAAGGAAAGCAGATTGTGAATTTGTTGAAGGCAAATACAGCCGATAATGCATAGCGGTTTGTTCACCTCCCATTCCGGGAACTATTTTCTTGCGTTGGAGCCTAGTACTCTATACAACACACGTCTAATATAGAGCAGTAATGTAACCGCCACGTCCCTAAAGATATGTGATTCCAACTTTTTTTTTCTTCTTTGTGTTACGCTTACTCGTCGCGCAATATAGTTGAGGCATGCGCTTGCACGCTACGCAATCGTCACTTGCTTTTGCGCAATTGTCCCGCATATTCGCGTAGAGTACGCTAATCCTTGCGAAACCATAAATGAGAGTTTATCGGGGGGCGTTGCTACCAGACTTCTGAGGTCAGCAAACCCCAGAAGTCTACATTATTTGCTCCCTGCGCGCCTGCTTGCGCGAGATAACGCATGTTGCTTATCGGGGAGAATGCGGGTATCGACCCGAATATAGCTGTCGGCGCCGTAAACAACTAGACGTGCATTCCAGCGCATTACGGCGTTCTTAGACTAGCTTTCGGGCGAGAAACACTAACTATGTTCTTTATTGAGCGCTAACCTCATGATCATATCATGGCACGGGCTCGTAAAACCCCAGAATTATTAAGCTCTGTTCGCATTGCGTTAGAAGGAGCCGTTGTTCGGTGGTGCAAGGGGCAAGGGCTAGTTTGGCATGAAACACCTCTTAGGCATGGTCATAATAACGTAAGACGAGTTTTAAATTAATCCCTCTTGAGGGGCACAACGATGGGCTTGCTGAGCAATAACACATGGGAGCATCCGAAGCAACATGTAAATGACACAAGCTGTCACATGAAAGCAGCAGATGCTAGAATGTGAGTTATGTTGCCGTACTGGTAGGACAAATGCCTGTCATTGAGCTCCTGATTGAATGCGAGCAGCTTTTGGCTAATCCTTATCCTGATTAGAGCACACAAGTTTGGATGTCATATTCACAGCTGACGCCTCCTGGAATAGCAAGAACAAGACATTTTTTAAGTTGTGTTGCTCCACAATTTTATTGTTTCTGTCACTCTGTCTCTTTAAAACATTGCAGGCTTTTTTTTATGAACTGTTTCACAGGAAGCTGTCAGTGAAGATGTGATAGGCCAGAAAACTAAAATAAGTCGTGCTAATTCCAGTGCTAAGGAGGAAAAAGGGAATGAGAAGAGAAATTTACGGCAAACACGGATGAGTGCAGTTAGGATATCGTATTAGCGCACGAATAAAGGAAATGACTGACTTCTTCATCGTAAGCGGAACTTCAAGGAAGGAACGCGCAACGGGCATTTGCTGGGTCCGAACAGCACCTCCAGTGGAGGTCGCCGAAATCGAAACTGGTGGCCCTTGGTCTCCGAAATTGTCCTGCAGTGCGTCGGTAGACAATCTCTGAGGCCCACATTAGCAACTTTCTTTGGGGGAAACATTTGCAAGTTTGTGACACGAGATGTCGCTTGGTCTGCACCAGACGTCGCATTTTCGCCGCTCAAAATCATGGCGCGTGCCTTGTCAACACCGGCGCGCATGGGCAGACTGCCTACCCGGAAAAGGTACACTGATCAAGCAGACACCAGACGCGTGTTTACACACAGAAGAAATTGCGATGGATATTGTATGCAGGGTTATGATATTCTGCAGACGAGAAAAAAAAAAAAACTACTCTGAAAAGTGCAACAGAAATGCATGGTCCCAATATCATATTTCCTCCTTCTCTCCCCTTATCTTTCTTTCCTCTATCCCTTCCCCTCCCCCGAAAGAGTATACAGGCGTTGTGCCCCTCTAGGCGGCAGTTATCAGCCTGCTCTCTCCCTATATCCTCTGAGTCCTTGCGAATTTCTGTATGCATATCGTATAATAATAAATAATGAACACCAATATGAGGCGCAAGGCACCTCAACAAACGCAGTTTCTTTCGAATGTCACCGAGTCATGAAACACCGGCAACTCGAAGAAAAAAAAAAAGTAAGAACTGACTGGAAACGCAAACGAGGAGCGGAGCATAGTTCAAGCAAGATTGAGTGCTTCGAGTTTGTACGGACGCTGAAACGCCGAGCTAATTCAAAGGGACCGCCCCGGGTACGGTGTCAACACTGCCCGTAGAAAGCACAAGCATGCTGGTGGTGAAAGGTGCTCGCGGAGGGTTATCTGTCAGCGGGAGTGAGGGGAGTCCTGAAAAAAGAAAAGAAAGAAGTTCATGTGCGACGGAGAAAAATGAGTAAACCTGACTGTTGAACGAAAGTTCAAACGAGTCCTTCAAGGCCCCAAATGTTCGAAAGAGAAAGAAAGGAAAGGGAAGAAGAAAGACCTTGAATACCGCGCGCACTCTCAATGACACGGACTTGAAGGACAGGGATAGTGCGGATAGAGCTTTTGCGGGGCGGACGTCAAAACAAACGAAGATTTGTGAGACAACCTGAAAAGAGGTGGAGAGAAAAATAAATCAGCATGTCTATGATGCAAACAAAGCACCAGGAGACAACGTCCCAAAATATGATCTCGAAGGGTGCATCGGAAACGAAAACTTTTGTGAATCTTGAACGCAGTCGAAATAATGAATCTCTCTCTCTCTCTCTCTCTCTCTCTATATATATATATATATATATATATATATATATATATATATATATATATATATATATATATATATATATATATATATATATATATATATATATATATATATATATATCACCACCCGCTTTAAGAAAGAGGAAACTACTGCTCTAGTGTAAAATATTCCGCAGCCATAAACGGCCGAAATTTGAGCGAGGGTTTTAAAATATTTCGTCCATTCCTAAATAGCGCTCTTCTACTCCAACTGACGTCACAAACAGCGAACTTAATTTTCATTTCTTTGTGTAGTAGACTCGGGGAATGCTACAACTTCGTCGCTTATGTTCGAATCTCATGCCTGTCAAGGGCGTAGAAAGGATCCCTGATAATACGTAGATAAATTGTCACCGGGATAGGAAATTATCTAGTAGAATTCGCCTTACTCAATACTCTTGACATATTCTCTTATAGGCTAGTTCTATTCCTTAAATAGTTTCGTTTTGTATATTGAGTATCAGCAAAATTAAGATCACTTACACTCTTTATTACCATACGACATAGCTACACAGTTTCTAAGCAAGAAACGAAATTTAAGAACGGCAACTTTTCTATACTGAAACGTGCGCGTTTGAAGTTTTGCTCCATAGTCGTGAGAGATATCGTCCTTATTTGTTTTGTTTGCGTTTCGCTTGTTGGCTTTGCTGTATTGCTTTGTTTTATTTTCTCAGAAGGTTCGATGGGAACCAACCTTTTCTTTCTTAAGATACACTTGCATGTTGCTTGTCTCTTGTATGGACCGCCAGCTATTTGGCTATCTGATCTTAATGTCAATAAAAACACTTCTTTTTCATTTGCAAACTCCCTACAATGCCAAGGATAATCTACGCAAGTAATGGTATTATCTCGAATAGCAGCAACCGTCAGGAGCTTTGTACCACTGCCTTATTCTGCTTTCGCATACACAAATAATTGCGCTGACATGCACTGACAGTGTTAAATTCATCAGAACCGGAATGACAGCCCATCCCGGCGTGGGCCAATAGCAGATCAGGACGTCTTGAGGGGCTAGTTGGTTCATACTATGCAGGAAAATTTGCGCTAAACTAGAAAAGGACAACACAAAGAAGGAACACTTCAACAGATCTATTGAAGTGTTCCTTCTTTGTGTTGTCCTTTTCTAGTTTAGCGCAAATTTTCCTGCATTGCCAATAGCATTAACGGATAGTCGCTGCCATGTTTTGCTGCACGTGTTTGCTGAATTTTTTTTTTTTCTGTAGATTGTCAAGTGCACCCCTACGACACCACCAAACCGGCCTGCGCAATTCTGGAAGAGGAATGCGCGAGTCTCTTTTCCACAGTACACGACGAAAGACTGAAATCGAACCAGCGTCCAGGACTGCTGGAAGACAAATGAACCTAGCTATATTTCTGTGTCAGTGACAGCGTCTTTTTTTTTTCTCCCGGTTCTCATCAAAGACCCTACGGGCGAAAGTGTAGGCCTGCGTTGTCGAAGTTTCCGTTTCTTTCCTTTCCCAACGGACGAGCGAGGGTCACTATAAATCATTGAAGAACTTCGTTAGATAGAGTGAATTGCTTCTCCCAGTTTTCTTGCAAAGTGAGGCCCAACATAAACACCATATATTAGTTCCTTTTGAGAAGGTGGTTGTCGTTCAGTATATTGCCGCGAGTCTGTTTTTGTCGCTACCGACTTCCTGTTCTTTCGTAAGAAGCGCTGGAGAAATTTTTTATTCTCGAGGTGCTATTTACTAAATGAGAGGAGAACATTCGAACGCCCGCTGCGTTTTCTAATTGATGGCTCGCTGGCTGTTCTCTAGTGTGTCCCAGCGGACGCTTCACAGCACCAGCTCAACGGTGCTGTCACGTGATGTTTTTGGGCTCTTCGCTTTGGTGTAATGTATTACGTGTGCAGTTTTATGTGCATATGGAAACGTCTGCTGTTTAGAACTCATCCAGATTCGAGATGCAGTATCGCCAGGAGGTCATCCTTAACCAGTTGGCACAAGCCGACAAGCATATACGCGTTGTGGCCATATTACGTCACCATCTGTACTTGCCCACCTGGTAGGGTGCCTTGATGCGCGTTTTGTTGCGCGTTTTGTCCAGGGTGAGGACATCTGCGGCGTCTACTGCGGCGCGGCTGCCATATTTTAGCCCACGGCTTCTTACCGGCGTCTCACCCCTCTACGGCAGCTGCGCTGAGAGGCACGAGACGCGGGGCAAAAAATGGCGTCGTGGCGGCATCAGCCCCTTCAAAGAATGGCAACACCCTAAGGGGGGCGCACACATCGAGGCACACTCCCACTTGGCGTTATGGGGAGAATACAGAAGCATGTGTATATCTGGTATGCATAAAACGACAGACGTGTATGCTGCAGAGCGGCCGTACATGGACATATTCAGTGGATACAGGTAGCAAAGAAATCGGCAGATGCCATGCATTGTGGGAATCGATTTCATGCGAAGCAGTCTAAGCCGTTTTTTTTTTAATGCGAAGCATTTCTTAGCGAACTTCTGCGACTTTGAGCGTATCTATCTATCTATCTATCTATCTATCTATCTATCTATCTATCTATCTATCTATCTATCTATCTATCTATCTATCTATCTATCTATCTATCTATCTATCTATCTAGCCGCCTACGACTTCGTGCTCTCCTGGCCGTTTCGTTAATCGGATGTATACCAAAATTGGTGTGTCATAACATGGCCTTATTACGAACATAAATGACAGGTCATATCATGAAAATCATGACACGCATGTCATGAAAAGCATGATTTACATTCCACGGCCTTTGGGCTCCCTGGCCGTTCCGTTCATCGGATGTATGCCAAAATTGGTGTGTCATAACATGGCCTTATCGCGAACATAAATGACAGGTCATATCATGAAAATCATGACACGCATGTAATGAACAGCATGATTTACATTCCACCGCCTTTGGGCTCTTGCGGCCGTGTCCGTTAATTTCATATATACCAAAATTGGTACGGCGTGACAAGAGTTCATGACGAACATAATGACAGGTCCTAACATGCAAATCACGACGCGCATGTCATGTGCAGCATGATTTACATGACATGGTCTCGGGGGCTCGCGGCTGTTTAAATGAACGGATACATACGAAAACTGGTATGACGAGACATTTCTGTATGACGAACATAACTGACACGTGGTAACATGAAAATCATGATATGCATGTCATGTATGACATGATTTACATGCCACGCTCATGGCGCACTCGCGGCCGTTTCGCTTGATTGATATACACCAAAATTGGTATTGTGCGATGTGACTTTATGAAGAACATGAATGACAGGTGGTAGCATGAAAACCATGACATCCATGACATGTATGTCATGATTTACATGCCACGCTCATGGTGCATTCGCGTCCGTTTCGTTTGCGTGATATACACCAAAATTGGTGTTACGCGACACGACTGTATGACGAACGTAAGTGAGACGTGGTAACATGAAAATCATGACATGCAAGTCATGTACGACCTGATTTACATGCCACGCTCGTGATGCGCTAGCGGTCGTTTCACTAGATTGATATACACCAAAATTGGTATTGCGCGATGTGACTGTATGAAGAACATCAATAATAGTTGGTAAGATGAAAACCATGACATGCATGTCATGTATGTCATGATTTAATTGCCACGCTCATGATGCATTCGCCGCCGCTTCGCTAGCTAGATGTACACGAAAATTGGTATTGCGCGAAGCGACTGTATGACAAAGGTAAATAAGACGTGGTAACATGAAAATCATGACATGCATCACATGCACGACATGATTTACATGTCATGCTCATGACGCACTCGTGCCGTTTCGCTTGCTTGACATACACCAAAATTGGTATTGCGCGACGCGACTGCATGACGAACGTAAATGAGAGGAGGAAACATGGAAATCATGACATGCAGGTTATGTATGTCATGATTTACATGCCGCGCTCATGGTGCATCCCGGCCGTTTCGCTAGACTGATATGCACCAAAACTGGTACTGCACGACGCGACTGTATGACGAACGTAAATTAGAGGTGGTAACATGACAATCATGACATGCGTGTCATGTACGACTTGATTTACATGGCACGCTCATGGTGCGCTCGCGGCCGTTTCGCTCGCTTGATATACACCAAAATTGGCATTGCGCAACGTGACTGTATGGCAAACATATATGACAGGTGGTAACTTGAAAATTATGATATGCATATCATTTACGGCATGATTTACATGCCACGCTCATTGTCCGATCGCGGCCACTTCGCTAGCTTGATATACACCAAAATTGGCATTGCGTGATGCGAATGTATGACGAACATAAATGGCAGGTGGTAACATGAAAACCATGACATGCATGTCATGTATGGTATGATTTACATGCCACGCTAATGGTGGGCCCGCGGCCATTTCGCTCGTTTGATATACACCAAAATTGGTATTGTGCGATGTGACTGTATGACGAACATAAATGACAGGTCCTAACATGCGAATTATGTTATGCATGTCATGTATGGTATGGTTTACATGACACTGTTATGGTGCGCTTCCGGTCGTTTACATAACTGGATATATACCAAAACTGGTATGGCATGACAGGAGCGCGTGATGAACAGAAATGAGCGGTCATGCAGTGTACATACCAGAATATACGTTTCATTGGCATGGTATATACCACATTGTGCATGCACGCGTGCATGGCAAACATGCGATATATGGTGAACTAGATGCCATGGCATGAATGATTTCATTTGGCTCAAAAATAAACAAAGCGATGTATGCAGCTCTTTGCTGGCTGCTTCGCATTACATCGATTCCCACAGTGCGTGGGATCTGCCGGATTTTTTTGCCTTGAGGTGAGCGTTACGAGGTGAATCCAAGCCATTGAGTAAATTCAGTAGTTGTTTGCGCATCGTGGGCTTATCACGCACACCGACTACATTTGCGTGGCAAGTGGCTCATGGTCCGACATAACGCCGGTAGCCGCGTTAGGCAGACACGTCAGTTTTATCGCAACTAATTGCACGCTACGGTGTGATTACGTGCATATCATAAGTAGCGGCTGTCGGCGCATCCTATTGACTGTAGCTTGCTCAGTTATATATATATATATATATATATATATATATATATACATATATATATATATATATATATATATATATATATATATATATATATATATATATATATATATATATATATATATATATATATGAGAACTAACAGACAATAATGCCAAGGAAAGTATAGGGGATGTTTTTTTAGTAATAATGTAAGGTAATTGTGAAGAAAGAAAAGTGGACGAAAAGATAGCTTGCCGCGGGCAGGGACCGAACCTGCGACCTTCGAATAACGCGTCCGATGCTCTACCAACTGAGCTACCGCGGCGGCCATCCCCCAGTCCACTTTATAGGGTATATGTGTGCATTTAAACGTGGGAGCGTCAGTCAGCGCCGCCAGTAGCCATGATGGCGAGTGTGAAACACTCTTTTTCTGCCTGTTGGCGTCACGTAGCACGTGAACTTATTACGAGCTGGCAGCTGACCAATAATCCCTCGCATACTACCTGAAAGCATCAAGTCTGCCAGAACGAGACCCTCGCTATGAATGAAGGAAAGAAGTGTTAATTTCAAGGGCTCGTTTTCTTTGTTATACACAATAATAATGAGAACTAACAGACAATAATGCCAAGGAAAGTATAGGGGATGTTTTTTTAGTAATAAATGTAAGGTAATTGTGAAGAAAGAAAAGTGGACGAAAAGATAGCTTGCCGCGGGCAGGGACCGAACCTGCGACCTTCGAATAACGCGTCCGATGCTCTACCAACTGAGCTACCGCGGCGGCCATCCCCCAGTCCACTTTATAGGGTATATGTGTGCATTTAAACGTGGGAGCGTCAGTCAGCGCCGCCAGTAGCCATGATGGCGAGTGTGAAACACTCTTTTTCTGCCTGTTGGCGTCACGTAGCACGTGAACTTATTACGAGCTGGCAGCTGACCAATAATCCCTCGCATACTACCTGTAAGCATCAAGTCTGCCAGAACGAGACCCTCGCTATGAATGAAGGAAAGAAGTGTTAATTTCAAGGGCTCGTTTTCTTTGTTATACACAATAATAATGAGAACTAACAGACAATAATGCCAAGGAAAGTATAGGGGATGTTTTTTTAGTAATAAATGTAAGGTAATTGTGAAGAAAGAAAAGTGGACGAAAAGATAGCTTGCCGCGGGCAGGGACCGAACCTGCGACCTTCGAATAACGCGTCCGATGCTCTACCAACTGAGCTACCGCGGCGGCCATCCCCCAGTCCACTTTATAGGGTATATGTGTGCATTTAAACGTGGGAGCGTCAGTCAGCGCCGCCAGTAGCCATGATGGCGAGTGTGAAACACTCTTTTTCTGCCTGTTGGCGTCACGTAGCACGTGAACTTATTACGAGCTGGCAGCTGACCAATAATCCCTCGCATACTACCTGAAAGCATCAAGTCTGCCAGAACGAGACCCTCGCTATGAATGAAGGAAAGAAGTGTTAATTTCAAGGGCTCGTTTTCTTTGTTATACACAATAATAATGAGAACTAACAGACAATAATGCCAAGGAAAGTATAGGGGATGTTTTTTTAGTAATAAATGTAAGGTAATTGTGAAGAAAGAAAAGTGGACGAAAAGATAGCTTGCCGCGGGCAGGGACCGAACCTGCGACCTTCGAATAACGCGTCCGATGCTCTACCAACTGAGCTACCGCGGCGGCCATCCCCCAGTCCATTTTATAGGGTATATGTGTGCATTTAAACGTGGGAGCGTCAGTCAGCGCCGCCAGTAGCCATGATGGCGAGTGTGAAACACTCATCATGGCTACTGGCGGCGCTGACTGACGCTCCCACGTTTAAATGCACACATATACCCTATAAAGTGGACTGGGGGATGGCCGCCGCGGTAGCTCAGTTGGTAGAGCATCGGACGCGTTATTCGAAGGTCGCAGGTTCGGTCCCTGCCCGCGGCAAGCTATCTTTTCGTCCACTTTTCTTTCTTCACAATTACCTTACATTTATTACTAAAAAAACATCCCCTATACTTTCCTTGGCATTATTGTCTGTTAGTTCTCATTATTATTGTGTATAACAAAGAAAACGAGCCCTTGAAATTAACACTTCTTTCCTTCATTCATAGCGAGGGTCTCGTTCTGGCAGACTTGATGCTTTCAGGTAGTATGCGAGGGATTATTGGTCAGCTGCCAGCTCGTAATAAGTTCACGTGCTACGTGACGCCAACAGGCAGAAAAAGAGTGTTTCACACTCGCCATCATGGCTACTGGCGGCGCTGACTGACGCTCCCACGTTTAAATGCACACATATACCCTATAAAGTGGACTGGGGGATGGCCGCCGCGGTAGCTCAGTTGGTAGAGCATCGGACGCGTTATTCGAAGGTCGCAGGTTCGGTCCCTGCCCGCGGCAAGCTATCTTTTCGTCCACTTTTCTTTCTTCACAATTACCTTACATTTATTACTAAAAAAACATCCCCTATACTTTCCTTGGCATTATTGTCTGTTAGTTCTCATTATTATTGTGTATAACAAAGAAAACGAGCCCTTGAAATTAACACTTCTTTCCTTCATTCATAGCGAGGGTCTCGTTCTGGCAGACTTGATGCTTTCAGGTAGTATGCGAGGGATTATTGGTCAGCTGCCAGCTCGTAATAAGTTCACGTGCTACGTGACGCCAACAGGCAGAAAAAGAGTGTTTCACACTCGCCATCATGGCTACTGGCGGCGCTGACTGACGCTCCCACGTTTAAATGCACACATATACCCTATAAAGTGGACTGGGGGATGGCCGCCGCGGTAGCTCAGTTGGTAGAGCATCGGACGCGTTATTCGAAGGTCGCAGGTTCGGTCCCTGCCCGCGGCAAGCTATCTTTTCGTCCACTTTTCTTTCTTCACAATTACCTTACATTTATTACTAAAAAAACATCCCCTATACTTTCCTTGGCATTATTGTCTGTTAGTTCTCATTATTATTGTGTATAACAAAGAAACGAGCCCTTGAAATTAACACTTCTTTCCTTCATTCATAGCGAGGGTCTCGTTCTGGCAGACTTGATGCTTTCAGGTAGTATGCGAGGGATTATTGGTCAGCTGCCAGCTCGTAATAAGTTCACGTGCTACGTGACGCCAACAGGCAGAAAAAGAGTGTTTCACACTCGCCATCATGGCTACTGGCGGCGCTGACTGACGCTCCCACGTTTAAATGCACACATATACCCTATAAAGTGGACTGGGGGATGGCCGCCGCGGTAGCTCAGTTGGTAGAGCATCGGACGCGTTATTCGAAGGTCGCAGGCTCGGTCCCTGCCCGCGGCAAGCTATCTTTTCGTCCACTTTTCTTTCTTCACAATTACCTTACATTTATTACTAAAAAACATCCCCTATACTTTCCTTGGCATTATTGTCTGTTAGTTCTCATTATTATTGTGTATAACAAAGAAAACGAGCCCTTGAAATTAACACTTCTTTCCTTTATATATATATATATATATATATATATATATATATATATATATATATATGTGTGTGTGTGTGTGTGTGTGTGTGTGTGTGTGTGTAACGTTTGTTACGTTGCTACAAAGGCGTATAGCGAGAACTTCAAACACAAGTGGCGTTGCCCCAACATGAAACGGGCATCCCTTCTTTTTCCGAAGCGCTTTGAAACACTAGCGTGGCCCTGCGTTCGAATACCTGACTGCCATGCAAAATGCCTGGGTTCGGTTCAGGCTTGAGATGTGATAGACAGAGAGATAGATAGAAACGTTTTAAGTGCCTTTGGTTCACTAAGAAATGCTTCGCATTTAAAAAACATTACACGATCGCAGTATCCTTTGACGGCGGAGCTGTTTGTGCTCTTAGAAGCTTCGTTAGTCGCGAACAAAAATTATTATCATCGTGAACGCAATAACTCGGCCGGCACGCGCTCTCGTCATCCTCTTATTCATATTATGCTTCGCTCCCAAAACACGAGCGCCGATTTGTCCGGCGTGGGATGCAGTAACTCGGATAGGCGGGAGAACGAGTATTGGAGGAAGGAAATGAGGAGGAGAGGAGAAATAGAAGAAATAAATAAAACAAAGTGAAATTTCTTGGCGACGTGGGGCTTGAACCCGGGTGCCCACGGTCCGAAGGCGAGCATCGTAACCACTCGGCTATCCAGGCACGCTAGCAGAATAAGCATTCATGGGAACCATATGATTGCGTTGCTATGGGCGAGAGAGCTAGAAAAGGACAGAGAGAAAGAGAAAGACAGAGAAACAGAGAGAGAGAGAAAGAAAGCCTAGCATAGCGATGTATATACAGTATGGCAAGGAGGTGGGAAAAGTGAGAGTGAGGAGAAGGGAAGGGAGGAGTAGAGAAAGTAAAGTTTAGCGTAGCAGTGTATATACTGCAGTACAGCAAGGCGGTGGCAAAGGGAAGAGAGAGTGAGGAGGAGGAGGAAAAGGAGGAGGGGAGAGCGTAGAGCATAGCATCGCCATGCATAGTAAGGTATAACAAAGGGGTGGAAAAGAGAAGTAAGCGTGAGGAGGAGGGAAAGGAGGAGGGAAGGACACCAGCCCCGCTGTTTCCTCAGTCTCCGCACCGCTAGTTCGTAGCTGCCCCAATTTCTTTTTATATACTAAACGTTCTTGGTTACATGATTGATTTTTATGCGTAACAAGGAAACATATAAGGCCGTCTTTGATGCGAGCACCATACGAATTAAAAAGCAGGGGCTTGCACACTCTGGTTTGACTTTTCCTTGTTTAGGGTGTAGCTCAGGAGAAACATTCTCGTGATTCAGATTGCTGAAGTTTTCCTCACTTAGTATGGTCGTCTGTCGACTTCTGTTCGATGCCATTGATAGCCATGATTTTCAGATAGCCATATAGTATTTCTGCTGTCCCATTTTTATATTATTTACGTCATAATGATAGTAATGATAGAGAAGACGACGGGCATTTTTTTCTAATCATTCAATACATTTACAAAGTGAATTGCGGGGTTTTAGGTGTCAAAACCGCGATAGGATTACGCGCTACGGTGTTGTTAAAGGCGAACTCCGGCGATTTTTCGAGGTCGATGGATCTCAGTGAAATTCGCTGGGTACGTTCCTTTGCACGTTTCCGTCATTTATGCTAAATTACAAGCTTGAGACATGCGCAGATTGTTTGCAAATGAATTTTAAAGATTGTCTGCAAACGCCTTCCTGGCTTCCCACAATTATTGGCAACATTGCGTCTGTGACGTCAGTATTGGCAAGGCGGCGGAAGTGACGCAGCCGAGGGCACCGCTAACTTCGGTGCTTAGGCCGCTACAGCGAGCGTCTGCAGTGCACAAGGCGACAGACAGCGTTGGTTTGGCCGGCGCTTCGCTGGTCGTCCCGGCTGTCACAGTGTTCGTACTCCGCGCCGGCGTGACCGGCATGCCTTGCACGACTTCCGGTTCGTTCGTAACAACGTCTACGTCACACGTAGACAGTACACTCGGTTGGGTTTCGGTTTCGGTGTTGCGCTTTTTTGCCTATTTAAAATTATTCTCCAATTTGCCGAGTATTTCTGCTATCGGGCCCGTAACAGGAGCGTCTCAGGAACATAAAAGCACCATTACTTTGACATGGCCAAAAAATCGCCGGAGTTGGCCTTTAAGGGCTATTTAATAATTTTCACCACCTTAAGGTGCACTTAAATATAAGTACGTGCGTATTCTTGCATATCCACGGGAGCGAAATGCGGCCGCCTCAGTCGGGAATCGCGCCCTCGAGCTTAGCGGCTCACCTTATTCATTAATCTATCACTGCCAGTGAACCGAGCAGTCCGGTTCACTTAGAAGCAACCTCGCCTGGTTGGCCTGGTAGATTTGTAAGGCACTGTACGGGAAGCGTTTTATCGAAATAATTTTTTGAAAAATAATAGTGGTACTATAGGATAAATTTAATTGCGCTGTTGTCCTGATACTATGCTTTCAGGAGGCGAGTGACAACCCCCTCTTTTTTTCAAGCAGCCAGAGTCACTATAGGTTCACGTCATGAGCCACCACGTCGTTATTCATCGTGTCTTTTTCTTCTTTGCCTGCGCTATTATTCAGCTTTCTTCTCACTCGTTTAGCGTAAAGTATATATCCAAGTAAAAACGTTAGCGACGAGGAAGTAACATCACTAAGTGAATGTTATCACTTCCTAAAAAAAGAAAGGGACAGCTGTGAGAATGTGATGCTCCCACGCGGAGGCAAGTAAATCAATTTCCTGAACGCGTCCGCTTCGAAATTCCGTAATGCCCCCTTCTTACTCCAGATGGCAGCAGCGGTAACAAGGATGTCCTGCGTACCTTACTCCGACATCATCAAGAGAGCGTTTATTACGTCTCTGTTTACAAATTAAAACTAGCTTCCACCAACCGTCGTTCTTGTGTAATACAAAAACACCCAAGAATGGGAATTTAAGGGCTCGTGTTTCTTCGTAGGATGCGACCTTAATGCAAACCAACAGTCAAATGAATCCAAGGAAGGCAGAGGGGGCATTATTTGTAGTCCTTTAATTGTATTGAAGTAATTATGATATAAATCTGAAGAAATTAAAGTACAAATCAGCGCAGAAAACAGAGACAATGAAAGGACCACACGTACACAGCGCAAACTATCAACTGAGTTTTATTGAAAAACACAAGCATATATACTCGTGCATATAGTCACGTGGTTAGAATCTAAACATCAAAATGCAAGGTTTCATTTATTGTTTAGCGCTCAGGAGATCTAATTCAGGGGCATGCAGAATGATTGACGGCCTCGCTACGCATGTATCACCAGATCTGTTCATAAAAAAAAATGCTTCATCAATTTCTCGTGCAACTTTCTCTTGTAATCTTGAGAGCACTTTAGCTTTCGACAGCAAAGGCACGCAGCCTCACTCCCTGCAATGCAATGAAAGGTTTGACCAAGGCGGTCCCCTCAGTGAAGCCTTACGATCGAATAATACGTCATTTAGACAACGGCCCGTCTCCTCCACGTAGTACTTCCCACAAGCTAACGGTATACAATACATTACTCCCTTGCCGCACTCAATTAATTTTTCGCGGTGCTTGATAGCACACCCATGATTTCGCTTGCTTTATCCCTTTTTTGGCTGAAGATAAGCTTGGCCAGATTTGTGCGGCTGTGGATAAGTTGTTGGGACGAAGCAAGCGAAATCACGGGTGTGCTATCAAGAACTGCGAAAAATTATATCTTGCTGTTTAGATTTTGACCATGTGACTCTTCGCCCTAGTATATATGCGAGTGTTTTTTTAGTAAAACTCAGTTGATAGTTTGCGCTGTGTACGTGTGGTTCTCTCCTTGTCACTGTTTTCTGCGCTGATTTCTACGATGAAAATAAAGAGCCATACTTTTGCATTCAACCTAGTGCCATAATTTAGGGCTTCGCGAAACAAGATGTGGGGCATTTAAATGACGTAAACGCCTCATGTGGAGTGATCTGCAATGTTTTAAATGCGAAGAGCTTCTTCGCGAACTACAGGCACACATAACGTATCTATATATCCATATATCTATCTAGCCACCTAGAGGATGGCAAAACATGAGTTAAGACAAACATGAATGACAGGCTGCGACATGGATATTATATCATATATGGCATGACATATGTGACACGATGCATGGCGATGACATAGTCGTCGTTCCATCACCACTGTATATACCACAATATGCAACGTTTATAGATCCTTTATTTTTGTTTTGTAACTCCTCCTTGAGCCGGACGCACTCTGTTCCTAGAGGTTACCGGGCTCTGCGAACTGCCTTTGTGAAAAATATACTTACGCGGCTAGAAATAAGCAAAGAGTGTTGTCTGATTGGTGGCTAAAATCAAGGCAGTAGAATAATTTAGCCATCCAATAGCTATAGTTTAGTGCATTTTACTAGTTATGGCTCGTTACTAGTTACAGTTTACAGTTAACTGTAGTGCCTTCTGCGTGTCAAACAGGTGTTCTGCCGTAGAACCACGCCATTGCTCGAAGCTCCTTCGGAGAAAAACACTGTGCTAAGGCGTTTATTTCACGGCACTCAGCGAGAATACGCAATGGCAACAGCCAAGGCAAAAACATGGACTCTCAGCGCGGGCTGTGTTCCTTCAGGAAGGAGCCGAAAAGAACGACCCTCTAGAAGGTACCGCCCATTACACAGTTCCAAGGCTTCGCTACAATTACCACGGGTACGAAAAGGGAGCCACCCGTCGACCTAACACCTAACAGCTTGCCACTATGAGCGGGTCATAGTAGGCCTTTCGGCGCTCCACGTTGACAATGTCGCGCTCTCGACGGCGCATATGTCCGAAGATGGTTCAATGGATTCGATCAGGTAGTTGACCAGGGATGTGCGTTAGACGACACGGTAGACGCCTTCGTATTTGGACAGCCGCTTTGAAGATAGGCCAGTTGGAGTGTTAGGGATCGAGAGCCGTACGAGCGCTCCAGGGAGGAACGTGGGCTCAAAATTGGTGGTGTCACCGCGAATGCTCTTCTGCTGCTCTTGTTCATGTGTTGTAAAGGTCTTGGCAAGCTCGCGACACTCTCCATGCAAGCCTGGCTGTAGCAGAAATAGGTGCACCCTCAGATGGATCCGGCTTGTATGGAAGGAGCGTGTCAATTGTGTGCGACGGGTGCCTTCCGTACAATAGGAAGAACGGTGAAAAACCAATAGCGCTCTGAGGGGCGGTATTGTAAGCATGGGTGACGAAGGGCAGAACGGCATCCCAATTGTTGTGGTCGGCAGAGACGTACGTTGAGAGCATGTAGCCTAGCGTACGGTTAAAGCGTTCGGTTAAACCATTCGTCTGCTGGTGGTAAGAAGTTGTTTTGCGGTGAACAGCATGGCACTCTTTGAGAATGGCTTCGACGACGTCCGACGAGAAGACACGGCCTCGATCGCTGAGGAGCTCCTGGGTTGGACGGGGACGCAGGATGAATCGGTGGGGCAGGAAGGAGGCAACATCGCGCACCGTAGCCGCTGAAAGGGCGGCGGTTTCGGCGTATCGCGTGAGATGGTCAGCAGCGACTATGGCCCAGCGGTTACCAGCCGACGTCAGTGGAAGTGGTTCATACAAATCGATTCCCACGCTCCCAAACGGACGGTTAGGTCAAGGTAATGATCGTAGCCCTGCTGGCGACAGGTGCGTTAATGGTTTTCGGCGCTGGTAATCGAGGCAGGAGCGAACGAACTTCTGCACGTAGCGGTACATCCCTCGCCAGAAGTATCGTTGTCGATGCGGTGGTAAGTTTCGGATACCTCAGAGTGCGCGCACTGCGGATAAGAGTGGAAGGACTCAAATATTTCAGAACGCAGACTGCGGGGTATCACTAGGGTCCACTGGCGGCCGTCGGCGTTGCAATTGCGTCGGGGCAGTAGGTCGTCACGAATGGAGAAATGGTGGGCTTGACGACGCAACGCGCGCGTGGACGGTGTTGCCGACGGATTAGTGACCAAGTCTATCAGCGAGGTGATCCATTTATCCTTGCGCTGTTCGGTGGCGATGGTGTGAGAGTCGATGGAAGAAATGACAATGCAAGATACTGAGCAGGGGGCATTGCTGTCAGGCAAGGAAGAGCGCGAGAGGGTGTCGGTTTCAGCATGCTGGCGACCGGTGCGGTACAGCACGCGGATGTCGTAGTCTTGCAGGCGAAGTACCCAGCGGGCGAGACGGCCTGTGGGATCCTTCAATGACGACGACCAGCATAGTGTATGCTGATCGGTGACATCAAATGGGTGACCATATAAATAAGGGTGGAACTTAGTAAGGGCACAAATGATCGCCAGGCATTCTTTTTTCGTGACGCTGTAATTGGTCTCGGCTATAGTTAGCGCACGGTTTGCACATGCCACGACATGTTCGGGGAATCCTCGTTTGCGCTGCGTAAGGACAGTGCCGAGGCCTACACCGGTGGCTTCCGTGTTAACCACCGTTGGGGCCGTAGGGTCGTTGTGGCGTAGTATGGGAGGAGACGTCAACAAACGACGGAGCTTTGCGAATGCGTCGTCGCACTCGGACGATCACGAATTTAGGGGCCCGTTACTTCCATGGAGTTTCGTCAGTGGCGATATGACGGTGGCTAAGTTTCAAATGAAGCGTCGAAAGTAAGAACACAGTCCCACGAAACTGAGCAGTTCCTTGACGGACGCGGGCTTGGGAAATTTCGCCACGGCCGGAAGCTTGGATGGATCGGGAGGATTCCGTCCATACACACGACGTAGCCTAGTCGGCACTTCTTTAGATTCGCTTGGAAGCCTGCGTTGCTCAAATGCTTCAAAACATGCCGCAAAGATGCGTGGAGAAGTCCGGAGCGAAAACGACGGTGTCGTCGAGGTAGCACAAGCATGTGTGCCATTTCAAGTTGCGCAGAATCGTATCCACCATGCGCTCAAAGCTCGCGGGTGCATTACACAGTCCAAACGGCATGGCGTTGAATTCGTACAAGCCGTCGGGTGTTACAAAGGCTGTCTTCGGTAGAGTGTCATCAGCCATTGACCCTGAGCGCAAATTGAGGGATGAAAAGAATTCTGCTCCTTGCACTCTGTCAATGGCGTCGTCTATTCGAGGTAGCGGATAAACGACCTTACGGGTGATCTTATTCAGTCGTCGGTAGTCCACACAGAACCGCATAGAACCGTCCTTCTTCGCAACGAGAACGACAGGAGACGCCGACGGGCTGTTTGAGGGTCGAATAATATCGCGGCGAAGCATGTCGTCGACTTGCTCGTTAATTACACGACGCTCTGCGGGAGACATGCGATATGGATGCTGCTGCGGTGGTGGTTGGGCTCCAGTGTCGATGCGATGCGTGACAGTGGACGTGCGGCCGAGAGAAGTTTGCGCGACATCGGAGGAAGTACGAAATTCTTTCAACAGGCACAGAAGCTGGGAACGCTGGCACGGCGTAAAGGCGTCAGCAATGGAGGAACCAAATACATCAGCGGGTGACGAATTAGATGTGTAAACAGCACTGAGCGTACGGGAGCTGGCGCAGTGCGCGTCATCCGGTGCGTCCATAACTTGTGCGTCTTTGAGGGGTTCCGCTCTGCCGATGCATTCCCTTCGCACCAACGTAACAATGTACGGGAATGGATTGCTAACAAAAATATCGGTACTGTCATGAGTGACTTACACGGTCGCAAATGGCACCAGCAAGCCCCAGTACAAGTGCGGTAAGAGGGAGAAAGGAGTGCAACGCTGTCAGAGAAACCGGCGCAGTACACCCGTTGGGGACGCCCGAGTGCCCAGAAAAATTCCGTTTGATTGCGTTGATTTTCTGCACAATGGCCACAGTTAGTCATTGATTCAATTTACTAAACATCGCTTCAAGTATTTAACGCGAATACATCTAATTTGTGAAGGTCAGATAAATTGTGCGTCAGTTATTACTGAGCGAAGGCGCGAAAGTTTCCTTCCGTGCGAAAAAAAAACAAGAAGAAAATAATTGAAGAGGTCTGAACGTCAAATACAACTAAGAAAATAAAAACAAATGCTTTTGTATTATATATGAGTCCACATAATTTCCTCTAATGCATCATATAAGGGGCTCGCTAACTGTCCACTTCAATGCGATGTCGGGTAATGTTTCCTTTTGGTGCGCTAGAAAAGAGAAGCTCTGAAATAGCAAACTTACGAAAGCAATTAACTTTCGCAAACCTTTTTTTTTTTATTGCGAAGCATTTCTTAGCGAACCCTAGGTACTTCGAGCGTTTCTACCTACGTATCTGTCTATATATCTAAACGCCTACGTCTGGGTACTCTCGTGATCGCCTCCTTAACTTGGTGTAGACCAAAATTGACATGGGAGGTTAATATGATTTGACGAATATGACTGTCTGGTCATGACATAATTAACGTGAAAATCCTGCCGCGTATTTCGTCAAATCCTTTCCTCTAGACACGTGTGGCACATGCCCATATACCACGGGCCGCGACATACGGGTATGCGCCACAGGTGATTGACAGTTTATATCTAACCAGGAACGGCGAGAACACACGTTGGTCATTTAAAAGCCAACACCGGCAGCGCTGACCGGATGAATTCAAAGAATAAAAATGAGGATCTCAGCAGGAATCGAACCCAAACATTCTGCGTCGCAGTCAGGTATTCGACCGCAAAGCCGTGCCAGGTCTAGAAACTGCTTTGTAGAAAGACCCTATGCAGGCACAATGTCTGCGCTACGTCAGTTGTGGTTTAGTGCTGGCTATCTAATTTTATAGTGAAGCAATAACCACTACATATGTACTCCTATGATACAGGCGTCATGTCGGGTTAACGTCAACTGTGGTTCCAGTGTTGGCTCCGCTTTTAAAGCAGTCTAATAAACATTGCCATTGTATTCCTATAATTCAGCAAGCTATATTGAAGCGTTGCTGGACCCCGAAAGAATACGCTAACAAAAGTTACGTATGATATTCACATCGTCGCAAAGTAGCGTGTACTTCGTTTCCAGAAAACTGACGTCTGCGCTCTAACATGAGCGCTGATGTTACATCAGGCCAAAAGTTGTCCATTAAACGCCAGTGTTTTCGAAGTGCCTGCGACAGTGGCGTAGGCAGAATTTTTTTTCGGGGTGGGGGGGGGGGGACCTTTGATCCGACGTGGGGTCCGGGCAGGTAAGTGTGGTCGAGTGTCATTTTGTGCTCTGTATACCATGGCAGAAAAAACTTTCAAGGGGGGGGGGGGGCACGAACCCGGTACAACCCCCCCCCCTCCCCTGGCTACGCCACAGGCCTGGTAAGCCCACGATGTGCACACTAGTCCCTTTACAAAAACACGTCGATCCACCTCGCAATGCTTGGCTGAAAACCAAAGAAATGCAGCATGAAACCGATTCCCACAAGGCGTGGGATCTGCCGAATTTTTTAGGAGCTTGCTCGCCAAGCTTCTTATGCTCGCGCCTTGTCCATCGCGCCGTGGTGGCTGGTTCTCATTGCTCCCGCTAGAGGCGCAGCTGTGCTATCTCCGATGATTCAAGCGCGCTCGCTAGACGGTGCGCCGCCGCACACTCGGCGCGTGCTCTCGTTAGATAGGTGACCGCTAGAGGGCCGCGCCCATACACAGCGCTTGCTCTTGGCGCGCTTCCTTTCTCTTTGCCGGGAGCTCACTCAGTTCACTTCGCTACCGCTACTCAGCATGAACACCCGAGAAACATTTTATGACGACAGAGGAATTTGTACGGAGGATTCACGGGTTACCCGATCATCTCCGAGCAAGCTCCTCTAACATAATTCACTTCGTGGATATGACGTGACATTTTCGTTTATGGGTACTCGCGTTAGTCTTAGTTTGCCTTGTTAACTAACGAGTGAGGAGAGCCATCGACACGCACTGAGACATATCTATTGTTATCGCCTTTGTAAGGGTACACGTCACTTCAAACACTACTTTAAAATAGTATATGGTAAACTTATATTGGTCGGATTAACCTTGGTATTAGCCAGATTCTCGTACATGTACGGCCGATTCGAGATGGCCCAGGGCGCCTGTATAACGCCGAGTTCCTTTATACGGCATGTTATTCAACATGTAGGAAGGCTAACTGTGTTATTCGCGTAATTGTATGTTCTTGCAGAGACAAACTTCACGAACAGGTACAGCTGTTGCAAAATCACGAAAACCATGCCAATAAAAGTGACGCTAACGCGCGAGGACCAGAACACCCACCGCACCTTGAAAGAATACCAGAACTCGACCGCTTTCAAGTGGCCCCCTTGCGGCGAGTCGAAGGGACCTACGGGAGAAATGATAGTGCCCACACCACCCTGATGATGCCACGCCGTCGGGCAGTGCGCCAGAGAAGAATGGAAGCGTGGTACATTACTACAGATTAACATCGTCATATCATTGCTCTCGCAATACGAATGCAAGGAGAGAGCGAGAGAGAGAGAAAACTTTTATTTGTACAATTATGAGCGTTCTTCCTCGTAGGGTGGAGCCCTTAGTTCAGGGAGCTCAGCGCTTACAAAGCGGTCACCGGAACATTGTTCTATAATTGTCACGTTTATAAAGTTGAGTCTGATAAATAGTGTGAACAAGGTCTGCACAACGTGCTACCAGGAGGTCACATGTATGTGGCCCGCGAGCAGATCTCTTGCGGACGCCGGTTGAGTTCATGCCCAATGGCGTTTGTCCCCCAGCACAAAACATCGCAGGAACTGTTGGCGGCGTCGGGCTTTTTAGAACGATGATACTCCAGATATAATTCGATGACTGAGAGCAGGAAAAAAAAAGGACAGAAATATAAGCCCTGATGTTAACAAAAAATAAACGTACATGCGAACAGCAAGACGGAGAGAGAGCTGTTGCTGCTGCTGCCAGGTCGAAAAGACAAAAAGTAGCCAATTTAGGCCACGGGCACGAAAAGTAGCCAAAAATAGCTACGTGTGTGAAAATAAGTGCGAAGCTTTTATTTAAGGAGCTAAATTTAAAAGCCATTTCGCGAAAATGCACATAAGCGTAGTGCAAACATGTCAAAATCGGAATTGCTGAGATTTAAGCATAACAATAATTTAGTTCAGTACATGAAGTGTCTCCCGCTGTTTCAAAAGTAGCATTCTCTTTACGCATTCTGCGTGAGTTTTCTTAAATGTTCTGGAAGTAACAGCCTTATGGTGACAACAAAAACTGCTACAGCATGAGTGTGCTAGAAATCACAGTTGAAGTCACAGATGAGTCACAGATGAAGTCATTCATGTCGTGACATCTAGTTCCCTATATATCGCATGTTTGTCATGCATGCATGCATGTAGAATCTGGTATATACAACGCATGACCTGTAATATATGTTCGTCACACACCCATGTAATTCCATACCAAATTTGGTATACATCCAGTTAACGAAACGGCCGGAAGCGCACAAAAACAGTGTAATGTAAACCATGCCGTACATGTCATGCATGTCATGATTTTCACGATACCAGCTGTCATTCATGTTTGTCATACAGTCACCTCACGCTATACCAATTTTGGTGTATATCAAGCTACCGAACCGGCCGCGAGCGCACCATGAGCATGTCAAGTAAGTGATGCTGTACATGACATACAAGTCATGGTTTTCATGTTACCACCTGTCACTAACTTTCGTCATGCAGAAATATCTCGTGATATCAATTTTGGTATATATGCATTTCATTAAGTGACAATGAGAGCCACGAGTCTATGTCATGTAAATCACGTTTTACATGGTATGCCTGCCATATGATTTGCACGTTATGACCATTAACTTATGTTCGTCATACACTCTTGTCGCGCCATATCAATTTTGGTGTGTATCAAGCTAGCGAAGCGGCCGCGAGCGCACAATGAACGTGGCATGTAAATCATGCCGTGCATGGTGTACATGTTATTATTTTCATGTTACCATTTGTAGTTTATATACGTCATACAGTCATGCCATGCCATACCAAATTTGGTATACAACCCATTAACGAAATGGCCAGAGAGCACATAGTCGTGGGCGACAGGGCCGTACCCAGGAATTTTTTTCGGGTGGTGTTTTTGTGTAGAACGGCTAACTTTGGTAACTGGTGGTCGCGGTGAATGCGTGTAAGTGTTTTAGTATCACCCGAAAAGTTAAAGCATGAAAAAATTTGGGGGTTTGTCAGAACCCCCTCAACCCCCCTTAGTTACGGCCCTGGTGGGCGGTTAGTAGATAGATAGATAGATAGATAGATAGATAGATAGATAGATAGATAGATAGATAGATAGATAGATAGATAGATAGATAGATAGATAGATAGATAGATAGATAGATAGATAGATAGATAGATAGATACTACGTTCAAACTCGCAGAGGTTCGCTAAGAAATGCTTTGCAGTTAATAAATGCCGACAGCCGAGCGCGTACATGCCGCGCAGTTCGCATTTCTTTATCGCGTTAGTACGCGTGCGTGTGTGTGTAGGCAAGTGAAAACTGCCACTATTTCTTTCCTAATCAGGTAGAGAACAACGGTATGCTTCATTCGGGGCTGCAAAAGCGCACGCACTGCGCAAAACATGTGTTACTCCGCGTGAAATCAACACCGCGAAGCCGCACCTTCGGACGCACTGGACCAAATATGGCGGCGGGCAGGACGGTCGCGGTACTTTTCCCGTTCCAATGACTTTAGTGTGTGTGGGTTCTGAGTGCCAGGCATGACTTGAAGATAAGCACCCGTGGTGCGGTAGCGCCAGCCGGAGCAAGATTCTAACGCAACGGTGACACCGGCTGATAGCACCGATTAATTCGTACGTTACTCATAACAGATTCGCCTAGCGACAGCGAATGCATGTCGCAGTTTGACTGTGCTGAAGGCTACGCTATCTGTTCGCGTTTGTTTTACGTGCGTATGCCGGGTGTCCTAGCTAACGTGGACCAAGATTATAAAAAAAAGAAAACCATGTGCTCTTAGAAATTTGTACGTGCTGCATATTAGTGGTAGTCGCGTGTACTTACAACCTGCACTTTTTCGTTACCGAGTAATAATTGGTTAACTTTATTTAGCCATTTTTCGATTTATTGCTTGAATAAGTAAAATATTAACTTTAAGTTATAGACCGCCTCAAGTAACCTAAGAATCAAGCATTTTTATTGTGTTGAAATTTGCCTGGTTGTTTCTTCCGAATAGAAAAAAAAAGCCCGCCAAAACGCCAAGTATAAAAAAATCCGGCAGATCCCACGCACTGTGGGAATCGATGTAATGCGAAGCTGCCAGCAAAAAGCTGCGTACATCGCCTTGTTTGTCTTTGAGCCAAATGAAATCATTCATGCCATGGCATCTAGTCCACCATATACCGCATGTTTGCCATGCACGCATGCATGCACAATCTAGTATGCACAACGCCAATGAAACGCATATTCTGGTATATACAATGCATGACCTGTCGTTTATGTTCATCACGCACTCGTGTCATGCCATACCAATTTTGGTATATATCCAGTTAACAAAACGGCCGGAAGCGCACCATGACAGTGGCATGTAAAGCATACCGTACATGACATGCATAACATGATTCGCATGTTAAGACCTCTCATTTATGTTCGTCATACAGTCACATCGCGCAATACCAGTTTTGTTGTATATCAAACGAGCGAAATGGCCGCGAGTGCACCATGAGTATAGCATGTAAATCATGCCTTACATGACATGCATGTCATGGTGTTTCCTGTTACCACCTGTCACTAATGTTCATCATACAGTCACATCGCGCAATACCAGTTTTGGTGTATATCAAGCTAGCGAAACGGCCGCGAATGCACATGATCGTGGCATGTATATCATAACATACATGGCATGCAAGTCATGGTTTTCATGTTACCACCTGTTATTCGTGTTCTTCATACAGTCACATCGCGCAATACCAATTTTGGTGCATATCAATCTAGCGAAACGGCCACGAGTGCGCCATGAGCATGGCATGTAAATCATGTACATGTCATGAATGTCATGATTTTCATGTTACCACCTTAAATTTACGTTCGTCATACAGTCGCGCAATACCAATTTTGGTATATATCAAGCTAGCGAAACGGCCGCGAATGCACCATGAGCGCGGCATGTAAATCATACATGACATCATGTCACGGTTTTCATGTTACCACCTGTTATTCATGTTCGTCATACAGTCGCGTCGCGCAATATGAATTTTGGTATATATCAAGGTAGGAAAACGGCCGCGAATACACATGAGTGCGGCTTGTACATAATGTCGTACATGACCTGCATGTCATGATTTCCATGTTACCACCTCTCATTTACGTTCGTCATGCAGTCGCGTCGCGCAATACCAATTTTGGTGTACATCAAGCAAGCGAAACAGCCACGAGTGCGTCATGAGCATGGCACGTAAATCATGTCGTGCATGTCATGATTTTCATGTTACCACGTCTCATTTACGTTCGTCATACAGTCGCTTCGCGCAATATCAATTTTGGTGTACATCACGCTAGCGAAGCGGCCGCGAATGCATCATGAGCGCGGCATGTAAATCATGACATACATAGCATGCATGTCATGGTTTTCATCTTACCAACTGTTATTCATGTTCTTCATACAGTCACATCGCGCAATACCAATTTTGGTGTATATCAATCTACTGAAACGGCCGCTGGCGCACTATGAGCGTGCCATGTAAATCAAGTCGTACATGACTTACATGTCACGATTTTCATGTTACCACCTCTCCCTTACGTTCGTCATACGGTCGTGTCGCGCAATACCAATTTTGGTGTATATCATACAAGCGAAACGGCCGCGAATGCACCATGAGCGTGGCATGTAAATCATGACATGCATGTCATGGTTTTCATGCTACCACCTGTTATTCATGTTCTTCATACAGTCACATCGCACAATACCAATTTTGGTGTATATCAATCTAGCGAAACGACCGCGAGTGCGCCATGAGCGTTGCATGTAAATCATGTCGTACATGACATGCATGTCATGATTTTCATGTTACCACGTGTCAGTTATGTTCGTCATACAGAAATGTCTCGTCATACCAGTTTTCGTATATATCCCTTCATTTAAACGGCCGCGAGCGCCCCGAGACCATGTCGTGTAAATCATGCTGCACATTACATGCGCGTCATGATTTGCATGTTAGGACCTGTCATTATGTTCGTCATGAACTCTTGTCAGGCCGTACCAATTTTGGTATATATGAAATTAACGGAACGGCCGCAAGAGCCCAAAGGCCGTGGAATGTAAATCATGCTGTTGATGACATGCCTGTCATGATTTTCATGATATGACCAGTCATTTATGTTCGTAATAAGACCATGTTATGACACACCAATTTTGGTATGCATCCGATTAACGAAACGGCCAGGAGAGCACAAAGTCGTAGGCGGCTAGATAGATAGATAGATAGATAGATACGCTCAAAGTCGCAGAAGTTCGCTAAGAAATGCTTCGCATTTAATAGACGCGCGCCGCTGCTTTTTGGTGGGGCCACTACACATGCAAAGCAAACCCTTTTGGAGCAGGCTCGTAAGCCGGGCTTGCCCTAATGACTTTATCAGCGTGCAAAAACAAGACTTGCGTAATCCGATCGGTGGGCTTTTTGGGACTCTTGGTTTGGCATTGACGTGCTGCTCTTTCATTACGCGACGCCCAGAGATGTGCAACCAAAACAGTGGGATAAATGTCTACAGTTACATTACGAACAAACTCAAAATAAAGCTGCACCCTAGAGTAGACCGCTCGGAACAACTTTGCCAGCAGCGAGCAACGCCAGCTTTCGAGGAAGTCAGTTCGAATGAAACCTCGCCGCAGACGGACTCTGTTCCGCTATGTATCACACTTTCGGTAAGCAGCGCGCGATCCGGAATAAATCGTGTCGCTGTCTTATGTTTCTTTTGTTTTTCTGTTTGTTTTATTCTATAGATTCCTTGCCCTCTTCTTTTTGACGATCCCGCGTTGCCCGGGATCTCCTTTTTCATTCAAAGGGATAAAGCCTGTTCGGAATGGAAGAGATGAAAGAAACAAAGTCGATGCTATTATGGTGCCGCCGAGATCCTTAAATCCTGCGGAATTGGAAAATGTCCCTTGTGGTAACAAGTATATATGGACTTCCGGGTATTCGTAGGCGTCGCACTAAGAGACTATAGGAGCGCGCAAAAAAACATCCATCGAAATTATCTGACCAAAGAGATGTTATATTCATTTAGTGTTCAAGACAAGCAAACCGCATATGATTTCATGTGCTTCTCTACCCTTCGAGGAATAATGGGACGAATCTGTCCCACTGTTTCTTCTTCAGTAAAAGCTTCCTCTGCCACTGCGCATCGCCATCAGCGCTATGATTTTCTGCTGCCATGGGTGAGAAACATTTAGGAAACCAAGAAAAAATATTTGATATGTTTACGATACATGGTATCGGCGATACACTGAGTCTAAATTTGTTTCGTTCTGTCGAAATTTTTTAAAAATTGCTGTTCCATTGCGTGCAAGATAGCTAAAATTTTAGATTTAGGGTATGTTTCCCCTTTTCTGAATTTCGAGAGAAGTACTTCTAGCAGAGAATTATAGATCTTGTTTCAAAATTGAAGGAGTATATCGACGAACAATCGTGTCGAAGCATACTTGAACGAAAAATGAAGCCGCTCCTTACTGAGCCTAATTACATAACAAGCACGCATAAATGTTTTTCAAGTTCGGTGGACATTATCACGTCAAAAGAACGCTTCATGGTGGAGAAGGCTCTGAAATTCATTTTTGTCCTATTTTACCACTGCGGTACAAGGTGCAATGCGAGTAAAGGCTGTGGCTAAGACGCTGTTCCTGATATGGAGGCCGGAAAGAAAGGAATGACGACATCGATGCCCCAGAGAGTCAGGAAGCGAAAGAGAACACAGATATGCAAAGCTTAAGAGAAAAGCCAATACCTCAGACCTGGATGGAGTTCATGAATGCATTTACATGATTCAGTGCATTCGGTGACACCATATTGATGCGGCTTGCCTTGACTCATAGCCGCAATATTATATATGGGCGCCAATTCAGGCACAACTGAGGTGCTCGTCCTTATCTACACCAACAGAAGAGACAGAAAGGAGCTAAAACGCTTGGTGTATGTGAAGAGGTCAGACAGAGCCGCTGGCACAGCACAACAGGCGCAGGCGCACATTGTGTATCACAGCTGGAAATGAGTTGCACCAGAATTTTTTTTTTTTTGCACAGTTTCTGAAGTGCCCCTCTGTACCACTTGCTTCGAGCGTTTTCGTGCAAGAAATTTGGCGAAGCATAACGCCTTGTTGCGCTCATAAAACAATGGGACAGGTGTTGTCCCACTTTTTCAGACACGTCAGGGTTAATGGGACACATAGGTCCCACTTTTTTCTCATAAACTAATGGTCGTATTTTGTTGAAAATTGCTTCATACTATTTCTAAGCACGTTATTTAGATATTCCGCAGGCACATTTTCTGTTGTTCTGTGAAAAATATATATCAACTCATAAAGGGTTAAAAGCCAAAGCGAAATTAAGCTTGAGGAACACAGACATCTAACACATCTTAAAAGATATACCCCAATTTTCGTTTTAGAGCGCAGCTCTTAGGCGCTCGTTCCTGCGTTGAGCGGCGTCGTCGTCACCGTTGCCGTCGGTGGCGTAAGTTCCAGGGCTTAAAGTCAGGGGGCGGCCAATGGCCCCCCCCCCCCCCGTTCATTTTTCAAGGAGGGGCTCGGCCTCCGCCCCCCCCCCCCCCGCCGGCAACTGTAACACTGCGGCAGCCACTTGACAAGTGCTAGAGTTGATTTTTTGGCAGTAGGGCTTTATGAAGAGGAATTGAAGCTCTCCAATTTTTGAATAATGATTTAATCGCAGTTATTCAGTTGATGGGGCATCAGCAAAAAAAAAAAAAAATGGCTGATCCCTTTGTCATAGGAATCGGCATAACACGAAAATGAAACATGTCTTCACAGGGGTAGTTGAGCGTCTATTGTGCATTGTTTCGGCACGAGGGCGAAGGAATGAATGCTATAGCAACAAATTGTAATGCCACACGAAGAACGGCGAGCAGCTCGAAACTCGCAACGCGCTGCTCGAGCAGAAAGGACGCACGGAAAGAACACACACAAGATGAGCGCGAACTAACAACTGTCACAGCTCGACAGTTAAAGCGTGCTGCTCAAACACAAAGGAGGACGCACGAAACGAGCGCACAAGTATACACAGGATGAGCGTGAACTAACTGTCACAGTTGTAACTTATTTGTGAGTGAGCCGCGCGCTCCTTTCGCAAAAGCAGCCGCTCCAGTGAGCAAAGTGACTTTTGTGCTCTCTGTAATTTCAACGCAAACTTGCGGTGAGATCACAAGACGTAAAAACCACCCCCATCACGAGATAAACGCGCGCGCACTAGTGACCACGCCCTGTGGAGGCGCGCACGCATCGCAACGCACAGGGCGACGACCTTTGAAGCGCGCCCTTCGCGCCGTCTCGCTAGTGATAACGAAAACACGCTGAAGTGCCAGCGATCTCAGAGTACTGTAAACGGTAAAAGATCTATATAAATAGCTCACCGTTAGTAGGGTGAAGAACGGGCCGTCAGTGGCCGAGTCGTTTCGCGCCGCGCGCTGCGGAGCGAGGGGTCGTAGGTTCGACTCCCAGCGACGGAACCTTTTCTTCTAGTTTTTTTATTTGCCATCTGTTACTGTATATTTTACAACGTCATATCCGTGACGGAAATACGTCAGTGGAGCCGTGGTGGACCCCGGCATAAAATATTGTCGTGTTAAAGAAAACTAAGAAATAAACAGGTGTCATCGTACTGCTGAATGCAATTCCCCGAAACACTGCACACCACGCGTCACGAGCACGTTCGACTAAGCTCCTTGGCACAACACACTTTTTCACGAGGCACCTGTGCGTGAGGCTACCTGCTCGTGAATCAGTGGAGGTTCACCTTGGTCTTTAGGTTAACAGTCAATCTTCAATCGTTTAGCTGTACATTACGAGTCCGTTGCAGTGTCAAAGACGCATTCATTTCGTCTACTTTTTAGGCAAGTAGATGTGAAAATAAAATATAGCATTTTCGTGCCTGAGGTTCTCAGTGCAATGAGTGAAGTAATGTTCTGAGTTGGAGCTAGACTTATTTGGTTTGAGCTCGCATATCTTTATCCTTTACTTCCCAAGTTATTGAAAAATTACTTCCAAAATGTCCTCTTTTTAGTGGTTGGCTGGATCGGCACATTGAGCAAGCACGCGAATACACTCTGAATGATACATTTCTTTGTGTAACTTCATAAGCACTCGTTCAGTTCTAGAGACAGTTGGCTTCACTACACTGTGATCGCGCCAGACACAACTTACATCTGTGGTCTGCCAGAGTTTTGAGGAAGCTGGCTTTCACCCTGAAGAACACTTCATATATACAGTAAAAGCTCGGTAATTCGGATGTCACGGGGCCGGAAAAACTGTCCTAATTAACCGAATGCCGAATTATCGAAAGTACCGAAAAAACAATAAATAAATGTCTATTACATCAATGCACATTCACATTCTTGATGAATATATAAATCCAGTAATTATTTTGCATAACAGCAGTGCAAAAGCCGCAATTTTCATCATTTGCGACTTCGTTCACAATGTGAACGCGGCTCAGTTGACCCCTGTTAATCCGAAACCTTCTGTGAACCCATACCTTATTACGTACCAGCAACGAGAGTGTGGGTGGCGACCTCGCCTTTCTGAAAAGCCCGTGGCCGTTTCGGCTGTCCGCGAACGCCGCTTTCGTACCTTTGCGTCGCACTGTTCTTATGCGGTGCTTCGTGGTCGGCGCGCTCAAAATATCGTCCGAATTACCCGGGTTGGAGCCAAACAAGACCGAATTAACGATCTTTTACTATATATATATACGTCGCCGTCCTATGAGGTTTCCCCCGCCCCTCCCACTCTCCGATAAAAGGAGACCTTTAGGGAGTCGCAGTTATCCCGGAATGGTGCGCAATGTTTGAAAAATTGCAACTAATCCCTTAATACCAAGCGTATTGATTTTGAGCGGGATAGTTAAGCTGATTCGCATCACCTGCTCCGTGTAGTCGCGCCTTTCGGCTCACATTTTTACAACTCGTACATACCTACAAATCATAACCTAAACAAACCAGCATTTTTTTTAAACTATAGCACCATACACTCTAAGAAAAAAAAAAGAGCATGCGTGACTCCTTTCGGAGAGTTCTGACTTGCCCCGTATAGGACTCTAAAGAGTCGCGGTGACTCTCTTAGTGGGTCAGGGTCGGCTCGCTCTAGGAGAGTCCCCTGACCCTCTAGGAAGAGTGGAAAGACTCTCATCCGAAGGATCACGTTACCACTTATAGGGAGTCAGACGACTCTTGCCGGTTACACTTTTACGGGGGTCAAGTAACCCACATCGAAGCGTCAAGCGACTCCACAAGTATTTTTAGCTACTCATTTGACCCTTGCTCTATTTTTGCGTGACTACTGTTGAAAATAGTGGAGTATTCATTTTAAGCAAGTCCAATAATACTTGCCGTTCTGCCCAACGACTGCAAAAAAAGAATAGTTCAATTTTAGCATTATTTTAATAAAACTCGTCAAAACAACGCATATTTTCCAGCAAAGTTATATAGAAAGCGCGAAAAGATGGTAAGTGATTTCCAATTAAGAAGTTAAGGTATTCCTCATTTACATGCTTGTATGAGTAGAGCCAACTAAAATGTGTGACTGTGATGTGCACAGTGTCATATGGTGCTATATAAACAGCAGAAATCGGCATCATGTTTTCATATTTGTTCCTTATGATTAAGAATAAATCAAAAAGTGGTGACGGCTGGAGGCATCAGACTTGTGGCTTGATAGGTTGTCGCTCCTGTTCAGCGTGAGCACCATGAAAGCGGTATCTGAAAAGCAGAACGTGATATGATGAGAAAATGAAATTGCAGTGAAGGTTTTCAAAACCTACAAAATAAGTGGTTCACATAGACACAATGAAGGCTCACAACAAAACAACAAATGCAAACACGTATGGTAAGGGACCAAGTTTTTTGCCGTTATCGTGTAAAACACAACTTGCAAATAGTAGCTTTTGTAGCACGTCACTTGGCGACAAACTTGCAGCACAAGATGATGTGAGCCTCTTTTAAACAACAAAAGAAATTTGTTTAGGCTCCTTTGCGTGGGTGTCACTCACCTCTTTTCCTACGTCGTCTTGTCCAACCAAAGGAAATGTAGGACCGATTGCCTCGTTGACAGGGCGTACGCCGCTGTTGATTTTCCCATCGCGAGCGGTGAGGCGCCAGACCAGAGCGGCACCTTCGTTTCCCCGAGTGTGGCTGTCAAATGGAGTGAAGAGGCGGGAGAAGCGATCCGGGATTCTGGGAATAAGCAAAACACACACATTGATTATTTGTGTTTAAAACCACCCTTTGTTCAATACACCGTTATTGTACACACACCTGCCACGAGTTTTTCGTTCAAATTTCGCAACAAAAACAAATTTTCATGTAAAAGGCAGCGGGAACCTCGTCTCGCAATGGACACTGGCTATACACGAATGAAAGCACTTTTTTTCTGAGAAATCGCTTCAAAATTTGGTTTCAGAATAAACATGGCTTTGCGCCGACATATCCCGACACCAAAGCACATCTTCCGGCAGTCAGGGGCACGCAGTGATCGGTTACTGACCGCATGTTTTACAAACGTAACCAATCCTTAAATACTCAGATAAACACCTGCGAGTACGAGGACCCGAACGACACCCAGCGCGTGCGTACGCCGTCTACGTCGAGATCAGACATGTCATATGCTAGAATTACCACACATAGCTCCCACAATCACACACACTCACTCGATTCTGTTATAACGCCCAACGTCATCGCAGTGTATGCAAACCACGAAAACAGCAAACAGGAACGAGGGAAAAGAGTGCACGCCGGCGGCCGCAACAACGCGCGCCGTCGAAAGTGTAGAGATTTTCACTTTACCGGCGAGGCGTGTCCAACTTGAATGACTACTGCGTACGTTCTGGAAGCACCGTACTATATCTACACCTCAAACTACCGTCATTAAGCCAACAAAAACCATTATACATAGTGCGTCTGAGCGTTCTGTACACAGGCATTTTTTTTCACGTTCCCACGCAATCTTTTTTCACGTTCCCACGCGCGGAAGCACGCTGCACACTCAAGGTCGATTGAAATGTCATTATGAAGTAGACTAAAGTGCATCTCAAAACGACATCTTGCAGATTCAGTAGTGCAGACAACGTGCGATCAGCAAAAAAATGACCCTTGATAATTGCTTGCATCGCTCACTATAAGGGAGCTTGCACAGCAACGCGCATAACGGTGGCAACTCCTTAACTGACATCTTGGCATCCGCAACAGCCCTGCGGACACAGGCAGCTGTTGGAAATGGCTGGCAGATAACTTCCGCAGAGCTGCTGCAGACGCCCAGCTAAAGCTGAATAATTAGTAGCTACGAAAGCAGTAGTAGCAATCTACCGGACATGCCAGGAGGATATGTGCCATATTGACCGCGGAATCATGGCGTCAAGTGAGATTTTACCAGGAATGCCTCAAGGTCCGTTGCTCGACTTCGCGTGACCATCGCCGCCAGAAGCAGATGTACGCCGACTGGATGAGGGTAGCTAACCAGCATGCGGAATTCATATGGAGGTTAAAACTTCGAGAATTCAACCATGTAAGAGGAACATTATTTCTACTGTTTCACCGCAAAATAACTTGCTAGTCCTTGGAGGAGCTGTCTTAGATGATAGTCACTGCAAAACCCTAGCCTTAGGTCCTAAATACTGTTTTAAGCCGATCCTGAAACCAATAGACGTTTTAAGTTTGCCGCGTACAATCACTAGACTTGTTCCTGAAGAAGAGCGTTCCCACTGCATTTCAGACTGCGTTGCTAGCATCAAGGGTTCTAATATGCATCTCAAGTGTTCTGATCCTATCCGGCCTTTGGTTAATTACTGTGTCGAGAAGAAACTCAGGCCAGTAATTTCAGATAAGGAAGGGTATTTTGTAATCATGCCGAACAGTTTGTTCTCAGAAAAAGCATTAACAGCCATAGAAAAGAATTTTTAGGACGGTAAAACTTAAGCCATCGGTAGTTAGGCAACGTGCTGTCGACCTTTCTTTAAGACATAATCTTGAGAGAATAGCTTGTAATGTAAAGAAGGCTAAATCACTTACTTTAGAATTGTTTTTCTCAGCCAAAACACATAAGAACGAGATCCCATTTCGAGCAATCGTTTCAGAGCAAGGCACCTGGCAAGTCGCCGTATCTAGTTATTTGCAGAACTGCTTAACCTCTTTGAGTTTTTCAGACCCTTTTCGTATGCGTAATTCTCAGGCGCTAGTTCAGTTCCTCTCAGAGGAGAACCCCGGCTGTTGTAAAGCTTTTAGTATGAATATTGAAGACCTGTATTATTCTTTGCCACATGAGGACTTGTTAAATTGTGTTAATGAATGTATTAACGAACAAGCGCACCAGATGGTTTTCACCGATAAATGTGGTGTTTCTACCGGGGCATTTCTAGAAATCCTTTCCATGTATTTAAAGTCGACGCTTGTAGGTTGGAAGTAAGGCGTTTATGTGCAGAAATCAGGAATATGTATTGGTTCTAAGGTTGCTCCGGTTCTTAGTGACTTATACGTTAGCAAGATTGACAATCTTTTGGAAGTCGCCTTAGGTAATTCAGTTATTAAGGTTTTTCGTTATGTGGACGATTACTTGATCTTTTGTAATGGTGAGGACTTTGAAAAGGTGGTAACTTCCGTGAGCGAAAAATTTGAATTAAATGGAGGTGGGCTGAGCTTTACTAAAGTGGTGCCTCAGTATAATGGAATACAATTTCTAGACATTTCCTTAACCTTCCAGAAGAACCACGTGTGCTGGCAGTATTCTCCTAGATCTTCGAAACCGCTGTTAAATTTTTCGTCGAAGCACTCGAAGGTTGTAAAAAACGGCATCGCCATGTCTTGCCTTAAATCAGCCCTCACCAAGTCGTGTGAGCACAAAATGAGTGATAGCTTTAACGCACAGGTTACGCGTCTTTTAGATGTAGGGTATCCTCGTGATGCAGTGGCCACGGTCGCTGAACGTTTAAAGAAGTCTATTGTGTTAAGTCCGAGCATGGTTGCAGAAAGCGATAGGAAGAAACGTGTCGTAGGTATACCGTACATTCATTGCGTATCTCACAGGCTAAAGAAAGTAGGAAGTAGATACGGCGTTAATGTTGTTTTCACGGCTGCCAATAAGCTAGGTAAGATTTGTGCCACTGTGCAGAGGAAGAATGAGCGAGAAAAGACAAGAAGCGGACCGATATTTGTTTCGTAAAACACACCAACAAATTCACTGATTGCCGTACGAGTGTCGTGTATAAGGTCCCTTTCAGCTGCGGCCGCTTCTACGTAGGACAAACGGGCCGATGCATTAACCAGAGATTGTTGGAACATAAGAGATCGCTAACAGGAGGCTCACCTTCTAATCTATCTATACATTGTCGAGATTGTAAGTGCACGCCAAAATTCGATGAATGCGCCGTGTTGTACCGTCATAGAAATGAAGAAACGCGCCTGATGATTGAAGCATGGCATATCGAGAATAGTGGTAGCGCATGCGTAAGCCAACCGTCGATTAACTTGCATAAAGATGAAACCAAATGACTTAACAGTTATCATCCACGTAGACCGCCACGCGTGCCGGATTGACAGGTTCGCCTGTTGCATGGGCATGCGCAGATAAGTTTTCGTGCCTTCTTTCTTTTCAGCCGTTGTGCGTCTCTTCAGTTGTTAGTCGGCGTTTGTGGTGCCTTGACTTCTTTCTTGTGTCCGTGTTTGCACGCCCTCTCTTTTTGGAATGAATACTTACCAACTAGCTCAGCTCTCTGTTATTCTAAAATACGAAAGCAGTACACTCACCGTTAACTGGCGCCCGTTGTCCGTGTCCGCAGCTTCATGGACATTCCGCCCTCCAATCGTCACTTCGTGCACGGAGCCGGCGTCAACACCAACGAAGACGCGCATGAACCGACACGCAACCAACGCAACCACGCAACGCATTCCAATAGACGAGGAGACTGGGAGAGGAGGCAGAAGCGGCGCGCCACCCTGACTCCGTCGTCGAGCCAACGCGCCACAACGGCGCCAAAGGGCAAGCGCGCGATATGTATGGCCAACGCCTCATCTAGAAAGATGCCTGCGGCGTCGCTGGCTATCCCATTGTAGCCGTCCTGCCTTGAGTTGTGGTCGCTTGTCGAGAGATGGCACCACGTACTACCCTATTCTTTTCAATGTGGCTGGCGTGGTGTGATGTCGACAGGGGTAACGTGCGCATGCGCAAATGTGTGTTGCAAGTGGTCGCCGCAAGGATAGCCAGCTACTGCCCTCATTAGAAACGGTGAAGGAGGGAAAGGGTAGGGCAGGAGGTTTTTGGCTCACGCGGCAGGCATCTTTCTAGAGGAGGCGTTGGTATGGCGTATACGGCGGCACCGCCAATCGAAACGCGCTTCAGGTGAGTCCCGTGACTCCAGCCGAAATGCAAACTCTCTTTCTCTGCCTGTACCTTCCAAAAGGGGTCAAATGGACACCCGAAGAGAGTCACGCGGCCGTGAACCTCTTTTGACTCTTTTTTTCCTTAGAGTGTACGATACAACTTAATAAACACTATGTACCCGCATTATCGAAAGAAAAAGAGGAAACAAAGGTAAAGTACTTTCGCTTTCGCGGACACGTTTATGTTGTCATCAAATGTGGTGGAACGTTAAAGCACCTCTCCTGTTGGTGACAGCCAGCGAGTTCGAGAGTGAAAAGCATTTATCACCAGCCGCGGCAGCTCCAGTTTCAACAGTTTCAACAAACGACAGTTTCAGTTCAAGTTTTGCTAAACTATCAAATTCATCCAGCGATAACCAGTCATCTAACGCGGCTCTCGAGTGAACGCACAAAGATAATCTATATACCGAGTGTGCGAAGAATCCCGATTTCCACTTTTCGCGCCCCGCTTGCCCCAAACTACTCATACTTCGCACGCCCACTGCAATTTTCTCTGCTCAATAGAAATAACAAAAGTAGCGCTTCTGAGCTCTCCGCTGCCTTCTTCGTCTCGACGCATTTCATGTTTGTGATACGTTTGTGAGCTGTGCATTCCGCTGTCGAAGCAGAACTGTTATGGTAAGCACCGCGCCAAGAATTTATTACCGTTGCGAGTTTTGCGAATACCGTTGCGAATTTATTACCGTTGCCAGTAAATGGGTTAGTGCCTGCCAGTGAGCACTGCAGCTCATCGTTATTGCCTTCGTTGAGCGCAGCCAATAGGAAGCTTGATTCTGACGATGTCAGCAGACAAATAGGGGGAAGTGGTTCGGTGGCGTCGTTCCTTCTATACCCTCGTCTCAGCGCGAGGTTTAAACGTAGTTATACAAAGCCAAGTTTAAATGAACGTTCTGCAAATTCATTCTAACTCGCCGACAATAGAGTGGCAAAAGATCATCACACTCCAACAAGGATTAGGGGAAAAAACATCGAAATGATTAAAAAAGAAACGGTGCCTGTTTGCACGCTTCCACTTGTTTTTTTTGCGTGTTTGCTAGAGCCGGCGAATATTTGTTGTGCACTGTCTCTCTCTTGTTTGTTTAGTCGGAGTATCATTTCTATGTAGTGTTATCGAAAGAGAGAAGGAACAGCAGACGTTGCAGACATTACAACTTCTCCTAGTCACGCATCTAAGCAAGCTAGGCAGAGATGACAAGGTTTCGGCTAAATACTTCTTGTTATTTTCATTTTTCTATCGGAAAAATTGCAAAAAATTAAGTGGCTTCATTCCGATCTATTTCCACTGCTGTTCTTCGTCGCGCAGCGTCTCTGCTAAGCAGCTTGGTAAGCTATCACGGCGAATTGGGGACATATTTTGTCGTACTTGCGGCCATAATTTTGTGACAATGAAGAAAGTTCTAATGAAACGGAACTTCTGAAGACTTCTTACTGTATTACGTATAGCGGCAGACTTTGTGAACGTTTTCGGTTTCTCGCAGCTGATACTGAATCAGCGTTGCTTTTACGCGCGATAGTTTCGCGTTTCCACAAACGAGGAATCAGACGTGTAGCGTTGCAAGTTGAACTTACCACTGGGGTGTTTAACTTTACAACATTTTTAACAGTATGTGAGATGTTCTTATTTCTTGATTTCGAAATTAAACTAACGCGAATAGGACGAAGGTACTAAGTAGTCAGGCGCACGTTTGCTTCCGTCTGTAGCCTTTCTTTGATTTTGTTAGAAATTTTTCGTACGTGGTTATAGTATTCAGTGCATCTGCTAGTGCGTATATAACTTAATAGAAGCGACAGCTGCAGTGTTCTTTACTTCTACAGCGCTGTTACTCATTAGAAGGCACGAAATGCATATGAGAATATTCGAATAACCGGCGCGCCCATAAGTGCATCAGGTATCAATAAATTCGCCTTCTTAGGTTTGTACTGAAAGCAATACATCGTCAACTAAAGAAGGTCTAAGACGGGCTCGGAAGTTACGATAGTCGGAAGTGAAAATACTTACTCCTTAAATGCGAGTAAAACGTTACCCCATGCCGAGAGGGGACATACGTTCTGGTTGAAAAACATGCCGTAAAATTTTTTGCACTGGGAACAAACCCCAAAGCACGTTCGCTGCTCCTTCCTTGCCTTGAGTCTATAGTAATTCGGTGGCACACCCGTTCATTGCTATAGTACGGTACAATGCAGAGCATTGCAGTACAGTATACTACAGTACAGTACAGTACAGTACAGTACAGTACAGTACAGTACTGTCAAATCAGCACAGCATCGCATAGTACAGTATAGAACAGAATGATATGATATACTATAGTAGAATCTAGTTCAGTATAGCATAGTACGGTATAGTACATTACAGTAAGTCGTCAGTCTAGTATAGTTTATTTGCAGTACAGTATAGCCCAGCATAGCACAGAACGAGACGTGCTCCAAATCCTTGCACAACGTATACGATAACGGACACGGTAACGTGTGGCCCATTAAACGATCATTTCACTTCCATACAGGCCCGCTTGAGAAGAAAGCAAATCATTCCTACAAAATAAAGACGATGACATATTTACAGCAAAATGTGTCCGAATGTGCAGAAATGGCTTACGGCAGAAATGGTCAGAATGTGTCAGATCGATCTCAGTTTGCGTTGACGTTGGGGTGACCCAATGTAACGAGACATGTCTCAAGCAGTGACACCGAGGAAATTGCATCGGCACCGGAAGGAATACTATCCAAGCAAAGAACACCAGACCGAGCATCTTTGCGAGCAGCTTTAGTCCTCCGCTGGCACAATCACAATGTTGGGATTGCGATGGCGTAACGGCGCCTTCAGCGATGTTACGCCATCGCCAGTGCCCGGTAGCGCAGTCAGAGAAATTATCTCCTTGTCCAAGTGTGCCCTTTCGTTGTAACCATAGCGTACCTCTGTAGCAACGTCCTGAGATCGGAATCTGACCTTCAAGGTGACCGATAGAAAGAGAGAAACGAAGGGAAAGTGCTGAGTTCGGAATGCGAAGACGCTGGTGCGCGAACTATACCTAGCAGTATAATTTTGGCCTATGCTCTGACGCTCCAACATCTTTGTCAATGTCGGCAGGCTAGAGAGATGGGGGAAATGCTGCTACGTTGCGAAATAGCTTTAATAGTAAGCTCCATGAGGTTTTCTGTTATTGAAAAAAAAATTTCATCGAAGATTACGATACTGCCTAATGCGAATTTTGAGCGCAACTTCGTGTTGGGGCAACGCCAACTGTGTTTCAAGTTCTAATTAATTAATATCTGGCGTTTAACGTCCCGAAACCACGATATAATTATGAGAGACGCCGTAGTGAAGGGCTCCGGAAATTGCGACCACCTGGGGTTCCTTAACGTGCACCTAAATCTAAGTACACGGGCCTCAAACTTTTTCGCCTCCACCGAAAATGGAATGTTTGAAGTTTTGGCTATCTGCAGTTGTAGCAATAGATGCAGCGATGGCGTAGTGGTAGAGCATCAGCTTCGCATGCAAGAGGTCCGTGGTTCGAATCCCGGTGCCGGACAATTCCCAACCGGATTAAAAAAAAAAAAATCCGCGTGATGATGGAATTGTGTAAAAAGGCCTGGGGTGCAGCCTCACTGGCGACCACAGCCAGCAATGCACTCCCTCACCAGAGCAGGATTGGCCACCCTGGTGTAGTACTTGGCCACTACCTCCCACATGAATACACCAATTAACCCTCGGCCCTCAGTCCCCAGCGGCTGCGAAGCAACTGATCAAGGCGGCGGTCAGACCTGCGACGCAGCAGAGGGTGCTAAGAATCTCTGGGTACGGACAGGCCGCCATTGGAATCTGAATTTGGCTACGTATAACGCTAGAACTTTATCTAGTGAGGCGAGTCTAGCTGTACTATTCGAGGAATTGGAGGGTGTTAAATGGGATGTAATAGGGCTCAGTGAGGTTAGGAGGCCACAGGAGGCTTATACAGTGCTGAAGAACGGACACGTCCTATGCTATCGTGGCTTAGCTGACAGAAGAGAACTAGGAGTGGGGTTCCTTATTCATAAAGATATAGCTGGCAATATAGAGGAATACTATAGCATTAATGAGAGGGTGATATGTATCGTAATTAAGTTTAATAAGAGGTACAAGATGAAGGTGGTACAGGCCTACGCGCCTACATCCAGCCATGATGATCAAATGGTTGAACGCTTCTACGAAGACGTAGAATCAGCAATGAGTAAGGTAAAGACACAGTATACTGTATTGATGGGCGACTTTAATGCAAAGGTAGGCAAGAAGCAGGCTGGAGATCATGCAGTTGGGGAATATGGCATCGGCTCTAGAAACGCCAGAGGGGAGTTACTAGTAGAGTTTGCAGAACGCAATAATTTACGCATCTTGAATACCTTCTACAGAAAACGGGCTACTCGTAAGTGGACGTGGAGGAGTCCTAATGGCGAAACTAAAAATGAAATAGACTTCATAATGTGCGGCCACCCGGGCATTGTACAGGATGTGGAAGTAGTTAACAAGATCCGATGCAGTGACCATAGAATGGTAAGATCTAGAATTCAACTTGACGTGAGGAAGGAACGGCAGAAACTGATACGCAGGAAGCCGATTAATGAACTAGCTCTGAGAGGGAAAGTTGAGGAATTCAGAGTTTCACTTCAGAATAGGTACGCGGCTTTAACCGAGGAAACCGACCTTAGCGTTGACGCAATGAATGATAATCTGACTAGTATCATCAAGGAGTGTGCAGTGGAAGTCTGGGGTACAGTCGTTAGACAGGACACTGGTAAGCTATCCCAAGAGACGAAAAACCTCATTAAGAAACGTCAAGCTATGAAAGCCTCAAATGCAACAGACAAAATAGAGTTGGCGGAGCTTTCGAAGTTAATCAATAGGCGTAAAGTAGCCGACATAAGAAAGTATAATATGGAGAGAATTGAGCATGCTCTAAAGAACGGAAGAAGCCTCAAAGCTATGAAGACAAAACTGTGCATAGGCAAAAATCAGATGTATGCATTAAGGGATAAGGAAGGCAAGGTCACAAACAATATGGATAGAATAGTTGAGGTAGCGGAAAAGTTCTACAGAGATCTGTACAGCAGCCGAGCCATTCAGGATGATAACGTAAGAAGGAGTAATAGCGCAGAGGAATCTGACATCCCACCAGTATTGACAGGAGAAGTAAAGAAAGCCCTAAAGGGAATGCAAAGAGGCAAAGCAGCTGGTGAGGATCAGGTAACATCAGACCTGTTGAAAGACGGTGGAGAGATTATGTTAGAGAAACTGGCCACCCTGTATACGAAGTGCCTCTCGACGGGGAGGATACCAGAATCTTGGAAGAATGCCAACATCATCTTGATCCATAAGAAAGGGGACGTCAAAGACCTGAAAAATTACAGGCCCATAAGCTTACTGTCGGTTGTCTACAAGCTATTTACAAAAGTAATTGCTAACAGAATTAATACGACATTAGAGTTCAATCAACCAAGGGACCAGGCAGGATTTCGTACAGGATTCTCAACAATAGACCATATTCATACTATCAATCAGGTGATAGAGAAATGCGCGGAATACAACCAACCCCTATACATAGCCTTCATAGATTACGAGAAGGCATTTGATTCGGTGGAGACATCAGCAGTCATGCAGGCACTGCGGAATCAAGGCATCGACGAAGCCTATATAAACATAATGGAAGAAATCTACAGCGGATCCACAGCCACTATAGTCCTCCATAAAGAAAGCGACAGAATCCCAATAAAGAAGGGCGTACGGCAGGGAGACACGATCTCTCCAATGTTATTCACCGCGTGTTTACAGGAGGTTTTCAGGGCCCTAGATTGGGAAGAGTTAGGGATAAGAGTTAATGGAGAGTATCTCAGTAACCTACGATTCGCTGATGACATTGCATTGATGAGTAACGCGGGAGACGAATTGCAGCTCATGATTACTGAACTGGATACGGAAAGTAGAAGAGTAGGTCTGAAAATTAATATGCATAAAACTAAAGTAATGTGGAACAATCTTGGTAGAGAACAGCGCTTTGCGATAGGTGGCGAGACACTGGAAGTTGTAAAGGAGTACGTCTACTTAGGACAGGTAGTAACCGCGGAGCCGAACCATGAGAGTGAAATAACTAGAAGAATAAGGATGGGTTGGGGCTCATTCGGCAAGCATTATCAAATCATGAATGGTAATCTACCACTATCCCTCAAGAGGAAGGTATATAACAGCTGCATCTTACCGGTACTTACCTACGGAGCAGAAACCTGGAGACTTACAAAGAGGGTTCAACTTAAATTGAGGACGACGCAGCGAGCGATGGAAAGGAAAATGATAGGTGTAACCTTAAGAGACAGGAAGAGAGCAGAGTGGGTCAGGGAACAAACGGGGGTTAATGACATCATAGTTGAAATCAAGAAGAAGAAATGGATATGGGCCGGGCACGTAGCACGTCGGCAGGATAACCGGTGGTCATTAAGGGTAACTGACTGGATTCCAAGAGATGGCAAACGCGTGAGGGGGAGACAGAAAATTAGGTGGGTAGATGAGATTAAGAAGTTTGCAGGTATTACGTGGCAGCAGAAAGCACAGGACCGGGTTGATTGGCGGAACATGGGAGAGGCCTTTGCCCTGCAGTGGGCGTAGACAGGCTGATGATGATGATGATGATGATGATGATGATGATGATGAGTTGTAGCAATGTAACATTCGTTAGATATTGCCGCAGAAACTGCCAGCGCTCGAGTGTTACGCACACCACTCTGTGCATTGCAGGCGTCGCGAACCAAGCGAAACACCCAAAAGCCAAGTTACGACAAGCGAAGCCAGCCACAGTGTACGTGCCAGCCCTGCATGCGCGCGAGCTCCGACCGAGGGGCCAGCGCACGTGACGGAGGAAGAAAGCGAGGTTTTGAGGCCAGTGGCTCGTGAGATCGACAAACTCCGCGTTCCCTCTCTTCCGTCCTTGTTCGCTCTATCGGTTACGCTGCTGATGCCAACGGCGATGCCGCTCAACGCAGGAACGGGCGCCTAAGAGCTGCGCTCTAATGTAAATGATGGAGTTGTCGCCATTTCTTGGCGACGGCTACCCCTTTCCACTTAGTTGTTAGGATAGAAAAAAAGAAAGAAAAAGAATATGCATACATATATACAGTCCTGCATAAGGTAAGCTCAAAAGTTCTCGTTTGAACAGAGCACACATAAAATCGCAGTGCATACTTTCAATGTAGTACGCTCAATATTCATCACAAACATTACTGTCTTAAAAAAACGAAAAAAAAACCGTTAAAGCACTTTTATTGCTTTGCGGTTTATCCGAGATGGATGGGCCTGGTATTTTCGCCAATGCGCGCTTACGACTCACGTGCAGTACTAAACATTTTCTGATTGGTTCCTTGTTTAGCCCAGCACTTGTTATGTATACGTATATATAAGGCTAACTCGCAGTTTCTACATCTTTTCACCAAGTAACGCTCTTGTCACTCAGAGTAACACTTGTAAAGTGTACGTTCGAATATACTGCCATCGCCGTGCTTGCGGTGTTGTGGCTCAAAAGTGACTCAGACGAGATGTCGATTTAATGAATATTTACAGCAGTGTAGCGGAAGCCAAACAAGATGGGTAAGGAGCCTCACGCGCAGGCGCTTCACGCCCACTCGTCGTGTTCATCTCTGTAGAGCACCGCACTAGCTCATGTCCATGACGCACCGTAACAACATTCTTCAGCTCTCACCTCCGAAGAGCAGCTTATGTCAAACTATCGTCTCCATCTGCATTTTGCGAAGTCGTGCAGTCGTTCGGAGCAGCACTCGCCTTTGTGAATCTACGCGCTGAGCAGGCACAGTATTGAGCTCATCCGTTGCCGTCTACACTCTTACGGGTCTTTTCACCTGTTCTTAATAGGGTGGCTGCTATCGCTTCCGTATTCTGGAATTTGCCTGTAGTCCTCCTTGTCAATATCAACACTTGTAGCGATGAGCGAATCTAAGTCAGGCAGTTCACACGGACAGCAGCTGCTTTATTTTTCTCGCTTTACGCGCACAGTGGCATAACACAGCGGCAAAGACAATGCCTATATAACGCTACAGAAACGCAAGCGCATTGTTTAAATTAGGGAAGAGTAAGCTACACAAGCCGCATGGAATAAAACGAAAAACAACGCGAGATAGGGTATTCAATAACGTCAGGCAGAATTCATAAAGGTTTTAACTCATAGGTTTGCGAGGCCTGTTTGCTATTGGCCACCTAGCTTCGCTAATGATGTGTCAAGCGTTACAAGTGGTTGAAAGTTTATATTACGAAAAAGTTTTAGGTAAGATATCTTTCATGAGTACGGGCTGGTATCTGCCCACTTGCCATTCGCAAATTGTTCCGAATACGGTCTAAACGAGGTAACCGATAAAGGTGATTTTTTGCACCGATAGTAAGGGTTACTAAGTTTAGAATTTATGCACTCAAAGCTAATGTAACCCTTCCTTTATCGGTGCACAAAATCCCATTTATCGGTTACCACGTTTAAGTGATAGCGAAGCCCCAGGCATAAGTCAAGGATGAAATGCTTAGCTACCCCCTTCCGCTCTTCAATTCGTCCCTCGAATAGAAAATCCTCTCTGAACCGCAACTTGCAGCGCCACTAGAGTGGTTACTTTGTGTTCTCGAGACCTAGGTCTTGGAAGTGTCATGGATAGTCTGAGCATTTTTGTTTGCGCATTTCCTTTTCCCCGTCAAGGCAATATATTTCATCGGCACAACGTTTGCGTAAGGTCAATACAGTTAAGTCGGAGTTTATTGGCACAAAAGCAACTTACGCTACGCCGCGACGTTCGCAGGGTATTACAGAAGCAATGATGAATGAGGTCAATACAGCGTATACCTGAAATAACGGTGAGCTTGCCGGTTATTACTTCCTGCGTCGTGGCCACGCATAAATATGGCGCCCTACGAAGATAGTGTCACCCTCTTCTGAGCTTATATCACGTACCTACGCCAGCATACTTACTTCGGGAAATAAAGGAGGGAAGCAATGATACCAAGGAAGTGAAGTGCACTGTCATCATCCTCAATAACGCCCGATAGCAGTACTTCACGCGTAAAGCAAGAGATAGGAATAACCATGCATCAACCAGGGCTGGGTCCTATTTTGTACACGCATAAGATTAAACCGAAGATGAGGACCTTTTTCTGCTTCCACGTGAAACTGCACGCTGGCGCAAAATGTCTGGAGAAATAATTTGCCCAGCATGACATTACTGCTTTGTCGCATGTTGAGACTTCAAATGAGCTGCGCTTTTACGGGTTAGCAGAAAAGCGTCAGCTAGTTTATAACATCAGCAAAAAAACATTTAACATGTACCATCGCGCCCTCCACACTGAATGCTGCCACGGCTCTTTTTTTAATGCGTAACAACTTATACATAGACAGAAAGAAGCCTATTTCCTGGCAAAAAAGAAAAGATAATTTATATGCTGTCTTCACAAGGTGAAAGGATTCTCGTTTCGACGCACTATATGATGCACGTCTCAGGCTTTCAAAAAACACTGCACCTTTGAGTCAACGACAACAGGCGCGTCGTCGCTGTTTTTTTTTTTTTTTTTTGGCGATTGCTTAAAAAACAAGAACAAAAGAAAGATAAACTAAGAATGCGTAACTGAGAATACCTGATGAAAGGATTGCCCTGCATAATGCATGAGTGTTTAAAATGAGCGCAAACAGCGCCACGGCAAAGCAAGGCTTTGAGCGCCCGATACGAGGTCGCCTCTGCATCGCTCGTGACGTCCCACGACGTCTTCCTCCTTTTATAAGCATTGGAACACTCTTCTCGTTAATGGACAAAGGGCGATTCAGACAGGAGTTTTCGATTGGTAGTTTTGCTCCACCACCGCACACGGCCGGCACAATTAAGCCTTCGTTAGAGGCCCAAACTTTCTGCCTCTGAGCAGCGCCCACATGCGATAACAAGGAGCGCATGCATAACGTACCAACGGTAGTGAGGAACAAAGCAGGATAAGCAGGTTTACACGTGGATCTACTTTGTTGCTTGCTAAGTCCTTGCAGGACCAGCCGTAGTAGCTTAGTTGCTGAGGTACTTAACAGCTAAGCTCGAGGATGCGGGCTCGATTCCCGGCTAAGGCGGTCGCATTTCGATGGGGGCGAAAAATAACAACACCCGCGCACTCGGACTTTAGTGGACTCTTTAAAGAACCCCGAGGGGGTCAAAATTAATCTGGAGTCGCTCACTATGGCGTTCCTCATAGTCATACTGTAATGGCACGTAAAATATAATTCATTATTAATCACAGTTTTCAGAAATTATTAATAATTACCGTTTAAACATTAAAATGCCTCCAGAACAGAAGAATCTTTACCCAGACTTGGTGAATATAGAAACCTCAAGTGGCCTGAATGCTTCAGCGTTAAAGCACAAAGAGATCACAATCGCCGAACTGCTAGTGCCAGCTACGCATTGTCTAGTACTTCGGGATTCCAGGTTTTGGTGGACATTTTTGTATGGGTCGGCGTGTAATATAGGCTGCCAGCAGCATCGTGCAAGACACTAAAGCGTTACGACCAACCCTGGAAGGTTAACATTTCTAGTGACAACTAAATCAAGCTGTTGTAAACAATATTTCACCATTATCTTTCAGTCGGCGATCGATGCATCTGTATCTTCATTCACGGAAGCACGCAGTAAGATGGTAGCTACCCTATAACTGGCATTCAGTTGCCGACACTTTATAGCTATATTCGCACCCATATTCTCGCCCATGTAGTTGCGCTACCAGGCTTGTAGTTGCCGACTGAGTGCCGTAACTTGGTGCTGACAAGAAACGTGCGACAGTGGTTTGGTATTCTCCGTACAGCAGTGCCGAAAAGAACGACCACGCGAAAGTGTTTCGCGAACAATTACTCGAGAGGCTCTGTAGTTCTGCCGGGAGAATTGCGTTGAAGATACGGCGCAGGTGGACATTTGGTGATTGAATGAGCGTCCTTCGGACGCAGCTCTTTCTTGAGTTTTCTGGAACCAACCCCGGCACTTCTGGCTGGCCTTACTCTCTCGACCAAAAAGAGCCCTAACAATCTGAAAAAGACCGGTTTGTCTTCTTATCGTTGTTACACCCTGGTGGGTCCTACGCAAAAGTACGCTTTCTTATCATTTTTACTTGTTTCCCACTTTTCATTCCTCTCTTCATCATCCCCATTCGCCCAAGGAACTATAGCACCGCCGACACTTACTGTCGTAAAAGCTCTTTCGAAGCATCGCGCACGATGCTCCCTACTCTAGCAAACTAAGGTGCTACTACTTCGTGCGTGAAAAGGCGCAAAAGCTAAGTGCCTGTTCGCTCGTTGCCCAGTTCCCGTCTGAGCGGCGAATGGGAATTCTACGGAAGCGGATACGCGAGGAGCCGGTGCGTTGTGAAACCACGCGTTTCTCGTTTTCGACCTAGTGCTCGTCATTTTCTCTAAAATGTTGCAACTGGGATTACAAAATCAGCAAATAGGCTTTTGCTCCTTGTATATGTCACCGAGAATGGGCGCTGCGGAAGTGCGCGAGACATGGGTACGCAAGTGAGCGGCGCGCATTCCACACTTTTGGAACTCATGACAATAAGCTGAAGGGAGAGAGGTTTTCATTTCCACAGTCCAGCTAAGCACAGTGGACTACGGCAACTTACTAGTCTTGGATGCTGTGGGGGGAGAGAGATAGCGCGTTATCGCATATGACGATAAGGGGAGACAGCTTACGTTTAGCATTGAAATGATGGGCATAACCCAGTGGCATATCATGATAACAGTGCTTTCACAATTACGACTTTCAAGTGATCTTTGGTATGATGACGGCGCTACGAGCCTGGATGGATAGATGGATGCTATGAGTATCCCCTTTGCGACGGGGCGGCGGCGTGTACTCAATTTGTAATTCGGCTTAATGCATTGCCTATCTGACATGCATGCTTCCTTTTTCTGGATGATCTCTACTGGTAAACTGCGTCCCCACCTGGACTCTGTTGTAGTTGTTTGAACCAAGGTCAATTCATATCGGTCACGAAAGTTGGAACGAAAAGCGGTCGACAACCTATTGCCACAGACGTCAGCGCGGGGTGTACGTTTGAAGATCGACTCGGTGAGGTGGGGAGAAGTAACGAATACCAATAAATCAATGGGATTTTTTTCGAATGTTTTCAATTTTAAACATGACAAAGAAAACGAGCAATTCACTTTACGGCTTATATGGCATTTGGCTAAATAGTTGACTGCCTCATATTTTTTGGTCGATCGCTAGAAATGGGGGCCGCATGTAGGCATTCTGCTATAGTTTGGTCTTCAGTTTGTCGGGACATCAAGGCAATGCGCGACCTCACTACCGCTTCCGATTGTGATATTTTATGCTTATTTTTTGCTTGCTGTTAGTTGTCCCCACGATACGTAGCCGCCAACTTGCTGACACATGGGCTTCTATGGAAGTTTCGGTACCAGTTTACATGTACCTTGAGTTGAATGAGGAACTATTGTGAAGAGCGGAACTCGGACAGTTCTAATGCTTATGGCGAATTGCTTTTCTTTATTGGTTTTAAACCTGCAATCTAATTGTGACAGCTCTTTTCACTGTATAGGTGCTAGTCAAAAACACGCCGAATAACCAGGATTTACTCATCTCTCGCGTTTGTGTTATAGAGATCCGCTCCTGTCTTGCTACTTAAAAGTGCTCGCAGCATGCACACGAATGCAATGCCTTTCCTTTTTTACAGCGGAAGTCGTTATGGGATCACAACAACGGCCGTTCTTGGCGCCGTAGTAGTCCACCGCCGCCGCCGGTGTCCGTAACCGCTATCGCGTGAAAAGAAAAAAATTGGCCGCGTATCTGCGTGCTTCGCTGCAAATGTCGTCTAAAGACGATAGAAGAGGCGCTGCGTGAGATATGGACGCTATCTGGCAATACGTCGGGAAACATGAGTGCTGTGTTGCGGGCAGGTAGTCCCGGCGGAGCGGCAGGCGAAGACCGGCGGTGACCAACGCGACCGGCGGGGACGCCGGCCAGCCCGAACACGCGGTTTGGCGCGATGCGCCGAAGCAGAAGAAACGTCCGCAATCAACGAGTACTCTCCACAAACTCTCTTATTTACATGTCGCCTGAGTAAAACAGGAATGCCAGAGCGGCGCCCCCTGTCATTCGTACAATGCAATACTGAACCGAAACCGAAACACAACATGAGCTTGTGCGAAGGGCACGGAGGAAGACAAGTTTCAGCGCAGTCGCATTTTCAGCGCAGCTTAAGAAACTAGGGTCTTTAAAATTGCGTATCTATGTATTTCCTATTAAAGGAACACACCACCTAATACTTACCTAATGATGTTGCGCCTCAGATATGCGTAATATTTACTTTTTGATCGACAACGTTCACAAGTATGAACAGCCGTACCAGTTCAAGATGGGTGGGCGGTATGCAAGGTGGTTCAACTTTGGC
>NC_051178.1:138373907-138376407 GCF_013339695.2 Rhipicephalus sanguineus
TCCAGCGTCTTTGTGCAGATTTAGATCATTTTAGTCGTCTTTGACCTTGACCTCGCTGGGCATTCGTTCTGTTCGGTATGAAGTCGCGCAACTGAACGTCTAGATGTCCTCCATTGAAATGTAGATTTGTACGTCGTTCATAAACTCCAAAGTTGTATCGAAAAGCGCGCGCGCGCGCGCGCGCACACACACACACACACACACACACACACACACACACACACACACACACACACACACACACACACACACACACACACACACACACACACACACACACACACACACACACACACACACAGACGCGCGCGCACGCACAAACGAAACCTATTCGAGCTCTTAAATTGTGAACGACGAGTGAGATGTCATTTGATTTGCCGCATTCATTTACATTTAAAAATATTTCACTAGGTTCGCAGTTATTTTCATGGACAGACAGGCGCGTTTATTAGTCCGCGCTTTGCATGTGTTTTGACTGTGCGGATCGTCGTTGAAACCACATGGATCTACGTCGCACAGCGTAAACCGTAATACGAAACATTACAGCACTGGGGAGACATTACGTGGCGTACGCTTAGGACAGTGCCTACGTCAGGAAAGTTATCACGTTCGCGAGTGGGTGGTACGTTCAAATTTATGAAAGCGAGCAGCGCACTTTGAAAGCGTAGGTGAATCACCCCATAAGCGTAGGTGTACCATCAGAAACTGAGTGGAAAAGTGTAAAATAGGACGGTCGATGTCTACTGGGAATGCACAAACTTCTCCCGTATCTTTCTGAGCACTTCTTTTTTTTTAAAAAAACGCCGCTTTTTATATTATCCGGCACCGCGTTAGCATGTGCGTTGGAAGTGAAGTAAGCTCTAGAAAAACTAAATAGCGCCCTGAAACCGTATGCGCAGCTCGGTGGGCGTCTTGGAAATGGAGTGGACAGTTTGAAAACGTCTGACTTAAAAAACACGTAGGTAAAATTTTTTATTGGTGATGTCATGTCGTTTGCTTTTTACAGAAAGAGCCACTCTCGTAGGCGACGCATCAATTGCACCTGCTGGGCTGAAAGTTTCCGTTCTAGGAACACCTTTAAAACGAACGAAAAACTGTTCACGCTATATCACCGTACACGATATGAGAAACACAATTTAAACCACTGGTGATGAAGTCACAGGCGCGCTGGCAATGAGGGAGTCTAGGGATCCTTCTACAATTTCAGAAACGCCCAATTCTTCGCTATACTCCTGCCCCCAAACGCTATTTATTCTCATCTGAGCGAACAATTGATCTTAGTGTTTAGAGTAAGCAGCTTCGTCCGCACTTGTGTGTGAGTGATGCAGCTCTTAATGCAAAAGAAGAGATTGCTTGAAGTCACAACAAAGAGTTGGCGTGCTTTTTAGAGACGCGAAGTGCCTCGCACATTCAATATGCTATAAGACGAAGACGTTGCCACATTCTTTTTCTCACGGGCGAGCAAACTGTTCAAGTTTTCGGCTTTGTTACCTTTCCAGTAACAAGGTCACAATACGGGAGCTTCTCCCGCTGAAATGAACAGGTTGGATTTACATACTTAGTTGCCCAAAAATCACAAAACTCCGAGCGACATCGTCGCTGATTTTTGTGTCGTAGGGAGCGAGAACATGACGGATAACTCGGCATACAGTGCGCTCTAACAGGTGACGGGGTTGGAGACATGACAATGTGCAAATATTGCACAGCCTAACTTTCCTTACTTCACATGTTGTGTGAGTTACAGAAAGTGCTTATTATTATTCGTGCAATATCACTTCTTCGTACTGTTGGTGCTCAGTATGTAGTACTTGAGGCGTTTCCATGTGCATAAATTTGTCTGTTCGTATGTGTATATTGTTTTTCTTTGTGCTTTAAGACATCGCTCCATTTCCGCCATTGTTTATTCTTATATATATGGTTTCTTATATTTTTGTTATATTTGTTGTATCATCCATTTTGTATTCTTGCAAAGTTGATTATTCCTTTCAATTTTTCTTGATGTTTGCATATTTGTTTAATGTAATGTTCCCCACCTGCCTGGTCTTCAGTGACCGCAGTATCTTCAAAATAAATAAATAAATAAATAAATAAATAAATAAATAAATAAATAAATAAATAAATAAATTAATTAATTAATTAATTAATTAATAGATAAATAAATAATAAATAATAAATAAATAAATAAATAAATAAGAAATTGACTGCGGAGATAAATGAGTTGTTTACCAAGGCGAAAACCACGATAGTTTGACGGACGCAGCACGCGACGCTGCGATTTTTTTTTTTTTTTGTAATGCTTTAGGTGCGAAAACGTGGGCTGGTGTTTACCAGGAACGCTTCAACGTAAGCGCATTGTCTTTTCATCATTTTCGCAATTTTGTCCAGCGAGCCCTTTCACAAATAAAGCCGAACAAGTTCAACCATAGCTCTAAGCTGCACGAAGCCATACAATGAATTCGAGAGTTCGACGGAAACCCCTCTGGTCAGGATGCCACACGAC
>NC_051178.1:138381407-138446833 GCF_013339695.2 Rhipicephalus sanguineus
ATGACATGACTATGAGATATGTCCATTAGCAACACAATACTATGCAAGGAAGCAATAATGACAATTGTTGCTGAGTGCACTTTCGACGATAAACATTCTTGTATATTCTTCAAGGCCAGTGCCCAAGCGCTCTAGTAGTGCATAATAGTATTTAAAAAGCAAAAAGAAACAAAAAAGAACATTTGATCTCACGCGCTAATCATGAAATTATGATTAGGGCAGACGTATGAAATCATCAGTCTTCTTCACTAACTGTTAAGCGAAATTTAGTTTAGCTTCAGGGACATCGAAGAGAGCATGCCGAAACCTGATAAAAACAGTGCAAGTGGATTCTGATACTCGGGCTTATCACGATCACTTCGTATCTTTCATTTATTTTCCTGAGTAATGTTTAGGAGAATACCTAGCTAATTTAAGACAACGCTGAGCAAAAAGAAGAGCAAGACAAAGCACTGGTGCTGAGACCTGCATAACTAATAAAGAAATCGTCGAAAGGTCCTTGTTTCCATCCATGGGCTGATCTGAGTATAGGAAGCTAACACTTACTATTAATTATCAATTCAAAAGGCTTATTAAGCGCTCAGCAAGTATACATTTGGTATCGACTTAGCTAGAAGTTCTTGAGTCATGCACTTCTGCATTTTCTCTTTCTTCTGAGAAAAGTCTGTGCGACGCTTGCAGTGTCGATCATCATAGTTCGAGGAAACTACAATATTGCGTCGTAAACATAGACACCGGCTAAACACGAAGGAACGCGCCGGCACTCTACACCAACGCAATTGAGGCTCTGTCGCAGTCGCATTTTATTGAATTCGTAGAGATTATTCGAAAGGGAAAAGTAAAACTATGAAGCCTGCAAATGACCAAAGTACAATGCCCAGACTAAGGAGGCGTCTTTAATTATGCAGTCGCCCAATACAGCATGGCCAAGCTACTGCGGCAAATTATGCGTAATTATCGCAGATACAAAAGCGTAAAGCTCGAGTGTCCGGACACTGCTGACGTTTTTTATTGCCTAAGTAATAAAGAGGCATCCTTATGAGCAAAAAGCACTAGAAAAGTATGCACGAGCTGTCCGCTCCTAGAGTTATTGTATAGGCTCCCTTTGGTGACGAAGGCTATGGACTAGAGTTACTATAGGGTTACGCTGTAGGGTTGTCATTTCTTGATGTTACTCGGATGCCGTAAGTTTCCTGTTCACACAGCTACTTTTGCTAATGATTCATTCATTCACAAAACTTCTGTTTGATTTCTATCACCTATACTGGGGTATGGCTTGCAGGGGTACTTCCCTCTACCTCATACCACAGTGTAGGGTTGGTAACTGGTTTTACACCGACTAAGCTTCCTCATTCTTGATTTGTTTCCCTTTTGCATTTATTGCTGAGCTTTTGGCGTTACACATTCTGTGCTACCTGAGTCAAACGAAACAATGTCGCTAAACGTCAGCATAAAAGGAAATTCCTGGAATTTTCTTCCGAGAATTTTCTTTTACGCCCCGCCAAAATGCGCCGTCTCAAGTGTTACTCTACGCCCACAGAAGGAAAACGCAGCTGTCATAACTCACTAAAAAAAATAAAAGATAATCGAGCAAAATTTTTTTCCTCAAGAAATGAAACTTAAGCGCGAGACCCTCCTTGCGACAGCGAAGCTAGCCGTCGGAAATGACACGCTGTTAGTTTTCGCCGTCGAGTCCTCTGCTCTTTTGTTTTCGGTCGGCTGGGTCTCTACGCAGTTAGGGAGAGACATCAGTGCCTGGTGTCGGGCCCGCTTCTGCCATCGTTTGTCACCGCTGAGAATGGCACTTCGTGAGTCTCTCCTGTCATGGAGGCCGAGCGCATTGTCTACGGTTCCCGACTTCGGCCTCCATCGTTGAACGCAGGTTCCAACCACAAAGCGTTGGCCTCCCGCCAGCTCTTCTAGGCGCTCCTTCATGCGCAGTGCCGGAAGCTATAAGCGTGCCTCAAAAACCATCAGGGAATCAATGATTCCCGATAGCTTTGGTGTTGCCCCTAAAAAGTTTGCTAATCAATTAATCACCTTTAATAAAGTGACGTAGGCGTCAGCTGATTAGCGAAAAATTTTACTATCTCCCACTAAAGGGAACCATGTGGGGATGCGAAGGAGCGCATGGGTCGACTTAAAGTTCCGTTCATCTCGGGCACCTTGCCCTATGTTAACGCGTCCTTGCATGTGAAGCACACCATGAATTCGCTGTAGTTGCTGTTGCTGTTACACTCCCGAACTCTTGTTGGAGCACGCCACGCGGTTTCATCGCGCGTCTACAGAATCTATAGTCGGTGACAAGCTAAGAATAAAAAGCCGGCAGATCCCACGCATTGTGGGAATCGATGTAATGCGAAGCAGCCAGCAAAGAGCTGCATACATCGTCTTGTATGTCATTGGGAAAATGCGTGTCATGGTTTTCATGTTAACTCCTATTATTTATGTTCGTCACACAGTAACGTCGTGCAATACCAACTTCGGGGTCGATCAAGCTAGAGAAACGGCCGCCAGCGCCCCATGAGCGTGGCACGCAAGTCATGCTGTACATGACATACGTGTCATGACTTTCATGTTAACTCGTGTTATTTATGTTCCTCACACGGTCACGTCGCAAGACACCAATTTTGGTGTATATCAAGCTAGCGAAACGGCCGCCAGCACCCCATGATCGTGGCACGTAAGTCATGCTGTACATGACATGCGTGTCATGATTTTCATGTTAACTCGTGTTATTATGTTCGTCACATAGTCACGTCGCGCAAAACCAATTCCCGGGTAGATCAAGCTTGCGAAACGGCCGCCAGCGCGCCATGATCGTGGCACGTAAGTCATGCTGTACATGACATGCGTGTCATTATTTTCATGTTAACTCGTGTTATTATGTTCGTCACATAGTCACGTCGCGCAATACCAATTTCGGGGTAGATCAAGCTAGCGAAACGGCCGCCAGCGCCCCATGAGCGTGGCACGTAAGTCATGCTGTACATGACATGCGTGTCATGATTTTCATGTTAACTCGTGTTATTTATGTTCGTTACACAGTCACGTCACAAGATACCAATTTTGGTGTATATAAATCTAGCGAAACCGCCGCCAGCGCCCCATGAGCGTGGCACGTAAGTCATGCTGTACATGACATGCGTCTCATGATTGTCATGTTAACTCGTGTTTTTATGTTCGTCACACAGTCACGTCGCGCAATACCAATTTCATGGTAGATCAAGCTAGCGAAACGGCCGCCAGCGCTCCATGAGCGTGGCACGGAAGTCATGCTGTACATGACATGCGTGCCATGATTTTCATGTTAACTCGAGTTTTATGTTCGTCACACAGTCACGTCGCGCAATACCAATTTCGGGGTAGATCAAGCTAGCGAAACTGCCGCCAGCGCTCCATGAGCGTGGCACGTAAGTCATGCTGTACATGACATGTGTGTCATGATTTTCATGTTAACTCGTGATATTTATGTTCATTACACAGTCACGTCACAAGATACCAATTTTGGTGTATATCAAGCTAGCGAAACTGCCGCCAGCGCTCCATGAGCGTGGCACGTAAGTCATGCTGTACATGACATGCGTGTCATGATTTTCATGTTAATTCGAGTTTTTATGTTCGTCATAAAGTCACGTCGCGCAATACCAATTTCGGGGTAGATCAAGCTAGCGAAACTGCCGCTAGCGCCCCATGAGCGTGCCACGTAAGTCATGCTGTACATGACATGCGTGTCATGATTTTCATGTTATCTCGCGTTATTTATGTTCGTTACACGTTCACGTCGCAAGATACCAATTTTGGTGTATATAAAGCTAGCGAAACGGCCGCCAGCGCACCATGAGCGTGGCACGTAAGTCATGCTGTGCATGACATTCGTGTCATGATTTTCATGTTATGACTTGTCATTTATGTTCGTCATACAGTCATGTTACGCCATACCGATTTTGGTGCACATTCGATGAACCAAGCGACCAGGAGAGCACAAAGTCGTAGGCGGCTAGATAGATAGATAGATAGATAGATAGATAGATAGATAGATAGATAGATAGATAGATAGATAGATAGATAGATAGATAGATAGATAGATAGATAGATAGATAGATAGATAGATAGATAGATAGATACGCTCAAAGTCGCAGAAGTTCGATAAGAAATGCTTCGCATTTAAAAGTAAAGTGTACCGCTGTCCATTTGTATTATGCGCGTCCAACTACGGCCGCTCTTTACCATGACGTAACGGTTAAGACGAACCAATGAAAAATGTAACATGGCGCCGTTCGCGACGAGAGGCGAGGTGCCGCTGCACCGAGGCCGAGAGGCGTAAATTCGGTTTTCCTCAGTTTCCTGTGGTGTTTGTTTCTTCCAGAAGAAGCTCTTTTCTACTGTTACCCGCACGTACTCAGCATAATCCTCGGCGGTCGTCATTCGATGAAGTAGAAGCTTGTGATTGTGCCGCGTTTGAAGTGCACCGAAGCGGCAGCAGCTCGGAGTGTTTTACAACGCTTTAGCGCGTTCTGTCGTTTCGGCAGCGTCAAGTAGCAACACGGCGTGTGTTCCCTCCATCGCTCGGATACACCGAGCCTATTGCCTGAGGGTCACCACACTCGGCGTTTGTCGTCGCGTTCATTCGTGTGCAGTGAGGTGAAGTTGAAGTTGGAATGTGCGCGTGTGTGTATGATTTACCGCCCACAAAAGCCATGGCATTAGCGTTGCCACATGTGCGCGTGTGTGTGTGTTAGAGCTCGCAACGTGGGAATTGTGGTGGTCTTTGTGACATGCGCTGTGCTGTGTGCAGTGAAGCGTGAGAGAAAGAAAGCGACCAACATAACCCGTTAGCGCAACACAGTGCGAAAGCAAACAAACCAGGTGTGGTGAATATGCAGTGGTGTGTGCATTATAAAGAGAATTGTGGTGATCCGGTGCTTGTGTGGTTACGTGACGTGTGCCTATTGGCGCGGCTGCGTTGTGTTAACGAAATTCAGTTCCACCAGCCCATTATGATGTGCTAGGTTGAAGTGCCCGTTGCGTAAGTCCTTGTTTCACGCTCGATGCACGAACGCCGCAATTTAATGTAGCAGTTCAAGATAATTTGCCTTACAGCACTGCCGAGGATGTTAAACCTCTGGTGTTTTTTGAAATACCGGAGTGGCGTTTGCGGCGAGTCGTCTGCAGGAACTTCATCGGAAGGAGAGTCGCGTTCCGATGTCACCTCGTTGGGATCCATAGCGGAAAAGAGGTGCCGCGTCGGCAGACGCAGGCAACTTTCGGATATGCATGCGTTCAGTATTGGCTGTGGCCCGTAGACAGCCGAATACATCTGACGCGCGTTGCGTTTGTGGGCACATTCCTATATGATAGCACATGGTAACAGCAGGTAATAGAGCGGCAAAGACTGCACAGACGAGCCGTCCGCATGATGCCCAAGTGTCTGCAAGGACTGTGCTGACTGGAGGTTCTTGCCTGCCACTGCAGTGATGTTTGTACACGGATGATACAGATTGTTGTATACGGATGATAAGCAAATAAATGACGGCGTGGCCATTGACTCCGCATGTGACCACTTATTTGTGTGCCAGTATGACTTTCTCCCCACCCAACATGTCACGATAGGCTCTTTAAGATAGGCAATAAACGCCCCCTAAAACCGGCACCGCGTTGCACTGCCTCTTGTAGGGAGAAGCTTTCAGGGGACGTGACTTCACAAATGGCAGCTGCCCGCCATCGTCACGTTTAAAAATATGCTCGTCACATTTATGCCCGGATAGCAGCAACGCGGCGACGAATAAACCTATCTCCACGGAGGCTCCCACTTAAAGCGCGCAGATTTACCCGGCAAATCCGCATGTGTTCGATACAAACAGGTCATAAATTGGCCCGGGGTTAGGCGGAGTGGGGGGGGGGGGGGGGGCAGAAAACCCTCTTGCCTGGCGATCGGCAAATATATATATATATATATATATATATATATATATATATATATATATATATATATATATATATATATATATAAGGCTTAAATACGGAAGAGTAACTTCGGTTGCCGCAAGGTTATAAGTATAAAAGTATATGCGCCTTCATAAAAACAACTGTTTATTTTGTCTACGTTTCGACGTTTCTCCCGTCGAAACGTAGACAAAATAAACAGTTGTTTTATGAAGGCGCATATACTTTTATACTTATATATATATATATATATATATATATATATATATATATATACCTTCGCACACACACACATTCACAGAAGGCAGGAGCCCCTGTTCCATAAAAACTGGGCCCCGCTTTGAAAACAGTTGAATGTTCAAGGGCTGAAGGGGTCGTGGCAACGCCTGTGCAAATTGTCGGAGCGAGAAACAATCCACGTAAAGCTTTCAGTCACCGCCACTTTAGCCGCGTACATGGCATTGGCGTGAACGTAACGGCAACGTATGCAGTGACCTCCAACAGTTAAACAGCTTACAGCTTGTGCACTGCGCGCTTTTATTTCGTTGAAACAAGACGTCAAATCAAGCCCTGGCGTTTACCTCAAACACGATGACAGGCACGGCGACTCGAGACGCAAATGCGGTATTTACGCCAACACAAGAATTGAAATTCGCGAAGGCAATCTCAGACCACTTCGGCATACTTCGCTTTGAGTCACAGTTGCCATAGTTGCAGCAGACTGCACAAAACTGGCGGTGAAAGTTTCGTAAAAAAATTACGAACGACCTTATTAAATGTGATTAATGTCCTTGTTTCGTTTTGTGAAACTGTGAAAAAACGATTCCTTTATTTAAAATTTTACGTTTAATGTGTCATTCTTTGCTTTAATACCACAACGGATACTGCGCAGAAACAGCGCCTTTGAGATGTACATTACCTCTTTGTAGATTCCGAGATGACCGCGGTGGGGGGTGCGATTTAAATAACAGATATAATGTTAAGCTGACGCCGAACTCCATGTCTTCATATTGGTTTTAATCTAACTTTGCTGTCGTGATTTCAACATCAGCGCAGCATTGCCAAATAATGTTTACATGCGTGAAAATCACTGCGATTGTTTAAGAACTACTTCGTTTGTAGCGCGGACGCACGCAAAATATGAGCAATGCGGCCTCGTGGGCGGAGCTTATATTTATTCTTAGGCTGTCACCGACTATAGTTTCCCGACGCCATCACGTGATTGCAGAGAGAGTGTAAGGGGGAGAGGCCTAAGCGCCTTACCCAGCCCCTTACACAGGCCCAAACGCGGTAGCGCGTGCCAGCACACGTGGTTTTGTCTGCGTTACGCCAAGCTAGGACAGCATACGGCAGCCCGGGCCCCTAAAGTGCTCTGCACGTATCATCATCAAGGCGGTCGAAGAACAAGACGAAGAAGACCTCCTTGGCGCGAGCGCGCGCTCTGCCCGTATCGTCATCAAGGCGGTCGAAGAACAAGACGAAGAAGACTTCTTGGCGCGAGCGCGCGCTCAATATGTTGCAGATGGCTATGGTAGGTTTTAGAAAGCGGACGGTCACCAATGGAACTACGGACAAAGCCCAGCGCAAAAGCTGCTTCGCATCTAATAAGTTTTCGTGGTCTTTAATATCTCCTCTTTCATTCGGCAAGAGCGAAGCCCGACGTGCGGAACACATGTAAGGGTCATAGTAAAGCAGGTATCTCACATCGACCGTCTTCAGCTTGGGCGCATTATCAAACAGTGCATTGCTCGTCCCTCAAAATAACATCTGGGGTTTTGCGATGACAAAACCACGATATAATTATGATGCACGGCATAGTGCAGGCCCCCGGATATTTCGACCACCTGGAGTTCTTTAACGTGCACCTAAATCTAAGTACGTGGGCCCCTCGCATATCGCCTACATCGAAACGCGACCGCCGCAGCCGTGATCGAACCCGCGACTTTCGGGTCAGCAGCCCAGCCTTGTCATTCGATAGTGATTGAATTGACTCGCCCTTGACACGACGATTTCTAGTTTGCCAAAAATAAACTGCCCCTACTTGACTTGCACACGTCTCGTTTCTTTCTTTGTATTTTTTTCTTCCCGTTGTAGACATGGTGATGTCAAAGGTGGAAGCAGTTACCTTATGTCCCCCTGACTGTTCTAATCGTCGGTGATCCCTCGACGGCTTTTCCGCCAGCGATGTGTCCAGAATATGGAGGGACACGTCGAAATAGTGAAGTTAGGTTCGCGTAGACTGGTCGACAAGTGTGTTTGCCGCTGTTGTTGAAATTTAAGTGTTGCTTTTTCTTCCTGGGCACAAGTTCAACAAACGAAGAATTATATTCGTAGCTACCATTCTAGGCTCGTTCATTTCACATGTACAGTGTGTTCAGTGACTTGTTATTTGCACTGTCGGCTTGAAGCTGGCTGGCCGTATGATAACCCCCACAGATAAAACATTTTTAATAGGGAAGCTGTTTAGGATAGCCATAATTTGCGCGGCCTATCAGAAAACTATCACCATGGTGAACAAGTATTATGTGCCATGGAAATTGGGCAAGTCCCACTACTCACCACTTTTCCACTAAAAATTAAGAAGGCAACAATTAGCCCAAAAAATGGCTATCATCACAGGTGTGTGCCACAGAAATGAGGCAAACCCCACTACTCACCACTGGTTCACTACGAGAGAGAGAGAGGGAGAGAGAGAGAGAGAGAGTGAAAGCTATAGAAAGAGAGAAACTGAGAGAAATAATGGTTTTAAAGACATAAAAAGATAGAAAGACAGAGAAAGATATAGAAAAAGAGACAAAGAGAAAGAAAGAGAAAGTAAGAAAGAGAAAAAAAAGCAGAGATAAAGAAAGGGTCGTTCAATTAGAGGTGCGAACGCTCGGTTCTGGAGTTTGGACATCCGTGTCGTGACTAACCTAGCTAAAGCCTAGCAACAACCTCGAAGCAATCAGAATCGTTCAGTTTCGCTGTTTCAAGCCTTGCGCGACTTAGTTTTCAGCTTCTACATTTGTCTACGAACGCGTTCGCCATTAATGCGATAGTCTTCACGCAGAAGGCGCGAAAAGCACTCCATCGTTCAAAAAGAAAAAAGGAAAAAAAAAACGACTGGGGTCTTACGTTTCAAACCCACATAATTGTTATGAGGCACGCCGTAGCGTGTACTCTGGATTAATTTTTGACACCCTGCAATGCTTTAACGCGCACCGAAATTAAAAAAACACGGGTGTTTTCGCACTTCGGCTCCCTCAAAATGAGGGCCGCCGTGGCTGCGAATCAAACCTGCGTCATCGAGCTTTCCATGCAACAGCTTAGCCGCAAAGCTAACGTGTTCTCCCACAGTACAGGGGCCCTGTTCATAAAACAACGTTCTTACGGTAGAACAGGTGGCTATTAAAGGGGCCCTCCAACACGTTTTTTGAAGCGCCTACATCGCTGCCGACCGCATCAACGCGTAGTGGCGCTCGCCAGAACTATTGCGGACGGAAATGACGAAGATGAGCGCTGGCCTATGATTGGATAAATGCAACGTTAGAAGTAATAACGGCGTTGCATCACAAAAGGGGTTATTATTGGGTTTAGTTTTTCTTTAGCATGCTTTTTTCACTGAACACCTACTAGACGAACGATCTTAGACTTTTTCAGCTTTAAAACTGCAGCGCCCGGCCAAGAATGCGCCGAACGCCACGGCGCTGGAGGAAACGCGCAGGGGACGCTCCAGACGCCGTTGTTTGAAGAAACTAAAGGGGAAAAAATGTAAGAGCGTTGATATAGACGCCGTCGCAAAAAGAAAGGTGACTAAAACTACAAAACATGATAGAGGCATTCGCTATCTGCCTCATTTCGCACGTGCAGTTCACTCTTAATGCACCACATTGTTTGTTACTATCGCAACGGCGTCATCATTAGTTTGAAACTTTGAAACTTTATTCATTCCAACATTCCATAATTTGGGATGCTGAGGGCCGGGGTCAAAAAGCCTCTTCACGGGCTTGACTAGGACCACGACCCCATACAAAATGGCAGGGATAGGCACGCGTACAGGTCAATAAAACAATGTACAGAGTGAAAAAAATAACATATCTAGTTTAAACTTCATCGAACATGAACAGAAATAGCTCAGTGAACTTCTTTTTAGGCAAAAATACACAAACAGCCACTGCATTTAGAATTTGCCAAAACCTGAGTGGCATCGTTGGTAATCATATAACAAAAATCAGACAACACAATGACGTTAATTTATAACTCTAACCAGACTGCATAGATATATATATATATATATATATATATATATATATATATATATATATATATATATATATATATATATATATATATATATATATATATATATATATACATACACATACACACATACACACATATACACATGCACATACATACACATACCAAAAGCAATGCATGTGAAACCGAGAGATATAAAGCGGCAAGAAAATGTGTCAACTTTAATTCGATAATCACATAAAATGCAGGGAAACCATACAAACGAAAAAACACAAAATATTAAACGATATGTAAGCCAAAAAATATTTTAGCAATATTTTCATATTGCCATTTGATTTAGGTAAAAAGGCAAGAGAAAGCGCAGCATTTCTTTGCCGTATTTAGTGCGCGTGCGTGGAAGAAACCACGTGTGAACATGACGAGTGTTGTAAAGAAGGGTCCGCTGGTTTATTCGAGCAAGTGTGCCCAAAAAGTTATCACTTTTTAGTCCTGTGTGGTAGCGTTTCATAAGACTTGTGTAGTAGTAATCTGGTAGGGTTAGTAGGTTCATTTCATCAAAGAGCGGGGAAGTGTGACTTCCATACGGAACATCTGCAATGGCGCGAACTGCCCTTTTCTGTATTACATGCAATTTATGAATGTTCGTTAAAGTTGTCGTACCCCAAACCAGATGACAATAGTTTATGTGCGATAAAAACAAGGATTTATAGATGAGAAGCTTAACTTTTTTAGGAAGCAGAAAACGCACCCTAGACAAAATTCCGGTTATCCGGGACACACTCGAAGACAGTTTTTCAATGTGTGCATTCCATGACATATGCTCATCGAAAATTACACCCAGACATTTAATACGCGGTACTATCTGAAGTTCCGAGGTGCCTAGCATTAACGGTGTATGCAAGGGGGAAGGTTTATTTCTAGGCCTAAAGTAGACAGCTTTTGTTTTCGAAGTGTTTAATTTTAAAGAATTAATGCATGTCCAAGAAGCCAACTTTAATAATAACCTGGTTCGCGTCATTGATCAGATCTTTATAATGTTGCGCAGTGAGAAGTAAGGTTGTGTCGTCCGCATATATAACACACTTTACAGAGGCGTCAATGTTTACAATATCATTTATATATATATGCAGAATAAAAGGGGTCCCAGGACGTTGGACAGAACGGGCAACATCGAATGCAAGCTTCCCGTATGTAGTATCTTTCAGTTCATTTTATTGAAGCGCCATTAAATGTCACAGGGTGAGTGAAACATGGTCAGGTGACCCCGCGAAAATCGAGTTGAGGGTAGGCCTCCATTTTATTGTATTTTGAGTGTTCTAGGCTCAATAACTTCTTACTGCGTGCCCCTATCGCCGCCGTTCTTGCCGCAATAATCTCTTCAGCCTTCAGTCTATGCAACCCGAAAGTAAAAGATTTAAAACAATGAGGTTTCGAAAAGTGTCAGAGGGTCCCTTTAATAGCCGATTCAGCCGATCACTTTGACAAGCATATATATGGTTAACGAAGGTGAGCGGCTAGTGACAAAAAAGAATAACGAAGAAAAGAAACATGGCTGATCCCTCCGTCATAGGAATCGGTATAACACGAAAGTGAAACCTGTCTTCACAGAAGTAGTGCTTATTGTGTAATGATATATGAGAGCTTTTACAATGTCTATTCGTGTTTGGCAGCTATAGCACCGTTTGACATGGATGCACCCATGTTGACAGCATGTCTCTATCGCGACGACTACGCCCATGATCATGATTAAACCGTTGTGGTAGCGGACGGTGTGAGCATATATTTGGACACAGCGAATCGTGAATCCCGCGTAAGGATGATATTGCCACGCCCACTTCTTGTCTTGTTTTGATGTATTCAGGTTTGACCGGCAGGGACGGTTATCAACGCTCGACGCTGTCCGCGAAGCATTGTTCGAGAAGCTTCACGTCTATAGTAGATCGTTCTGTTAAGATTGCGCCCCGCACGCGAATGTTCCAGCTTTGTCTAGAGATAACGCCGCCACCAGCGATATTGCTGGAAAGTTCGATACCGCCTGTATAAAAGCCGACGCGATTGACCGCTTGTCAGTTGATCGACGGACGACGCCCTGTTCGCCGCTATCATTGTACAGCGTGTATTGCTGTAGCTCTAGTTCTCATTTTCCGGCCACAAGTTCGGCCAAATAAACAGTTTCATCCTGCAAACGCCGACTGCTGTCTTCGTCGACGTCACGACCATGTGACATCTGGTGGAGGTGCTGCTTCTTCCATGATCCGGACGCCCCCGCGAAGCGCTGACCCAAGTCCAAGCCGCGAGGAGGACGACAGCAAAGAATACCCGGATCGTCGAACAAGCCGCAGGCAGAAGGGACTGCAGCCAGAGCACGGGCTCCTTCCCGAACAAACCAGGCAGCCCAAGGTCCCAACACCCACCGCAGCGACGATGACCGACCCCGTGCAGCCTGCGCCGATCCTACTCCGGCAGCCCAAGGAGCCGCCAACCTTCCGCGGGTCGTCATTCGAAGACCCGGACACCTGGCTCGAGACTTTCGAAAGGGTCTCAACATTCAACAACTGGGACTCAGAGGACAAGCTGCGTCACGTTTACTTTTACCTCGAAGACGCAGCAAGGACCTGGTTCGAGAATCGGGAGTCCACTCTTCGAACTTGGGACGCCTTTCGCAGCGATTTTCTGCAGACGTTTGCAAGCGTCGTCAGAAAAGAAAGGGCCGCAGCCTTGCTAGAGACGCGGGTCCAACTTCCAAATGAAAGTGTTGCCATCTTTGGAGAGGAAATGACCAGACTGTTCCGCCACGCTGACCCAGCCATGCCCGAGGACAAGAAAGTCAGGTTGCTCATGCGAGGGGTAAAGCAAGAGCTCTTCGCTGGGCTGATGCGGAACCCACCCTCGACAGTCCAAGAATTCATCTCAGAGGCGACGACGATTGAGAAGACCCTGGAAATGCGCAACCGCCAGTACAATCGCCGATCGATTCAAGACAGCCCAGCTGTTCATGCCGTCGGCTCCGACGACCTGCGTGAAACGATCCGAGCGATCGTGCGGGAAGAACTGCGCAAGCTTTTACCCTTACCATAGCCTGAAGTTGCCTCGATCGCTGATATCGTCCGAGAGGAAATACAGCAGTCTGGGCACCCCCGAGTCAGCGCAGCCACAGCCGCAAGCAGTGAGCTATGCCGCTGCAGCCCGACGCAACGCCCCCCCTACTCGCCCACGTCAAGACGCCGCGCCACCCCAGCAGTTCCGCCGCCAGGCGCCACCGCCGCCGCCACCGACGTCATACCGCCCGCCAGCCGGCCAGCTATACACGCCGAGAAAGACCGACGTTTGGCGCACCCCCGACCACCGCCCACTCTGCTACCATTGCGGGGAAGCTGGCCACACTTACCGCCGCTGCCAGTACAGACAGATGGGACTGCGTGGGTTCGCCATCGACGCGCCGCGTCCACAGCGAGGGGAAAGACCACACGACATCGCCGACTACCTCGCGGGAACGCAATGGACGCCCCGACAACCTTCCCGTTCGCCGTCGCCAGGCCGCTACGTCTCCCCCCAACGCCGACCATACACTGGCCCATCGCGAGGCCGGTCACCTAGCCCGTATCCGGAAAACTAAGAGCAGCAACCGATGGAGGTGCGGTTGCTGTACGACGAAATACCGAAGATCCTCCGCCGCCGACGACAACGCCGCAACGACATCTAAAGAACACGCCGCAAGCCGAACGAAGCCCTGACGTCGAAACTTCACGGCCCGAAGAAGACCTCACGACACAACGACGAAGCAGCGGGACAAACCGACGTAGCCGTGATCCGACGCCGCGACCAAATCGAAACGGTAGGCGACGAACGAGTGACCTCGACGTTCTCATCGACGGCCACAATGTCACCGCTCTCGTCGATACTGGAGCCGACTATTCTGTCATCAGTGGACCGTTCGCGACGAAGCTGAAGAAAGTCAAGACCGCCTGGGAAGGCCCCGAAATCCGCACAGCGGGAGGTCACCTAGTAACGCCGGCAGGAATCTGCACAGCGAGGGTCTCCATCAACAACCGGATTTATCCCGCAAGCTTCGTAGTCCTTCAGCATTGCTCCCGAGATGTCATCCTTGGTATGGACTTCTTAGGCCTTCATGGTGCAGTCATCGACCTCAGATCGAAGTCGATAACACTATCTACAGAAAAAGCATTACCGCGGTACACGCCGCCAGGGAAGCATGCCTTGAATGTGCTGGAAGACCAAGTCACCATTCCCCCTCGCTCCAGCGTCATCGTTTCCGTCGGCTCTCAGAAAGTAGCAGACCTGGAAGGCGTCATTGAAGGCGACCAGCACCAGTTGATTAACCGCGAGATTAGCGTCGCAAGAGGAATAGCAGAGTTGCGGGGAGGCAAAGCAACAGTGATGCTCACAAATTTTAGCAACGAGTATAAGCACGTAAACAAAGGCACGACAGTCGCCTACATCGAAGAAATCACGGCTACGTCGATGGCTTTCGCCATCGCCGATTCTTCCGAGCCAACACCGACGAACCAAGCTTCTCAACCAGTTTTCGACGTTAATCCTAGCCTTCCGAAGCATAAACAAGAACAGCTCAAAACCCTGCTCTTGAAATACAGGGACTGCTTTTCGTCATCGTCAAGAATCCGCCAGACCCCAGTCGCAAAACATCGCATCATAACAGAGGAAAATGCCAGGCCACTCCGGCAGAGCCCGTACAGAGTTTCAACGCGAGAACGCGAATCCATAAAGAAACAAGTCGACGAAATGCTACGCGACGACATCATCCAGCCGTCGAAGAGTCCATGGGCGTCACCCGTGGTGTTAGTGAAGAAGAAAGACGGAACCCAACGCTTCTGCGTCGATTATCGCCGCCTGAACAAAATCACGAAGAAGGACGTCTACCCTCTCCCACGGATAGACGACACCCTGGATCGACTCTACAACGCGAGGTACTTTTCGTCGATGGACCTCAAGACCGGCTATTGGCAAATCGAAGTCGACGAGAGAGACCGAGAGAAGACTGCCTTTATAACACCAGACGGCCTCTTCGAGTTCAAGGTTATGCCCTTTGGTCTTTGCTCGGCACCTGCGACGTTCCAGCGCGTTATGGACACCGTGCTGGCTGGATTGAAGTGGCAGACTTGCCTTGTGTACTTGGACGACGTCATTGTGTTTGCCTCAAGCTTCGACGAACACCTCCGGCGCCTTGACACTGTACTACAAGCAATCAAGACTTCTGGCCTCACCTTGAAGCCTGAAAAGTGCCGCTTTGTATACGAGGAGCTGCTGTTTTTGGGTCACGTGATCAGCAAGGGTGGTGTTCGCCCAGACCCGCGGAAAACAGCTGCCATCGCTGCCTTCCCGCCCCCCACCGACACGAAAGCCGTGCGCCGTTTTCTCGGCTTGTGCGCCTACTACAGGCGCTTTGTCAAGGAATTTTCACGAATCGCCGAACCGCTAACTCACCTCACGAAGACCGACGTGCCATTCAAGTGGGAAACGGCGCAAATCGAAGCATTTGAAGAACTGAAACGACGCCTTCAGATGCCTCCGATACTAGCACATTTCGACGAATACGCCGATACGGAAATCCACACCGACGCAAGCAGCGTAGGACTCGGCGCCGTCCTTGTGCAGAAGACTGACGGGCAGGAAAGGGTCATCAGTTATGCTAGCCGGTCGCTATCAAAGGCAGAAACGAACTATTCCACAACAGAAAAGGAGTGCCTAGCGATCATCTGGGCTGCATCCAAGTTTCGCCCCTACCTCTATGGCAGGCCCTTCAAAGTTGTGAGCGACCACCACGCATTGTGTTGGCTAGCTAACTTGAAGGACCCTTCAGGTCGCCTCGCACGGTGGAGCCTACGACTTCAAGAATTCGACATTACCGTCGTTTACAAGTCCGGAAGGAAACACTCCGACGCTGACTGCCTGTCTCGCGCCCCTGTCGACCCACCGCCGCAGGACGACAAGGAGGACGACTCCTTCTTGGGAATCATAAGTGCCGACGACTTCGCCGAACGACAGCGAACGGATCCAGAACTCAGGGGCCTTGTGGAATACCTCGAGGGCAGGACCACCGTTGTTCCGAAGGTATTCACGCGGGGACTGGCGTCATTTTTCTTGCGCAACGGTGTTCTCCTAAAGAACTTCTCACCGCTTCGAGCCGATTGCCTTCTCGTGGTACCCTCGACATTGCGGTCAGAGGTCCTCCAGGCTCTGCACGACGACCCGACGGCTGGACACCTGGGTGTTTCTCGCACGCTAGCAAGAATACAGGAGAAGTACTACTGGCCGCGCCTTTCCGCCGACGTCACTCGTTACGTGAAGACCTGCCGGGACTGTCAGCGACGCAAGACACCGCCCACTAGGCCAGCCGGACTTCTGCAGCCTATCGAGCCACCTCGACGGCCGTTCCAGCAAATCGGGATGGACTTACTGGGGCCGTTCCCGACGTCCAATACCGGAAACAAATGGATCGTCGTAGCTACAGACTACCTCACCCGCTACGCCGAGACGAGGGCCCTGCCTAGAGGCAGTGCCGCCGAGGTAGCGAAGTTCTTCGTTGAGAACATCGTCCTGCGTCATGGCGCCCCAGAAGTTCTCATCACCGACAGAGGTACGGCGTTTACTGCTGACCTAACTCAGGCAATACTGAGATACAGCCAAACAAGCCACCGCCGGACCACAGCGTACCACCCACAGACAAATGGCCTGACCGAGCGGCTAAACAAGACCATCGCCGACATGTTGGCCATGTATGTCGACGTCGAACACAAGACGTGGGATGCCATCCTTCCGTATGTGACCTTCGCATACAACACGGCCGTCCAAGAAACAACGCAGATGACGCCGTACAAGTTGGTCTACGGAAGGAGCCCGGCGACGACGCTCGACGCCATGCTACCCAACGTCACCGACGAAGAAAACCTCGATGCCGCCGCTTACTTACAACGTGCCGAAGAAGCTCGACAGCTCGCCCGCCTGCGCATCAAGACCCAGCAGCACACCGACAGCCGTCGCTACAATCTTCGACGACGCTTCGCGGAATACCAGCCCGGCGACCGTGTTTGGGTCTGGACGCCGATACGCCGACGTGGGCTTAGCGAAAAACTCCTTCGGCGATATTCCGGGTCATACAAGGTTCTTCGACGCCTCGGCGCTCTTGACTACGAGGTGATCCCGGACGGCATTACGAACTCCCAGCGACGCCGCGCACGACCTGAAGTCGTCCATGTCGTGCGCCTTAAGCCGTTTTTTGCGCGTTAGCGAACCTGGGGACTCTATTTTTCTTCCTTTGTTATTGTAATTTATTTTTGTATGCACTTGTTTTTTTTTCTCTCTTCTATGTTCTTTCACAAGCATCGGGACGATGCTTTTTCAGAGGGGGGCAATGCCACGCCCACTTCTTGTCTTGTTTTGATGCATTCAGGTTTGACCGGCAGGGACGGTTATCAACGCTCGACGCTGTCCGCGAAGCATTGTTCGAGAAGCTTCACGTCTATAGTAGATCGTTCTGTTAAGATTGCGCCCCGCACGCGAATGTTCCAGCTTTGTCTAGAGATAACGCCGCCACCAGCGATATTGCTGGAAAGTTCGATACCGCCTGTATAAAAGCCGACGCGATTGACCGCTTGTCAGTTGATCGACGGACGACGCCCTGTTCGCCGCTATCATTGTACAGCGTGTATTGCTGTAGCTCTAGTTCTCATTTTCCGGCCACAAGTTCGGCCAAATAAACAGTTTCATCCTGCAAACGCCGACTGCTGTCTTCGTCGACGTCACGACCACGTGACAATATCAACAAGCTCATAATCAACACTGGTACCCGGTATGCACTTCTTCAAAACGTCGTCAATTAAGGAGAGAAACGGCACGGTGTGCGCTTTCTAGTAATGGGTAGCCGACGCCTGTGCTCATGCATACATAACACACACTGCGCTTCAGCAACACGGGAGGTAGAGGTTCGTAGCCTGAGCCGCAAACGCGTGCGTCCCGCTGGCCTCTGTCTCGCAGGCGCTGCTCTCGCTCCACCAAGGCACGACATTCGCCCGTCGAAATCGCGTCCTTTCTGCAACGCATATTGCAGCAGTTTTGTTAGTCGGTGCTCTCGCAATTGAAGCAGTCTGCGGCGGTGAAATCCCGTTGGTGAACGTGGAAGCTGCACTACTCCGATGAGCCGACGCACGCTAACACGAAACCAAAGGCAAAGAAAGTAACTGCGTCTAGGGTGCCTCGGCGACGCCAGCGCGGCCAGTCTACCTCTATAGGCACCGTACACTGACCAGAGGGAGCTGCGTTGCTCGCACTGGCCCGTCCCAAGTTCGCTGGCATTGGCCGTTAGGGGCACGCAGAAAACAGACGCGCGAACGCGTCCCCCGTGTATCCCGGCCGCAGTCCGCCCACTCATTCAGAGAGGGAGACGCGCACATCGCGTTCCATTTTGAGCAACCCCGTCTCATTATTGCGTTTTTTGTCCGCTAGGTTTGCGTTCTGCGCTGCAGTCGCACTGGAAAACTCGACTGTACGGTGCCTATGGTATCGAGACGCTTTAAACATGACCTCAGATATCGCGTGCAATCTCGGAGTAAGCGCCAGTAAGTGTCGATCGTGAAGCATTACTTCTTTTCACCTCTCACAGACGGCGGCACCGCCCCGCTCCGCCCGTCGCGAAAGAGAATGTGTGAAAGATAAAGCGAGTTCGCGCCGTGCCTAGCATCTTCCGACTTAGCTTAGTTGGTAGGGCGTCGGGCGCTTGCCGTCGCGGCCGCAACGTCGTGGGTTCGATTCCCAGCGGGGTATCTTTTTCTTGGTTTTTTTCTTTCTCGCCCGTTGGCGTCCATTTTATGAACGCCATATCCGTGACGGATGTACTTGGTGGACCCCGGCATAAAACACTTTCGTGTTAAAAAACAAGCAAGAAAGGAAGGAAGAAAGAAAAGAAAAGTAGGAAGGCAGGGAGGTTAACCCGAAACATGTACGGTTGGCTACCCTACGAATAGAAAGATGAAAGACAGAGGAGATGAAGGAAAGAGGCAAATAAGGATTAAATACGGGCCTCTGTGAACGCCTTTGACAATTGCATGGTACACCCGACACACACGCGTCAGAAGCAATGAAGCTCTGTGATTTTAGGTCCCAGGTGCCAAGTTTCTTTTTCTTTTTTTTTCTTGACATATAAAAACATAAGCGGACTCTGCGACGCGAGTAATAATAGAAAGACACGGCGCTCCAAGCTTGCGAGCTTCATTGGGAGCTTCATTGTAAATACTACTCTTCGGTGTGATCTTGACCGCTCGCGCGAATCAAAACGAATAAATTTTCGAGTTCGTTCTGGCGTAGCAAAGAACTTTTAGAATTTCATCAGCGGCGGCGTCACCGGTAAAAAAAGGAACGTGTCGGCAGAAACAGGTGAGGGGATTGAACGTAATTTCTTATTTCGAGATTATACTTCGGGGCTTGTGTACATCAACGCCACTGTGCCTAGGTCCCTGCTGCGGACGGCCGACCATTATCTCTTCAGGAGCAGTCTAATTAGCACTGCGCTTCCCGCAACAGCGCGCCGGCAGCCTCGGCTTAGTGAAATCTTGGCGCACCTACCGTTCGTGTCGAGAGCCCTGATGAGTCCCCCAAGACCGCACCGAGGGAAATCCATTGGACAGGAAATGCGCACGGCACGCAGAGACTGTCACCGAGCCATTAATTAGGATACGCTCCGAGGAGACAGTTCAGCACTCTATCGCGCTATACCCTCACTCGAAGAACATTTGCGTTTCATTTATTTTTCTTGTTTGCCCAGGGGAGAGGCGAAAGTGAAAAGCGGTGAAGCGTAGTAATAAAGAAACTCTCCTCTAGACATGCGACGTGGAGCGGTACACAATGATTTCTCATTTATACTGCGGTGCAGTCTTTAGTGCAGCATTTATATAAACTGAAGTAGAAAAACTACCATTGTGAGATCTTCCTTTTTATAGGATTGGAAGAACTGAGCGATGTCAAGTGTCATCTTGAAAGAAGCAAATAAACAGTCACACATCGAACTAAGGGGCAACATAGAATGAGCAGCTCTTGGCCCAGAATGAGTTACAGTGAAAGAGTTTTATTATTACTATTTATTCGTGCGGTATACGGAAAAGAGGTGGGATTTGTGACTTAAAAACGTCGATCTAACACTGGGCTGATACTTGGGTGGCAGTAGGGCAACAGGAGGTGACAGAGTGGTCTCAGCGACTGCTCATGCAGCTCTGTCGACTACATGAATCGTGCCCAGAACGAGCACGCCACAGTCGCCTTTGGCGACGTACGGAATCACGACCTTTCAAGACGCTCAAAACTCTTCGTTGTCTTGGGTTTGGAATTTCCCAAACGAAGGCAACAAGGCCGCCTCGAACCACCTGGACCTGGGCTGTCAGCTGGCAGTTCTTCGGATCCACATCGGGCGCTTTACATGTGCAGCAGAAGCACGTTCTTTGGTACATGAATACCTTCAAGAAAAGTACGACAACAGTCTGAGAGTTTTCACCGACGGGTCAGTCGATATAGAGCGCGTAGCAAGCGCTGCAGCGTTTGTCATACCGTCCCTCAAGGTGTCCTGGGCTGCGCGACTCGAATGCGTCGTTTTATCGACAGTATGTGAAAGCGTGGCAACTGAGGCAGCCCTACGGAAACCGAAATATTTTAGGATTTAACAAGCTGCGATACTGACAGACATCAAGCCTGATCTGCCGCCCTTAGAGAAAGGGTTGGTTTTGGAGAAGTGCACATAGAGATCTCGGCATCTTCTCAAAGATAAACATGACATGGGGCTTACTACAGAGTTTCAACGGCTCCTGTAGCATGTAGACATACACGGTAATGAGGCAGCTGATGGACTTGCTCGGACTGACTGCCTTAGAACTTCCATCAACAAAGAATGCTTCTAGAAATCTCCAGTGTCTTCTAAAAGAAGCTGTGTTCAGTCTCTACAAGGTGAGGCTTGCCGCTACGTCATTATGTTCGACATGCAAGACCTGTGGAGATTTTTTTAAAGGTAGGAAATGTTATTTGAAGCCCGGCAGCGTTCAGGTTCTTCACTTGCCACAGCGTTACGGTGTTTCTGCATGGACCTGAACAATCAGAAAGGAGGTGTCTATACTGCTCTTGAACTTGTTAAAGGATGCAATTGGTAGCGAGTGACACTAATGTCAAGGGGTTGTGCTGTGAAGGGGGGAGGGGGGCTATACCACGCTCGGGATGACTGCGGGTCGCCGGCATGTGAGCTGAGTTGTAAACTTTCAAAGGATGACTATGTTTCCCACATATTCTGAAAGGAAGCTGCCGGGCGGGGCAGTTGCCTTCTGTGATGGTTAGGTTCGTCACGTCGCAAGGCGTGTGACGCGAGGAAGATGGAGACAGTGCGTGACAGAAAAGACATATATTGAGCGACAAACACAGAGGACAACAAGAACAACAATACGGGCCCGTGTACGCGGTTCCAAACAAACAAACAAATATGCAGTCTCACAATCGTCTCCGAAGACGTCCAGTGCCTTGTGAAGCGAGGCTCGTGCGTCCCTGCGTTGCGACTGTCGCTGTTGTGCGGCGGCCAACGTCCCGGCGCAGAAAGAAGCAGCAGGCTCAGGCGAAGCCGCAAGTAGCAGGCGGCCACAGCTCGCTCGACGCGGTAGCCGGCGACTCCGGGGCCTCGAACACGCTCGCTGTCTCGACGATGGCCGGCAGCAGGGCTCTCCCGGAACTTGTGTCCGCTCACGCCATGGCCCGAGGACCTCGACGGCTCGAACACAGGAGTGCGGCCTTCGGAACCTCGCGCGTAGTTGCGGGTCCGCAGTAGGCTCTCGCCTCGTCTTGCCGGCGTTCCAACCACCGATCGTCTGCGCGAGCCCTTCCTTTTTTTCGCATTCGCTGCGCGAGCTCTAAATCTGCTTTCTTTATCGTCTTCTTCTAGAAGGAAGCAGCGCTGTCGTCTGCTTCACTCGCGTTTTTGCAGGCGCTTCTTCACACCTTCATACCTTGCAAGGCTAGGTCCGCCTTTTTCCATCACCGTGTGTACACATATATGAGGCGTTTTTTTTTTCGAAATGAGTCAAATCCATCCAAAGAGAATTTGAGAAAACGGCAAGAATTTGCTATGCAAACTAAATACAACGCTGTCAATGCTATTCTATGATATGTTTTACATGTCGGCTAGGGGAAGTTTCTGGCCACAATCGATTAAAAAATATGCAGCGGATTTCACCATTATTAGTATGACAACTTTGGATTTGGCTCATATAGAATTGAGACATTGAATTCAATGCGGTATTCTTGAAAAAACTTTATTGAAATTCCGGCAGCGGCACATTCTTGCTTCGCCGGCGTCGACATTGCTTCTGTTCACAATGTCGTCGACGTCTGAGGACAGATCTCTCGCCGATCTCTTCGCTTCCATCAGAATCCACGATAATCCAGCTCCGAAAGGGCAAAAAAACTTGCAGAAACACCCAGAAAACAGGCAGAGCAGTCAGGCTAGGCAGGAAATCGCACGGAGGCTTCCATGTTTGCTGAACCACATGATCGCTGAAGCGCTCTGCTATTGGCGTACTGGATTTGACTCATTTCGATCCATAAAGCGCATGGATATGGCTCAATTTCGTTTTGAAACGAGATCTGTGAGCACACATAGCTGTTGATATTTAACCCATTTCGTTCCGCTAACTCTTTCAGAGGAAAGTTGAGAGAATGTACTTGCCAATGGAGCAATATTTGAGCTAGTTTCGGTTTCTGGATTTAGCTCATTTCGAAAAAAAAACGCCACATATGTGATTGCAGAATATGTTGTTTTGACTGTTATGTTATGTCTTGACTGTTACGCTAAGTTGTATATTGTATGTACTGTGGGTTAATTGTGATTAGAAATTTGGACCCTACGTACTTTATGTTTATGGACCCTATGTACTTTATGATATGGACCCCATGTACTCCAAGAGCTAAAGAGTAGCCGGCGCCTTATCTGTGCGCCAACATCTCCTTACATCATGTCAATAAAAAAATACCACCTTCTCCTTCAACTGTCTGACGTTGTGTGTATTGTTTGTTAGATCAACATAATGCAATGTCTTTAACAAATTTGCGACAGTGCTACGCGTACAAATTCTCTTACGTTGTTCTCGGCTCCTGACCCGAAAAACGAGGGTTCGATCCCGACCGCGACGGTCGCATATCGATGCAGGCGTACTGTTAAGACACCCGGGTCGCTGTATGTACCGACCGTGCCCGTGTACTGTGCGATGTCAGTGCACGCTAAGAACCCTAGGTGCTCTAAAATGCCCAGGACCTCCAACTACGGCGTGTCTCATAGCCTGAGTCGTTTTGGGATGTTAAACACCACAACTCAAACAAACAACCAATTTTAAGTTGCCCTCCCTTCCTTGGCTTCTTTTCCCTCTCTTACCCCATTTTCGCCGCCCCCACACTGATGTTGCCTATGAGACATACTGTGCTAACAAATAGCCTCTTTTCAATACGTCATTCAAATCTCTATCTCCATTTATATATTTCTCTCGACTCAGCTAACATTCTGGTCTTTACATTCTTATGCATTTCTTTTCTTCTTTGTGAGGCGGTTTCCTTGCCTCTTTCAAAGCACCGTAAAGCGAGTGGTCGCAGCGATACGACGCGACAAATGTGCCTACGCAGCATCTCCTTCCGCTGATGAAGCTCTAAGAGCCTCTCGCTCAGTAACTAGTAAAAGAAGGGGACCGCCCGCCATCTTTCGAGCTTGCCGTATCTTTATAGGGGCACTTTGGCATTACATGGCGATAGCATTCGGAATATATTACTAGTATTCGCTATTCAACCCACGCTGCGAAACAATTAATCGAAATGTTAGGCTCTAGTTGTACATAGTAAGCTCCTCGCTCACAGTCTGAATATTCAAGGACGGCTTGAATAGTATTCAAGGACAACGCAGAGAACGCCTATACGAGCACTTTACGAGAGGCGATGGGGCGACCCGACGTAAACATCTTTTGCGTGGCGCAAAATATAAGTAAAAAAATAGGAAGCGAAAAATAAGAATGCTTACACCAATAGTGCTCAGTGATCAGACGTTGTCAATGTATACAATCGCTTAATTAGTTTTCGAAGCTCTAGCTCAATTCGAGCTAAGCACGTCGTACAAGGCCAATGGGACTCATTTGCTCAGAGGGTATATCGCTGGAAAGCGAAATGAAGTCACCTATTGTTGTTATTCTGGCCTTCTTTTTTAATACTTATTTGCCGACACACGTAGCTGCTTTTAAATGAGGACGTTCGCTCTCTCTCTGTCACACACACACACACACACACACACACACACACACACACACACACACACACACACACACACACACACACACACACACACACACACACACACACACACACACACACACACACACACACACACACACACACACACACACACACACACACACACACACACACACACACACACACACACACACACACACACACACACACACATACGCGCGCGCGCGCGCGCACGGTTTTTGCAAAAGAGGGCGAATGCATCAGGCTTAGCCTACGAACCAAACTGGCCCACGCACATCTGCGTAAAGCAGCACGCCTGGAAGCAATCAAGAGAAAGCGGACGAGCTGTTGACGTAGCGCGGAGACGTCGTAATCGTGCGGTCCTTTCGTGCGATCGAAGCCGCGGATCCGACGGTCGGTAAATTAAGCACCAGAACGAAAGTCCGGCTGGCGTGCACGCGTAATTAATTAGCCTCTTTTATGTCGAGGATTCGAGACTTCCGGATTCGAAGCACACTTCGACTTATCTGGTGCTTCGGAGGCGGAGAAGCTCATTCCTACTCGAAGACTCATTTCGGATCGCCAGCCCCATTACGCCTTGTTTCCTATCCCGCGCCCGCTTCAATTACACAGGGCTCGGAGTGGGTCGAACACACATTTTCTCGAAGGTCAAAGTGACGGTGGTTCAGCTCTGCGACACACGCGGAAACTGACGGCATAGTTTCTAGTCAATATCGGTGCACGTCCTTTTTTTTTAGGTTTCTTAACGGTAATCGCTCGTATACCAGGGGCATACTGATTTAGCCATTGCAACGTCTTGGTCGGAAGTGCCAAGACGAAAACGCAAGTAGTTACTCTTTTGTGTTTATTGGCTCTTTCTTACCTAACTAGATAGTGAACGGGGCTGCATTACGAAGAAGTCAGTACGGACTGTCCCACTCTTTTCCGCCTGCGATCGAATGCATCCGAATATACTATACCGTATATTTTCTATCCTTATAAAGAAAGCAGTAGTCATACCCATTTATTGCAGCGAGATTAAACTGAGCACGGGGCGTGTGTGCCAAGCGTTTGAAAACAGACAAAGGCACCAGGAGTCAATTCATATGGGGACAGCTGACGGATCACCGACCAAAGCGCAAACACCGCCCATTGGAACCTTAGCGTCATAAATAGTACGAAGAAATGCCACCGCCGACCACCATCTAGTTCAGCTCCAAAACCGCGTTCAGGCTGCAAGCATCTGCCAAGGGACTACCAACATCCTATCAAAATAGCCGGGGCCTGGCCTCTTGCTTTAGATCCGCAAATGTGCAAGCCAGCCATTAATGGTTGGTGTTCGTTAATTAATTTCTTAACAATTGTCATGTTACCTTATAAGGGTACTTGCTTGGGCCAGTTGGTATATATTCATTGTTACTTATTGCGCACCACTTTCAGGACGAAGACTGAAAGTGTTCGTGTGGTTCAGTCTTCGTCCTGAAAGTGGTGCGCAATAAGTAACAATGGTCATGTTACCAATGGACGAGGAAACAGTGATTAGACGTACTTTACAACAGAGTGAGCGACACACGTGTTTATTCCCGTTCTCTCCCTCGTCCCGAGTACCCCAGTGTTGCTCCGCGGCTGTTCTATTTGCTGCGTGAAGCAGTGGCGCCTTCTATGATCTCGTATACACGACACCAACTATATAAGTTAAGACAGTACTCTTCTTTTCTCCACGCTAACGTGCTTCTTTTTTCTATTTTACCTGGGAACCACTGGCAGAATTTGTAAAGAATGGCGCCCAATTCAATAATTGAATTCAGATTGAATACAAACAATCCTTAGCGCGCCCAGGATTTCTTTTAGCGGGGGAGGGGGTGAAATTCTGATAAGATTACAGGAACGCGGGGGGGGGGGGGTAAGCACACTGCATATTATGCCATTTTTTTTTTGCTTCAGCTGGAGCAATGCGACAACAAATAAAATACCAAATATTAATAATAATAATAATATCAGTTGTGATGATGATGATTGAGCGGTTTCCAGAAAGGTCTTGCAATAACTTGACAAGGCTAAAAAACCGTTCAGTGGAGCAGTGCGCGTAGAAAATCAACTACGAATTGAATGAACCAACGGGTAACATAGTTGCCAACGAAGTTGTTTGGCAGGTGCTTATTTCTGGTAATTTTGCAGTTTCATGTGGTGGTAAGGGTATTGACATGTCGGCCGGCTGGCGGTCGCGCAATGATGTTAAAAATTGGATTACTATTTTAGCGCAAACGAACGGGACGCAAGAAATGCACACGAAGGCACCCAGCGTCTTGTGCCTGTGTGCGTGGATTTTCATGTGCCTTTTTTGTGTAGCCTTCATTTGCACTACCGCTGTAATCAGAAAATGCCATACGAACAAGCCCGCATGCATGGAAACTTTAGCTGTTAAAAAACTCTGCAGTTGAGAATTTTCTATGCTTTCTTTGAGTCTCGCCAAACTATAAATTTTAAAGCACACCGTAAATGTTACTTATAAACTACATAGTATTGGTTATAAACGGTATGTACAGTTCAATGCAGCACACGTACAGTACGATTCTCAGCTCACAGATAAACTGCATTATAACCACACTTACTGACTTTCCAGCGTAGATTCCCAGGTCACTCGGGCGCATATAGGGCCGGCGACTGAACCATCTTTTGTAAAAACTGACTGGTCGATGGACGCATCATCAGACGACGACATCTACCGAGCCACCGATTCCTATATGGCCGTAATCGGGCATTTCGGTGTCGTTGCTGCGTCGCTTCAATCTGAACGCGGAATCTATTTTGGGACATACTTGAAGATCGTGTTCGACTGGCGCTTCAGCGAGAGGGCTTCGGCGAGGTAGCTCCCTTTCGACGCAGATTCGCGCACCAAATACAGAAACAAGTTCTAGCAAGCAAACTGAACGTCCGCATGTGTGTACATCAAACTCTGCAGCTTCCGCGCGATGTACATGCACAAAAAGAAGTGGTAAAAAGAGAGGGCGATAGATGTCTACTGAAAAAAAGAAAAGGATACCTTCCGCACTTTCCCAAGGTTCTTTTTTCTTGCCAGCTATCCTTGAAAAAAACATTTACTCATTCTGCCACAGCTTCTTGCTCCTCCGATCTTCGTAACGTATGGACTCCGCATGCATGTTTGGGGTCACTGTGTGCCTGCGATACTGTAACATGGGTGCCGATGCAACACACTAGTTGCTCCAAGGCTTGCTCAGAAATGCGGGAACAACAATGAATGTGCTTACGCTAATATCGTCATGTGGTCGTGCGCTGCAGCCTCCGTGGGTTCGCGCTCGATTTGATGAACGAGCCGCGTGCGAGGTGGCCTTTCTTCTCGCCGCACTAACACGTCTCGTTCGTCTGCTGTCCAAACGTTCGGAAAAAATGCGCTGCAGCTATTAAGTAACAGACAGTACCATTCGCCTGAAGCCCCGAGTAAAATAGAAAACACGCGCGTCGAAGCTTGGCGGATGGATCAGATGCCGCCGACGCCTTCTTATCTTTAAACTTTGAGTGCGCATTGTCCCGACGTTACAAGAACCATACCTTTCCTTTTTCGTAGTTTGAGGAAGGGACACACATGGAGAGGGCTTCTTTTCTTGTTCGGCGGGTATGAAATGGTGCTTCATGCCGCGGCGGTGCTTGCCAGCAAAAGAACAGAGGAGTGCAAGGGCTTGATCGGAAGGCATGAGTTGAACAGTAAGGCGGGTGGGGAGCCTTTCAGATGCGTGGACGTGTCGACGTGGCGGTACGCAGATGCCTCTCTCTCTCTCTCTTTTTGTGCTGAACACAACGGGTAGGTTGCCTTGAGCGCGGTTCACGTTGTTTGGGGTCGTTTGCATATGCCAGGACTCATTTCCGGTAGATGGTTTCAACTACGAGGACTGTAGATTCAGGAAAAGTGATTCGGTAGTCTGCGTCCTCGGAATGTTCGGCTGTGGGGTTGCGATCTCCTGCGAATTCCGGGACTTCGTTCCCGTCTTTCTTTCAGGTTCTCGGGTTTCGCTGATGCAGCTGGCGTCGCAGCCAGCTGCATCACGAAATTTCTGAATTTTCGAAATGAAATTTTGTTCGATGAAATTTATGTGAGAGAGAAAAATTGACTCATAATCTTTTGACGATCGAAAAACAGTCGTTTAGACGTATATGAGAACGATTTTGGCTGCGGCTGGAGTGAACTGAGAGCTCGTCCCTCGATGTGTTCCATTGTTATATTTGCCATGGCAACAGAGATGGAGACAGAGTTACAAAAGGTCAACCATTTATCAGAAAGTTTGCATATTTGGCAAACTTAAAGGGGCCCTGCAACACGTTTCCGAATTATAATGGAATAGTCTCACTATTAGCGAATGACGCTTCACGAATCGCATGCCGCAAAATTTTTTAGAATCCGTCAAATACGATTAGTCACAGGGATTTGTCGCACGCTTCAAGCGCTTTCTCTCTCCTCTCGTACCAGCGAGCCCGCTGAAAGCTACTCGGGGAGGGGGGAGGGGTGACAAAGGGGCAAGAAGAGCGGCCCTTCGTCAGCGCGGACCATGACCTTGAACACTTTCCTTTTTATTCTTCAAACGCGCAGCTGACTTTCAGTGTGATCGCGAGCGAGTGCGCGTTCACGTGGCGGCATCCCGCGGCGACCACGGTAACTATTCCGCTCAAAATGCTCGAATCAGCCAATGGCGTGGAACTTGAGTATATGACACAGTGACTTCGAGTATATAGCATCATTTGTCGAGAAAAGAGGGAGGTATTTTTAGCTGACTTTGAGAACTTATTGTAAATTCCAGGGCGCATGCTGCGCCATAATAAGGGTGTCGACTTGGGCTTGTTGGTTTGTCATTCTCGTAAAACTGTTGCGCGTGAAAGACGTAGATGGGGAACACAAAAAGACACACACGGAGCGCTCCGTGTGTGTCTTTTTGTGTTCCCCGTCTACGTCTTTCACGCGCAACAGTTCACGAGACTGCGCCATAATGTTTGGCTCGCGTGTTCTCGGGAACCTCGACTGCCGATCGGCAGTGTTTTCTGACCATGCCGAATAAGTGTTGCAGGGCTCCTTTAATGTTTTGACGCAAGCTGGATCGTCGCAAGTGCTTCAAATGTTTTCTTCTTCTTTTCTTTAGGATCGATAGTTATCTTGATTATAACACCTTAAATATTAAGCGCAGTTTAGCAGTGACACGTGGCTATAGAATTTAGAGCTTGATAGAACTTAGAGCCAAATAAGCTCCCGCAGCTCCGTTGGCCTTCGAATGAGTGCCTTTGTTCTCAGTTTGTGTTTTGCAGAGCTCATCTATGATGCAAAAGAATGTGTGTCGGCAAGGAGAGCGCATATTATTGAACATTTAAAGAAAAACAAAGATGGTGCATGATGGACGCAATTCGTGTTCACTATGATATTAAGGATTTAGAAAGTGCCCAGAATGCCGCCGGCAGAGATATTGGAAATATGCATTACACTTAAGCGTGTTACGTTTCTAGAGCGACTAAAGCCATTGGAGGTACATGAAAACGCTTGTTACTTCTATAGAATTTATTTTATGACATCGAATTTCAAAAAACTTGCACATTCAGGGCAACACGAACATAATCTGTTTATTGTGGAACTGTCGTCATCGCGCCTTTAAGGCCATTAAATATGACCGTGTGCCTTTAAATATGGCCAACAATTTAATGATATTTAGGCACTTGAAACCTTAAATTCTAGCTGCATTAAGAGCGTTCAAGTGGTGCATATATGCAAATCAGTGCATTAGATGTTTACATGTGAACCTGATAATAAAGTTGTAAATGATGAACAACACTATGAACTACACTCTAAAAAAAAAGGGAGCGAGAATGGAGCAACGGGCTCCGTTCCTCCTTCGGAGCAGCGACTTTCTCCTTTGCGGACGATTTACTCGTCGCGCCCTCTTGCGGCAAGCGCCAAGGGAGAAACGTTTCTCCCTCAACCACGTGACTTGCGCGCGCGCGCATGCGCACGCCGAGTTACATCGTGATTCCGTGCTGCGGAGAGCGGACGCTTTTTCGCGCTCGCTCGGCAGTCTCAGACCAGATTATCCAGTGCTACCGATCTCGGCCAGTCGCGTGCAATTACTTGTACCTAGGATTGATGCGAGCAACACACGGGTGACGTTCATTGTTTTTGTTCTATGTGTTGAGTAACGTGTGTGGCGTTTTTTTTTTCTTTTTTTTATAGGCTCGGCGTGTGCGCGATGCGCCGCATACTTTCGTGTGTCTCGTGTTGTTTGTATACGTTTGCGCACGATCTGCTTTTGTCATAAATACAGTAAGTCCCGCTTCACAAAACAGTCTTGTTTTAATGAACACCTTAGACTGTACACCAATAATTCAATTTTTTTCGGCGTTAACATACTTGGCAAGAGCACGCGTATTTAGTTTTACACAGCACTTATCAATACAACAAGCAATATAAAGAAGCATGAAAGTTAATTTTTACAACATTTTAGCAAACGTGATACCACTGGACAGCGCATGCGTGAAAGTACGATAACGTATAATTGCTGGAGTTTGACGTGTCGAAACCACCGTATGATTATGAGGCACGCCGTAGTGTGGGACTACGGATTAATTTCAATCAACTGGGGTTCTTTAACGTGTACCCGAACATAAGCACATGGGTGTTCTTTGCCTTTCGCCCCCATTGTAATGTGGCCGCCGTGGCCGCATTTTAACGTTAACCTGCATCATAATTGCACATATCTGAAGAATAAGTCAATGACTTCTGTCAATTAAGATAAAATTCTCAATCACATGCGTTTTGGAATACGCATGCCATCACTGAGAATTAGGACGGACTTATGCACGCGTGCAGTATGTATCTCTCGTTCTCAGGATTTTGCTTTGGCGTGCGAAACTCAACACAAAATGCGCTTCTAATGACAGCTGTGCACAGTAGGTAATCACTAACACTCTCACTCACCTTTGTGAAAAGAGTATTCCAAATCCAACGCAAGACTAACCACCGCCACAACGACAACTACACAGTTGTCGCACAATGACCGCAATTTCACACGCCAGGCGAATACCGTGACGTAACAGTAGCAGAGCAGCATGTAGGTACAGCGTACTGAAATATTACAGAACACGTAGTGAGGGTAGCGTTCTTTTCCATAATTCGCGCGGTGTAGCGCCAGTTTCTCTACTCAAGTAATCGAGCTGCCGCGGCGCCAAGAGCCACTGACATCGCTCTCGAAAGACCACCGTCCGGTGCGAAGCCATCTTGTCTTGTTTCTTCGCACGACCCGCGTTGTAATGTACGTATACACAAATGAGACGGCCGTACCGCATCAGAAGCATTGTCACTGAAGGGCTAGCAGTTGAACGAATCCATGGCCCATCGTCATACTTGTGGTCAACGCATAAATAGAATGTGAACCGATGTCAACACCAAACCACTCAACGAAGTCGACGCGACGAAGGCGACGGAGTCTGACCGTCATGTTGCTGATCTTGCGCCCTCCCACAGTAACTATTGAAAATAAAGAAATGAGAGAGAGAAATTTCATCTGTGGCCGCTGTCGGAAGATGGCGCTACTTCAAAATGTCATCGGAATGGTATGAACGGCTCTCAATGTGGTCGTTTTCGCACTAACTTATTCAACTCTGTAATTATATCGTTCATTATTATGCGGCTTTAGATTAACTGGTGCGCTTGGCTAAGCCATAGCTACTAGTTTAATAATGTCGGCGTATATTGTGACGCAGCCATGGAATCGTAAAGAGTTGAATAAAAATGACGCACCTTTGTGCCACCATGGTCCACTGTAATTCAGTGACTATATAAGGGCCAGCGCTTCATAGAGGGGTATGTGTAAGCGTCTGTACGTATGCGTCTGTAGTGAATGGTTTTATACATGCGAATGAATTGTGTATGTATTGAATTCATTGTGTGTACTACTGTATCTGCCTAGTGAACGTGTGCGTATTAATAAAAGCTGTATCAACTTTCCGGTGTCCTTGAGTAATCCATGAATGGCCCTACCTTCCCGAAATGCCGTGTGCAGTATCAACGTACGCCGCCTCTGACAGAAACAACTTTTTTTAGTATTGTTTAATCCCTCTAGATGGCGCCAGCTACCACCTACTTCACGGCCGTGGCGCTCTCACAGCTCCACCTACTTATATGAAGTTGAACATCTATCTATCAAAACTATGCTCTGCTGAGCCGGGATTGTTTTGATGTTACAGAATGTACATTTTGGAGGCACAAACGCGTGGATAACGTCGCTACACCGTGTGACGCTTCGACAAATAAAGACAGCAAGCCTAACGTACAGTCTCCGGGTGAGAGCCCCTTTGCAGTATCCGTCTCTTTTAAAGTGAACGCCGTCTCGCTGGCCGAGCGAAACGTACGAGTTCCGTCGTTCCGTTTCGCGAGGTTTTCATCACTACAGGTTTGTCTCCTTGATTTTATTGTCATATCGTTCGATATTAAGCTCAGCGGGACCATTTTTTGTGATTGCCAGTGCCGCATACTCTTTATCAGTCGAGAATCGATGCACTCGCTAGGCCTAAATCTATTGCTCGCTTCGCTGGCTTGGCGTCAGCCATCTTGATTTTGACGGTTTCTCCATTGAAAAGGGAGGAACGGTTTCTCCATTTGAAGACGAACATTGGGGACATCGCCGTTTCTCCCTTAAAGGAGAGAGGTTCACTCCATTTTTTTTAAGAGTGTATTGTTCTGCACATACATGTATATAACACTGTTTACACAGCTGCATGAGCTGCTATGTGCAATACATCTTGATGTCACATGCACTGAGCACTCAAGCATGTGGCCAAGTCAGTGATTGCATTATCATTGTACATTTCCCCTCTTTCACTTTCTCTGAGAATCAAATAAATTAAAAAGAACAATAGCTTGTTTCGAAGATTGCGAGACATCTCAGTGCTCTATTTCAGTAATCACATGGGACAAGAAAAGAAAAAAGGGAGTCAGACTGACAACCCGGGAAAAACACCTTTTTTTTTGTAAATCTACTTCCCTGGAAGTGGACGCAGAGCGATAGAGCACGCGGTTTACCCTCTTTCAGTTAAGGAGTAGATGAATAAATACAGCAAACTTCTAGAGCCAATCAGGAAAAGCCGACCTCAAGCCGCCTCTGGATATGAAGTGAACTTTGGACTGCCGGTGAGTGACTTGGTAACGTTGGCTAGCGTTCGTTAGCTGTTGCATACTGTTCCCTTCTGTTGAGTACTGTTTACTGCTGTCATCGAACGTAGACTAAAGTTTAGTTCAGGTTTATTGAGAATTTTCTTCACAGAATTGAGGAAAGAAAACGCAAGGATAAGAGAAAAAGCTGCCATGTGAGCAGCTTGACGAGGCTCCTACCCCTTTTTCACTTGGCATCACAAATCCGCAGAGCACAGATATTAAATACAATTTGACATTTGAGTTTCAAACTTCAGGAAATTAGGAAACAAAAACAAAAAGCAGCACATTACATCATAGTTACATGTTTACATAGAAATAAGCAAACCACAAAAAGAGAAAAACAACACATAAAACAAGAAAACAGCGTACGGTCAATTATGAAACAATGCACACGTTGCTAAACAGCTAACAAAGTATTAGAAATTGATTATAAAAAGTCTACAACTTTGGGTATGCGAAAAACACAAGTTCTGGACAAGTACAAAAGAAACACCGAGGAATGAAATGTGACATGTTTAACTCGTAAAAAAATTACAAAGAAAGCAACAGCGTAGGATGACATGTTACACACATGAGCACTATTATAGGGTGTTTCTTTTACACATAGCATTTTAGCCGGACAATAAGAAGAAGCCAAACTACGTGCCGCTATTCTGGATGAGAAGCTTCTTAAGTTGTTTTTTGCTTATATTAAAGATGGCAATGTTTTTATTTTCAAACGTGTTAAAACAAGCGGGAATACAGTGTTCGAGTCTTCTCAAACCATGATTAGTTAGCGAATAAGGTACGAACCAGGAAGGCCTTTTCCGAATGTCATAATGAGATCGTGTAGTTTTCCTGAGGTTACACAGTTTAAGAAAACAAGCGTTGTTTGATAGCAAGCTTTGTTTGTATTTCATAATAAGGTTAAAGCTGTGATCAATCGGTAAAATGTTATATTCTCTGAATAAATCACTTGTATGTGCGTCGTATCGTACGTTTGCAATATGACGAATCGCTTTTTTCTGCAGTAAAAATCTTTTGTTCCGATTTTCTTTAGGTGTATCTGCCCATACTAGACTACAGTAGTTTATGTGAGATGAAAATAACGCATTATAGAGTAAAAGTTTAATGTTTGCTGGAAGCATCTGTCGAAGTTTAGAGAGTATACCGCACGTCCTAGCTATATTTCGAGTCACTTTATTAACGTGTTGGTCTCAATATGGATTTTCATTAAAAATTACTCCTAATGACGAAACTTCTTTGACAACCTCAATTTTTTCGGGCCCTAGGTGTATATCTAAACCACGACAGACAGCCTTCTGAACCGGTGCGAATACCACAGCTTTGGATTTTTGTTGTATTGTACATTAAATAAATTGCAGTACTCCATATGAAGATGTCGTTAAGAATGTTATTGTCTGTGTCTGCAAGCTTGCCCAAATCATTACCACGGAAAAAATACTAGTGTCATCTGCATAAATTATAAAGTCCACAGATTTGCTACACTTGTTATGTCTTTGATATAGATATTAAACAGTAGGGGCCCTAATATGCTGCCCTGAGGGACACCTGACGTCATGGTTAGTAAGGAGGATTGGTTGTCATTTATTACTACAGATTGCTTTCTTTATGATAAATACGATTTCAGAAAGTCAAGGGGCGTTCCGCGAAAACCATAATGACGCAATTTTCCATAGAGTATTTCGTGGTTAATTCTGTCGAATGCTTTAAAATAGTCAATAAAAACACCCAGTGTTAACAGTTTCTTTTCAAATGAGTTAAGTATGAGCTCTTTTTGTGTGAGCAGAGTAAGTTCCGTGGACATACCCCGTCGGAAGCCGAATTGATGCGGTGATAATATTGCCACGCCCACTTCTTGTATTCGGGTTTGACCAGCAAGGACGGTTATCAACGCTCGACGCTGGCCGCGAAGCAGTGTTCGAGAAGCTTCGCGATTGTAGTAGATTGTTTTGTTACGATTGCGCGCCGCACGCGAATGTTCCAGCTTTGTCGAGAGATAACGCCGCCACCAGAGATATCGCTGGAAAGTTCGATAGCGCCTGTATAAAAACCGACGCGCTTGACCGCTTGTCAGTTGATCGACGGTCGACGCTCTGTTAGCCGCTATCAGTGTATTGCTGTAGTTTGACTTTCAGTTTCCCGGCAACAAATTCGGCCAAATAAACAGTTTCATCTCGGACGTGCTGACGTTGACGTCACGACCACGTGACAATATAGAGTACTTTTCACAAAAATATATGACACGTTCATATATGATTTTCTCTAACCCTTTAGATATAACAGGAAGTATGGAGATGAGACGATAGTTAGAAAAAATATTTCGGTCACCAGATTTGTATAAGACACTAACTCTCGCATGCTTCATTCTTTCAGGGAAAACTCCCGTAGATAAGCAGGTATTAAATAGATGGGTAAGAACGGGTAACAAAAGATCAAGTGCTGCTTTAATAGGCTTAATTTGTAGGTCATCTATGTCTCGAGCAGTAGTGTTTTTAATGACATAAATACCGAAAATACTGCTTCAGGAGTTGTGTGTAAAAAATATGCAGTGCTCATGTTTGGCACACCTAAAAAGACCCTGTAATCACTATTACGGGCACGAGAAGGGTTTGATAAATTGGAGGACACTAGCGTTGTGAAGTACACGTTAAATTTATCAGCAAGGTCTTCACCTTTTAACATGGTGTCATCTATGTTTAACTCAAGTGCGTTGTCTCGAGAGCAACCACTATTTAGTAGCTTATTTATTTCTCGACAAAGCACGTCACCACGAGTGCTAACCCTCTTGGAGAGAGCTTCATAGTACGCATCTTTAGTTTTTCTCAGGTGCTTCGTTACAAAATTTCTGTACCGCTTGAATTCCGAAAGATCGTTAGGGTGTCTTGTTTTCACGAATTTCGCGTACAGTAGATTTTTCTTCTCAATCATTTCCAGACATTCTCGCATCATCCACTGTTTCCGACCTTTCTTGAGGGTTTTGACATTTTTATGTTTAAAGCACTTATGGTAAGTTTTTGTTAACGGGCACATAAATATTTCATACGCCTCATTAGCGTTAACTGATTTATAGACAGGATCCCAACTATTCTACGCCTAAAAGTGTCTAATGTTTTGTTATTAATTTCCTGTATTTTGTACGACTGTGGAATTGATACTTTTGCACGATTAATATATTCGTTGCGATTTTAAAACATGTATATATGGTAGTGATCACTAATATCGGCAATAACAGTGCCAGATACGGTTGAATCACTTATGTCATTTGTAATAAGTAAGTCGATAAGGCTTTCAGTATCTGAAGTAACACGTGTAGGTTCAGTAATAATATTAGCACACGCAAAAAAATTAAGTAGTAGTTTGAAATTACGAGATGTTTCAGTTTGCTGTAGAAGGTTAATGTTGCAGTCGCCCCCTATGAAATCGTGCAACTTGTTAGAGCACGCATACGTAAGCAGATTTTCAAGGAATCGAAAAAAGGCTTCTGTTTTTCCATCAGGTGGACGATAAACTACCACATATACACACTTGTGACATATTAGCGATAAAGCTTCATAGTCTGGTGTAACCGCTGAAAAGTCTGAGAGAAGGCTGCAAACTAAATTATCAGAAATTAGTTGCAACACACCTCCCCGTCGACGAGAGGGCCTGTTTAGAAAGAACGATTTATACGCTGGCAAACGCAGTACCTCGTCATTGCACGTGTACCAGGTTTCAGAAATCATGACGATGTCGCAGTTAAACGAAAATTCGTCAAGAAACGTAGTTATATCATCGTGCTTGTTGCGCGCTGATCGAGCATTGAAATGCATGATACTGCAATATCCACTAGTGTTTGGTATATTGATATCACGAGGTAATATCGCCATCTTCACAAAAGGAAAAAAAAGAAAAGAAAGAAAGAAAAGTAAAGTAAAAAACAAGGGCTTGCGCCGCAAAAACGAAAGCGATAATCAGATAAGCCTACGGCATGCTAGATGCCCCGCGGCTGCTTGAAGCGGCCGCGCGCATCTTTTGCAAGTCGGCTTCACATGTGATTTGAACTGCACGAGATGTTTCCGTTTCACGCGCAAATATTTTGCCACTACTTGCCCACGCGAAGCGCCAGTTCATTTCCTGTTTCCGAGCAATCGTCATGCCCAGCAATTTTTTCAGTTGGGGACAAAGGTGCTCATTTACGAAAACAGACTGTTTAGATGTGAATCCCAGTTCCTCAGCTGTGAATCGAGTTCTCCGAGCTTTCTTAACGATGACATCCCTCTTAGCTCGGCGATTGAAAAACAACCACGATGTTTTCGTACAGGGGGTGTCACTGCTTGCTCTGCTACCCCGATCGGGAATAACGCTTTCACGGGGGCGTACCTCATTGCTCTTTGCAACTCCTGTGTCTGGTGTTGTGTTACTTTGCGAAGCGGCACTCCTCGCTGGCAAACGGTGGCATACTTCTATGTCCTGTTCACCTATTGGCTCCCCCAAGGCGTCACTAACTTTGGCAAGCAATTGCACAAGGTTTTCATTACGGGCACGTGGGATCGCTTTAATTTCTATATTTTTGTTTCGAGAGTATTGATCCTGAGCAGTTAGGCGCGTGGAATTTCCGTGCACCAGCTTTCTCAGACGGTCTATCTCCCGTTGCATTGCCTCTTGGGGCGCCCTGAGAGCAGCGTTTTCCTTCTTAACTTCAGCACACTCTTGTTTTATGTTTTCGTAGTCTTTTATTTAACTGTCTGATTTCTTTCCGAATGTCGCGATTGAAGTCCGCGAACTCAGTACCCATAATTAAAGACCAGTTTACAGATTCAACAGTGGGCAAAACAAGTAAGAACTGAGTACTTGGCAACAGAAACAGCACCAGAAAAGCGGATGAACTATACAAAACAGGAGGGCAAATGCCTAACCTGGGAAAACAACAGCAATGAGCGTCTCCTTCGTATGTTGTCCCTGCTGCCAAGTGATAGAGGGAGGCGTTGCCGCTGTCTTTTTGAAGGGCCAGGGGTGGTCGATGTCACGTGGTGGGGTGTCGGGTGCAAAAACGTAGCCGGTCAGTCAGTGCAGCACTCTTGCAAGGCGCTGGATGCAGCACGCTCCGCTATCAATCTTGAAGTCGGCCACGGTACGCTTCGAACACCTGGGAAAACAACAGCAATGAGCGTCTCCTTCGTATGCTGCCCCCGCTGCCTAGTCAAGTTACTAATACTATACACTTTTCTGACGGCAACGTTGTCTGCAGTGGCGCACCGAGGGGTGGGTGGGGTGCTACAACACCTCCTACCCCCACTCCGGTGCACCACTGAAGACAACGTTGCCGTCATAAAAGTGGATAGTAACTTTAGCCTACGTTAGATAATAGCAGCAAACAGTACTCAGCAGAAGGGAACTGTATGCAGCAGCTAACGAACGTTAGCCAACGTTACCAAGTCATAGCAAACATCACCTGTTCAAGGCTGTATGCAAGAAAACACGGTAGCTAGCTAAAGAAGGCATTCACACCAATTTTTGATAAGAAATTATTGTTGAAATAGCGGACATCATGTCCGCTTGCAGAAAGCCGGTGTATGAGGCTTAGGAATACAATGTTTTCAATGTTCAAGCAGACGTTCTTTCATTTTTCCTGGAAGATGGCATCTCCTCACTAAGCGTATCTATGTGGCAGTGCACTCTTTACAGGTAACGACGACTTAAAGGGACACTAACCCCCGTATTCAGAAACGCTCCTTCACTTGAACTTGACTTGCCACCGCCTTCAACGCGTTTCGAACGCGCTGCCTTTAGGCTGTGCCAAGGTAGCACGAACGCGTTTCGAACGCACTGCCCAAGGCGGTGGCAAGTCAAGTTCAAGTCGAGGAGCGTTTCTGAATACGGAGGTAAAGGCAAATAACAATTTATGTCAGAGTGAAAGCCCAATGTATGACAACTTCTAAAACGGCAATATTATCAACAGCAGTGCCCTACTTACCGAAAAATTAAGCTAAATGTATCACATGATGAGCGCCACGAGTGGGACATTTTCGAAGTGATCCCGATGACGTATGGAAGTCGGCCTACAATAAATCACTAGTAATCAAACTAGCAGCAGTAAAAAAAGAACATTCCGAGCATCAAAAGACGTAATAAAATGCTGTTTGTTCGTTTCCGCTTGATTCATGGAATACAAAACCTCCGTGGCACGGCGCGCGTGGTTCAAAGGTTCCGTTTTCGCCGAACTGCGCCTCGCCCGTCTCAGTGGTAGTTTCGGGATCGCGTACTGCCGTGCGTGTTTTGCGCGCTCGTGAAAGTCGCTCTGACAGAAAGTTCGACAAAATGCCGCATGCGTGTGATATTGCCGGATGCCCGAATGGTGCACAACGCCAGTGCTGCAGCAAGGAAACCGGTGTGTCTTTTCACTGGGTGCCGCGGAATGAACCCTTACGCTCGAAGTGGCTTAGTGTCATGCCATTGCGCCAGTGTGCTAAACAGTCAAAACCTCTGCGTGTGTGCTCGCTGCACTTTCGTACTGAGGATTACGAGACCAACCGCAACTTGGTGAAGGCTTTGAATGTGCCCATCCGAGCAAGTCTTTGCCGCAGCGCCGTTGTTGCTACTGTGGGTCCCGCTACTTCCGCTCGGCTGCTACTAGTGTCGGCGGCCGCGCAGTAAAAGCGGGCAACGTTGGGCACGGCAGCAGTGACGTATGAAAGTCGTATTTTCAGGCGGGAGATTTGAAGCGCGCTAACGCGATGCGGACCACTAAAAACGTGATTTTATTTCAAAATAAGCACTTCCTTGGCACAAAAGCAGCACTACGAGGTTTCTGGACCGCTATTTCAACAATCAACGTCGACTTAATATTTGCTTTTAGTGTCCCTTTAAATGATGCGTGGGACGCCGAAAGATTTTCTTAACAAGATTTTGTAACATTTTGTTTACGAAAGTTCAAAAAATTTTGAAAATATTTGGAAAGGCTGACAACACACGTACAGTATCGCGGTAACTAATTCAAAACGCAACAGTTTCCTTAAATGTAATTTTCGGTGTTAGATACCTCTATATGCCTCAAACGTTTGTCTCAGTGACCTTATCGTGTACAAAAGCGCAAAATAGACTTGTTGCCTCAATACAATAAGATAAATTGGGCAAGGAAATACTGTGCAGAAATACCTTCTGGGACTCCCGATGCCATGACCACGAGCGGCAGTCACAGCGCCCGCAGTAGCTCAATTACAAGCCGTCAAACTTTCCGCTTGCCTGATAAGTCATGTGGTCTAAACTATTTCGCTATGTTGTACGTTATCATCGGCTGAAAAGTTCCAATTTTCCAAGTGGTCCTACTAGCGAGTAAAGCCTACGACTTGTTGGCGTAAAAAGTTAAGAGGAGAACACGGCACGCTGCTCCAATTTGGGTTGCGCCGTGGCGCTGCCCGGTGTCACTTGAAAGATTGCAAGCAGCTCATTTGGTGATTGACTTTCACCCCTCCTGAGCGCACGAGAGCTATTTTTTGGAAGAAGTAAATCGCGAACTTCCGCCATACGCACGAGAAAGCTCAACTCTGCGAGATCTCACGGAACTTACTTCGACGCCGAAAACGCCAAAGGCAATGGCCGTCTTGATTTGCGCAAAGCAAGCAACTTCTTCTTTGAAATAAAGAGGACAACCTGCCTCTCAATCAACGCAAAGGTTATGGAGAAATGAGATTGGACGCAGGAGAGAAACCTCTCTGGAGTGCTTCGTTCGTCTTAGACAGGATCAATAAAAATTGTATTAAGTGGAGTTCTTTGCTCCGGCTTAAGAAAAAGGAGACAGGAAGGAAGTAGGGCACCGGCGATGTACCACAGAGGGTTACAGCGCCACTTCCGTTTCCGGAGTGGAAAACCGGAAGGCAGTAGGCACATCATTTGTTTCAACGTTACTCTTTCCTCTAAAGCATCTTTTTCCCGCGCAGCTCACCTCTGACGCAGCGTGTGCAGGCGCTGACATGGTGGCCACCCGTGCAATGAAGCGGTCTTCTTAGTGTCGACGACGCATGTAACAAAAAGGCCACTCGCTGTCTACAAACACCAAGCGAGGTCGTGTCGTCCATTTTTACAGGGAAAACGATTAGGAACGGCTCTCAAGGGCTTCATAGCGCTGGTAAGACGGCCATGCGGTTGACGCACAATCATTAGTCCGGCCAGTGGTTGTAATTTACAAGTAAACATAAAGTAGTCCGGAATCTTTTTGTTTGTCTGCTTGCGTACTTGAGTGTCTTTATGTGAATCTATAGTAGCGTGCGTCTGTACGCCTCTCTCCATTATTGCAAAGCACTTCATATAACTACTGTAGAATGCCCAACTTTCAGCATTTGTGACTCCACAGGCAACTGAGCAAGAATATATATATTATATATATATATATATATATATATATATATATATATATATATATATATATTATATATATCTATATATATATATATATATACGCGCACGCATAACAACGAACGCAAGCACGCACGAATGCCGCCACACCGGCAGATGGATCGTCAGCCGTGCAGATTCCGTCGTGCTACACAAAAAACGAAAAATAAAGAATGTTGTTCGAACTGCCAAAAATAGAATATTTTGAGACGCGACAACGGCTGGCAGCAAAATCCACTGCCCTACATTTACATCAAGGGGTAGGTGCTGCTGCAAAACGTTTACACTAGTACTGCTCTTCGCATACCACAAGTACCTTCTCCAGTCAAACAAATGCAGAAATGCAGTATTCGAGAAGGTTGGCATGAGTACAGCCGTGTAAACATCAGGGACAAGTGATAACGCTTGCTTCGTCAGCGTTCGTTCTGAATAAATGTATTTTATTCATCGGGAGGAATAGAAGTCTCGCGTAGTATAACGGGTAAGGAAGGAAAGCAAACTCTTTTATATTCGCGGACTTTCGGCATTTTAGACTAGCGATCGAAGCATTTTACCTAGGATACCAGCTAAAGTGTAAAAATGAAAGAGTAACATTGTAAACAATACAATAAGTGGAACGTTTTTCTTTTTAGGCAGAACGTATCTGTTGGGTGAGCGCATAGAAATATCTGAAGCATATTGATTTTTATTGCTTATTTTGCTGTCGTAAAGTGCAAGGGTGATAAAACTTTTGTTCGATAAAAAAGGCAATATATGGTAAATGCCGCCACATTGCGACACTTTGGTGTCGCAATGTGGCGGCAGAACAACACACAACACGCAGCACCCTTACGATCCATGCGTGAAGAGTGAAAAACAGAAAAAATTCGGCAGATCCTACGCCTTGTAGGAATCGGTTTCATGCGAAGCAGTGAGGGAGTAGTGCTATGCTACTATTTCTTGGCTTTCAGCCAATCGTTACGAGGTGGATCGACGTGTTTTTGTAAGTGCAGTAGCTGTGTGCACATCGTGGGCTTACCAAGCACGTCGAAAACACTGGCCTTTAAGTGGTAACTTATGATCTGGCGTAACGTCAGCACTCACGTTAGAGCACATACGTCAGTATTATCGAAACGAAGTGCACTTTAAGGTGCGATGATGTGAATATCAAAGTTACTTTCGTTAGAGTATTCCTCCGGGGTCGAGCAACGCTTGAATATATCTTGCTGAATCATAGGAATACAAACTTAATGTTTATGAGACTGCTATAAAAGCGGAGCCGACACTGGAACCACAATTGACGTTAACCCGACATGACGCCTGTATGTACTGTTTATCGTTTTGTTCTCAAATTAGATAGCCAGCACTGTAAACACAATTGACGTTGCACCGACATTACGCCTGCATAGGGCGTTTTTCCAAAGCAGTTTCTAGACCTGGCGTGGCTCTGTGGTAGAATATCTGACAGCCACGCAGGATGCTTGGGTTCGATTCCTGCTGGGATCTTTGTTTATTTTGTTTATTATTTGCTAATTTGTTTATTTCAGACGTACATACACAATTCACAATGTGGAGTATGTCCACGAGGTATGGCAAAAGGAGATTCGTATGTCTCCTCACAAGGCCTTTACCCCGGACTTAACTACGGATCCTAATTTTTATACTTTGCATTCGTCGGGTCAGCGCTGCCGATGTCGGTTTTACAGCGAAAGCTATTATGAGATCATTTCAGCGGCCGTTTTTGGCGCCGTAGTTGTCCGCCGCCGCCGCCGCCGGTGTCCGTAACCACTATCGCTGGAAATAAAAAAAAAAGGAATAAGAAAAAATTCCAGGATGGAACGAGGTTCGAACCTGGTCCCTCTGCGTGGGAGCCCAGTATTCAACCTCTGAGCCATGCCTGTGCTTGAAACAGCTTTGCAAAAAGGTCCTATACAGGCTTCATATCGGGAAGGAACCACATTAAGATATGTAATGTAGCGTGGTAAAAGAGTAAAATAAGCACCAAGCGTCGCACAACGCGAATTCTGTAACCAAGCGTCACACAATGCGAATTGCGCAACGAGAAGGTTGTTGAATGCTTCCAACCCATTGCAAAGGGCTCCGCCATAATTCTTCATCGTCATCAGGCACAGCATCAACAAAGTGCGCATAATGCGTTTAGCTACATGCGTTTAGCAGGTACCCTACATGCGTTTAGCAGGTACCACGGCTCTCCGTAGAATGACAAAAAATGGCATAATGCCTGCTTTCCTACTTCTAAAAAATTACAATGATTTATAGCGTAGTGGTTTCCTCGCAAGTGCACTTGTATTGGTTGCCAAGGAAGCCCATAAGCGCATGATCCATTTCCTCGGGGTCTCAGTAAAGTTCTTCGCCCCCCCCCCCCCTTCTCGCTCCCATGTCAACGTATGTTATACAGCATGGCGGGAGAGGGAAATAGTGACCGGGCGTCACCCAATGCAAATTACATAACTGGTGGGCCGTTTAAAGCTTCCAACCCATTACAAAGGGTTGAGCCATAATTCTTCATCGTCATCAGTCGTTGCGTCAACAAAGTGCACATAATGCCTTACATCGTGTAGCTGGTACCTCGCTTCTCCGCAGAATGACGAATAATGGCTTAGTAGGTGCTTCCCAACTTCCCAAAAATTGTGATTTATGGCGTAGTGGGTACCTTGCTAGTGTACTTGTATTAGTAGCCCCAAGAGAGCTTACGACGGGCTCTAGAAACGCCGCTCTTCCAGCTTTCGCTGTGACTGTGCTGCGGTTTCAGCGCAGGCCTGGCGTTTTTTCGTAACGCTCTCGCATTCAAATGACCAATACCTGTTGTCGCCGTTCCTGGGTAGATATATACTGTCAGTCACCTGTGGCGCGTACCCGTACACCGCGGCCTGTGGTAAACGGGTATATGCCACTAGTGTCTGGAAGAAAGGATTTGACGACGTACGCGACAGGATTTCCACGTTATTCATGCCATGACCAGAAAGTCATATTCGTCCAATCCTCTTACCCTTCCACGCCATTTTTGGTCTACACCATGTTAAGGAGGCGATCACGAGAGCACCCAGGCGTAGGCGGCTAGATAGATACGTAGATATAAACGCTGAAAGTGCCTTGGGTTCGCTAAGAAACGCTTCGCATTTAATATGGCACCTGCTGTGTGCGGTGGGATACTGGTTTCGCATTCACCAGTATATTCACATATTTATTCAAGTGTGAAATGGCCGATACCACTGAGCGCAATGAATGCGTTATGGAGGAGTCTATTGAGCACATCCTGTGCTGCTACATGCCTCTAGAAGACGTAATAATTGTTGGGGTTTAACGTCCCAAAACCAGGATATGATTAAGAGGGACGCCGTGATGCTTTATTCGATCCCGCGACCTTCGGGTCAGCACTCGAGCACCATAACCACTAGACCACCATGGCGGGTTGTCTTTGGAAGATGAAAGGCTTGAACTGCATGCAACTTTCGATCCTCTCAACAGATATGCCTTCACTATCGACAAGATCATTGTCACATGGGACAGCGCACACAGATGCGGAAAGCAACGAAAGCATTGCTGAAACTTCTGAAGGTTATGTGACCGACTCTCTGCTCGACTGATGAAGTCGAATAGATAAAGGCCCAACCACATGCATGCGATTTTCAAGTGACGGCGACGAGCGACAGCGACTAGCAACAGGATTTGCTGTCGCGGAGGGCCATCCGTCACCGTCGCTTGTCGCGTCGCAGGTTTCTGGGGAGCCAGAAAAAATCGATTGTCGCCCGGAAGTGAGCATCACGATTTCCGGCAACATGGTAGCATCGCTGATCCTCGCTTCGGTTGCAATTTGCTATTGATGCTTGTTATCCGCGCGTACTTCAAGGAATGCAAGATATAGACTACCTTTTTTACAACCACATCTCACGCGGAGAGCGAGGCAGCGGCTGTATTTTGTCGTAACCGATGCCACACGATCGTCGCAACGAGTGACGGTACTATACGGGCTAGTCTTCAAATGAAAGCTAGAGTTGGCTAATGTCGACTAAAGCACGGCTAAGGTTGGCTAGTGTTGGGTAATGTTAATTACATCATGGAATCATAAATCTTGCTTATGCAATTGTTTGACGATTTCCCAGTAAAAAGCTTCAGTTTCTATTTTTTCTTTTCCCACCTGGATTATGTTGCATACTGACGAAGTATTTAGACATATGATGTAGAAGATGTTGAATTTAACGTTTTGCAATATTACTTGCATCATCTGACTAATCACTTATCTTTCCGAAGCACTGTGAACCAAAAACAGCTGAGAGTTCTGGGTCATCGATTCCAAAAGACGTTAACAAAAAAAATGCAGCGGTACTGCTCGTTTTTGAAGTGTCCTTCAATGACCGAGAGTGATTTTGAGAACGCTGCGTCTGGTCCCCGGAATGCTAATATGCTATTTCTGCGATTACCACATAGGTGCAATAGAATTTTATGTTTATAACGCAATTATAGTAGAGCGCACAGTCGTAGTGATGACACAAGCAACGTTTCTACACGAAAAGGACGATCATCAAAGTTATTTATAGCCGAGCTCAAAGCACATCTCCAACCCCTTTTCTCTTGGTAGACACGCAGCTATTCCTGGGCGATCAATGGAACGAGTAGGTTTCGCTTAAGTTCATTAATCACCTTCTTTAAAGCAGCCAGCGAGGCGTTTCATTACTTATCCCCTCGGCAATTGCATCCTAATACGGTACTGACCAAACAAATTCTCTCAAGGGCAAAGAGCAAACCTGCAAGATTGTGAAAAAGACAGCGAGCCGCAAAAGCGAAGCACGTCCGCGAAAAGCGCCGACGTGCACATATTGGCTTATTCCCTGTCGGGAAGGACGTCTGACGCCACGCATAAAAGAAAACGACGGCGACAGGCCCTCGTCTTACGCCTTCTCGCAAATGGACAGATACTCTAGCACGCTCCTAAGTGACCGGCCAAGCTTATACAATGTAATTCGCTTCTCTTTCGAAGGGGAACGTGAAAAGATAGCCGGCAAACAGACCGTGCATAAAGACGCAGCCAGGGACGTTGCTCTGGCAACCACCGTGCAGCGTACCCCCCCCCCCCCCCCCCCAAGCTGCAGATCAAGAGTAAAGTAGAGAATAAATTTGTTTAAAGTTGAAGAGAGTTTGACCACAGGCTAACTCTCCTAGGCGCACTGAGATAAAGCAGAAAAAAATTGCGACATTTGCGTGCTTCGCTGCAAATGTCGTCGAAAGATGATAGTCTTCTGCCGGCCATACCACATGAGTCCTCCTCTATGTTGAATCGCCGCATCTGGCTCATAGCGTCGCATTTTCAGCGCAGCCCAAGAAACACTAGCATTTTCAGCGCAGCCTAAGAAACACTAGGGTCTTTAGAATTGCGCATCTATGTATTTTCTAGTAAAAGAACACACCACTTAATACTTGCGTATTGATGTTCCGCCTCAGATATGCGTAACATTTGCTTTTTGATCGGCAATGTTCACAAGTATGAACGGCGATACCAGTTCAAGATGGCTGGGTGTTCTGCAAGTGGTTAAACTTTGGCCGGGTGGCTGAATCGGATGACAGACAGACAGACCGAAATTTCTGCGTTTAAGTTCCCCAAGAAAGACTGTCGTCTTTAAAAGTCAGGCATAAAACAAAGTCAGGACACAGCCCATTTGGATTCACTGCTCTGCGGAAGGAAAAATGAAATGAAAAGTTCCAAGTTCGAACTTGTCCAAGAGGCAGTACTCTAATAATTTGTAACAGAGACAGTCAAAATTTATTATAAGTCTAGGATATTGGTATATCTTTCCTTCCTTTTTTTTTCAAGAACCCAACAATCGCTTTTTTCTGAGTCTATATATCTGCAGGTCATGAGCCAAGCGTTTGTTTCAGGGAGTTCAAGACACGGGGTTCAAGAAGTTTTCAGATTTTGCCGTTTCATGTATGTGTTCGTGTTGCTGAAACACACTTTTGTAAATTCCAAAAGACCTGTGTACGAAATTATTCAAGATGCTACATGATAAGACGGGCAGGAAAGAGCTGCTTTGAGTTGACAAGTTGTCTGTAGAAACAACATTATATGTGTCGTAAGGCTAATTTATTAATGCAATCCTACTATCTTCTTTGGCAGTCAGCGGCAAGCCGCTGCTTCAAACTAAACTTTGTTTCAATTTTGGCAGGCCGGTCGAGTGCACCACACAAGAGGATCACGGCGCTATGTGCAGCTAAACACGGGCGCGTGGATCACTTCATCACGCATGCACGTTTCTGGACGGTTATCGCATCACTTGCAAGCAACCCCCCGTGGGCAAGGGTGTAACCGCCTCGACGATCATCACATGGCGTCTCCGAAGACTACATAAAGCCCGGCGTTCTCAAGAAACGTTGCAGTCAGCGGCAAGCCGCTGCTTCAAACTAAACTTTGTTTCAATTTTGGCAGGTGAGTGTTTCTGCCATTTTCATTCGCTTTTGTAACGAGCTGTGCCGCTGACTGCAACAATGCCCTCTACTTGTTCTGCATGCTCCGTTATTTTGGAGGGAAAGTATCTATCCTGCTCGAACTGTAAGGGAAACTATCATCTTGGAAAGAACTGTTCATCAGTTACAGAGAATGCGTACACAAAGATCTCAGTTGCGAAGCGTGAAACTTGGATTTGCCCGCCTTGCAAAAATATCGAAACAAGCCCGTCAGGGACGCGTATGAACTACGGTGAAGTTCCCTTTGCAAATCACTTTACTGCGGTAAACGATAAACTGGATCAGTTGACGACAACGGTTGCGGCACTTGCTACTAAGGTAGAAGAATTGCTAACCTTCAAGGCTACTGGAGAAAAATGGCTGAGAGGGTCAGTGAAATTCAGTCTTCAATTGAATTTCTATCTAGCAAATGCGATAGCGTGATTTCCAATACGGAAGCTAACCAAGCAGAGATAACACGTCTGCACACTGAAGTGTCATCTCTTTCCTCAACTGTTGTCGCTCAAGCTGAGTTGCTGGACAAACTAAGGTCGGAGGTAAATGATTTGGAACAGTATAGTAGGAAGTGTAATTTTGAAGTCCATGGTCTGCCATTACAAGCCTAATGAGGACTTGAGATCCATCATGAATGAGTTGGCCAGAACTTGGGGATATCTGATTTTCAGGCGACCGCAATAACTGCAATACATCGTCTTCCCAGTAGAACAGACTCCATTCCGCCCATACTGGTCCAGACTAGCGATGTTGCTTCTAAAGATAAATGGCTTGGCGCAAAAAAGGGTCTCTCGAGTCTGGCCCAAACAGGGTCCTTTCCGCGGCTATATTTCAATGAGAACCTGACACGTCACAACAAGGACCTATTCAGGCTTACTCGCCTTAAAGGAAAGGAAAAGGGCTTCAAGTTTGTGTGGACAAAGAATGGCAAGATCTTTGCCAAGAAATGTGAAGGAGCATCCCTCATTCGGGTAGAAAGAGAATACGATTTAGAAAAGATCTGCTGAAATGATGGATACCAGCTCACTAACTTGTAACAGTCTTTCAGAAGTTTCGAAGTTCTTCAATAATTCTAAAGGGAATTCTTTTGGTGCCACACACGTTAACATACGCAGCCTTCGAAAACACTGGGACGAATTTTGTGTGCTCACGTCATCTACTCGCCCTGTTACTGATGTGTTTGTACTAACGGCAATTAATGTCACAGCTGAAGATCTGAGGCGTTTCACACTGCCAGGGTACAAGGTATTTTCCTACACGCGACAAGCTAGAAGGGGTGGGGGCGTGGCAGTTTTTGTTAAAGATACCTTGGTCGTAACAGAGATAAGTGTTACCTTCTTCCAGGCTGAAGTTATTGCCCTCCGATTAAATACGCCCATTTTTTCGTTGGTTTTGTTTGCCGTTTATCGGCTACCTCGTTTCAATGGACGCTTGTTCTTAGCCGAACTAGATCAAGCACTCTCAGCTCAGTCACATGAAGAGTACGTTTGCTTGATAGGCGACTTTAACATCGACATACTGCGTCCTACAGTTACTTTAGTTGCAGACTACCTTGATACGTTGTCGAAATGGGGATTGCAAACCATTATTCAAAGGGCAACGCGTGAAGAATACTTATCTGGCAATCTTACCACTTCCTGCATTGATCATATAAATATCAGAACACAAACGTTAACAGTGCAATCTGCTGTAGTCGAAATCAAACTTGCTGATCCCTATTTTGTCTGTTGCTCGTTAACTCGGCAAAATAGCACATCTGCCCCTACAGGGTTCTCTAGTAAGAAAGAAGTTTCTATATGTGATGCCAAATCATTCTATACACTGGTATCAAAATACGACTGGAAATGTTTTTTAACAAATGTTGCTCCAGCTGACATATATGACAGACTCATTGAAGTATTACAACAGCTTAAGAAGGCGGCAACACGTATTATCTTCGTCAAACAGCGTAACAAAGAAAATAAGTGGATGACATCAGACATTTTGGCTGCTTTAAAAGAAAAAGATATTCTTTGGAACCTCACCAAACGTTATCCAGGTTCTGAAGCAATGCGATGTAAATTCAAAGAAGCGCGAAACAGAGCGAATGCGATGATTCGCTGCGCAAAGCGTAAACATTTACGGGATGAATTTCAACATGCTCGGGCAGACTCCAGGAAAACTTGGTCCTTGATAAACAGACTTAAAGGAGGTAACAAACGTGGTAATCATGCATGTGATTACAGTTCTTGGAGTTGATGATAATACCCTCGCTAACGACTTCAATACTGTATTCTCTCGAGTGTCGGGGTAATGTATCGCCAGTCCCACCGACGTCACTTTGCAGAATAGTACACTAGAGTCTGCTCATTTACCTTTTTTTACTGAAGATGAACTCGTGATCGCTTATTTTCAGTCTAAAGCGTAACAGATCACCTGGATTGATGGCATTCGTGTAAATGACCTGCGGGCCATTTTTCATCTTGTCAAAGATGTTTTGCTGTCGCTATATAACAATATTATTTACACTGGTACAATTCCCGTGAATATGAAACAGCTGTAGTAATTCCTCTTTTTAAGGGAGGGGCACATAACAGGACAGAAAATTATCGCCCTATTTCTGTGATTTCTTGCCTATCTCAAGTATTAGAAAAGCATCTACTCCTGACTATGACAAGATTTTTGGACAAGCACGGCATACTATCCCCTTCCCAGTATGGGTTCATTCCAGGAAAAGGTACACAAGCGCTTCTCGAAGATTTATCTGACGTGTTGAACTTATCGTTCGAACGTAATCAGTTTGTATGCGCAATCCTTCTCGACGTGAGCAAAGCATTCGATAGCGTAAGCCATGGACTTTTGTTAGCCAAGCTCTCTTTATTAGGGTTTCGTGGGCATTCTTGCAGCTCCTGCAAATTTTCTGCATGACCGACGCCAGCTAGTTTCACTTGGGAAGGCCAAGAGCGACTTCCTGTTAATAACATCCGGTGTCCGCAAGGCTCCGTCCTTAGTCCACTGTTATACAACATTTTGTGAATGACCTGGTTGATGTGGTCCCGGTTGGTTTATATCAATATGCGGATGACACTGTCATCATAGCTCAGTCAACCAACTTTATGCATGCCATTACTTCATTACAGGCAGTTGCAACAAGGGCTATGGACTGGTTTTCAGCTAATTTAATTTAAAATTAATACGTCTAAGACAAAATTGATTTGTTTTCACAACCCATTAAAAAAATTAGATGTCAATTTTTCTTTTCTGCTGCACGATTCCAATTGTTATCCTTGTATGTGTACACCCTTAGAATATGTGCATACCGTGAAATACCTTGGTCTGTATTTTGACAGTGATTTGTCCTGGAAATCCCACGTAGATTATGTGTAGCAAACGTCTTCGCGGTGTATGGTGCATGCTGTACATTTTGAGATATTATATGCCTCTTTCTATTCGAAAACTATTGTACATGCTTTGGGTTATAGTGTAGTAAGGGGTACGGCATAACAGTACATGGCCACTGTGCGGCGCGCTGGCAGATGAGGGTAAACTCTATTCTCCGTCATATGTTGAAAAACATTTGTTACGACCTTAACCTCATGCCAAAAAAGATGCTTTCAAAACTTTATGTATGCCGACTTTACTCACTTACTAATGGAAAGCGTAGTGATTAGGCACTTTTGGGACAATAGCTTCAAACAAAGTATGTCCCTGCACGTTGTTTTGCGTCCCAAGGATCCATTTTTAGTAGCCAGGCGTCATACAAAGTATGGAAAAAGAGTACGAGATTGCTACGTTGCTGGTACAATTTCAACAAGCTGCCTCCAAGTGTACTGCGCACCCGAACTAAACATAAGTTAAAGAAAGTTCTCAGGCGAATGATTTATTTACCTTCGTAAACAAAGTGGTTGTTCTCTCTCCTGCGCGTATATTATTTTCATTTTGTTTATTAGGCAAATGTATAACTTCAAAGATTGCTGTTTTCCGCTGCTGCCAGGCACTGCCGCTCAAGCCCTATGAGGCTTTGGCAGGCCTGATATGTGTATTGCTCTCTTATGAAATTTACAATAAGATTTGATTTGATTTGATTTGATTTTACGCTGAAACTGGTCCCAACAGGAACGAAAGCATCATTCAATAAGAGGAATTCCCAAAGGCTCCTTCAAAGTGGCGGGCGCCTACACAGCTAGCTTAACCATAAACGCGATGTTACCATATCAGGTGCTTTTTCACGATGTTTTACCTCTCCTTCCGATCAACAAACGCGTTCTTAAGGTACATGCATATAATAATGCTTACAAGAAAACTGCAAAAAGTATCGTAACAATAATGGGAGCCTCGAAAGTCCCGGAGGTCTTGCATTAAGCGTGGATGGACGCTTGGTGGCTCCATGGGACTTGGTAGGCTCGAACACGGCAAACACATAGCTAGACATCACCGCCGTTTTCAACAGCCTCTTCGTATAGCGACAATAAAGGGCTAACTTAACTGCTGGTCATGCATACGCCAGAGACGATGCGGGCTTCACCGCCTTGGCAAGGCTATATAGGCCAGCGATAACAATGTTGTCTGATGAGATCCTTGAACGCCAGTGCATATCGTCTGAGTGTAATGGACTTCGTGTCAGTCATGCTCGATTATATTCCCTGGTCTCAGCCTTAAGCTTTTCACTTGCATGAAGACATCGCAGAGGCGACGCTAGCCTTTCGTGTAGTCTATGCGTGGGAGTTTGCATTTACCAACGCCTATGTGAAACGGATAGGTGTTGGTAACCACGCAGCCTGTTACACCTGCGGCGATAAGAAACGATTCAGTATATTCCGCGCGACTGCCCGCAGTACAGCGCCGCAGACAATATATTTCCAACTCGCTGAATTGATTGCACGAGCGGAAAGAAAGAACTCTACACTCGAAGGCAAGATTAACCGACGGTTTGAGTAACAGGGCCCAGTAGGCAAGACTGCTTGGAAGCAATTACGCAGAGATGCGCACACTGTGAAAACCAGTAAGACTAACCGCTTAACTCCGGTTTCTATAAACTAATCCACCAACGGGATAAGCCGTGCCCGCTGTTGGGCCAGTCGTGCTCGCGGCATCATGTCGACGGGTGCCACCCCACTTGACCATTCAAAGACGCAATAAAAAATGCTACGGAGCCTAAGATATAAATGCATACGTGGTTGAGCGTATGGCGATGCCTTTTTTACGTTTCATCAAGTATACGTGTGTTGCAAGCGAAAACCTTCTCGATGGCCGGCTACGGGCTGGAATGCGCTGTGTGTCGTGCGTTCGAAATGCTTCGCGAGGGACGGCGGTGGCCTCATTCCAACCCTGTGCCCCGTCGCTCGCTGGAAATTCGCCGCCATTGTCGGCGGCCGCCGGCCGACAACCGAAGAACATTTTTTTTTTGCTTTCTTTTGTTTAGGCAGAATATGCGCCTCTGAAAAAATGCGCTGCCGGGTCCGCGCAAATGTCACGCACGGAAATGTAAACAAATATACAGATGAGTAGTGCAAGAGGAAGAAGTGTGGTGAAAGCACGAAATCGCGAACCTCCGAGCCGCGTGCGGTGCGACTCACTGTGTAAAGAACGAAACTATAGCAAATATGGCTTCGCGATTGCTTTCTTCGCCACAGCGCACGACGCCGAGAAGAGGACGATACCGCGATGCACAATGCCGTATCGTGCATTGGAGCGAATGGCTTGACAGTCGAAACAGCGCCGCTTTAGCACGAGTGAAAAGGTCGTGAGTTCAATACCCTCTTTTGGGCTTAGTATTTCAAGAAACGCCACAGCAGTCTGCAAGTTGTATATTGAACACCGTGCAGCATCGTTCCATAAATTTAGATGGCGATAAACTTTCGAAGTACCAAAAGTAATAAATTATAGCCGGGCGTCAGGATCATCAATTTGTTTTTGTAATGCCTTCTTTATTCAAGCCTTAAAGTCCACCAGCGCCGTAACAAATATTTCGCCTATCTAGCTTTACAGCATTTATAAAAGTAGCATAGTAAGCATGCTGAGAAAAAAAAGCGCCATCCGTAGTCCCTCCAATAAAAGTTCCAAGCAAAGTTATAATTGAATGTTTAGTAGATTCTTTATACAGTTTGCACTGTAGGTTGAGCACAATATATATTACAACCTGAGCTAATTACACCTGTTGGACATTTACAATAAAAGTTGGCAAGAAGAAAAGGTTCCGGAAAGTTGGAAGATATCGAAAGTAGTACCGTTGCTAAAGCCAGGGAAGAGCCCCATGCAGTTGGATTCGTTTAGGCCGGTTAGTTTGACAAGTTGTGTTTCGAAAGTGATGGAGAAAATGATCAATGAATGAATTTTATGGTGGCAAGACATGAAGAAACTACTACCAGAAAGCATAGCCGGCTTCAGAAGAGGTAGATGCACAATGGACTGCATTTTGGACTTGGTCACAGATGTGGAAAACCAACGTACGGAAGGAAACATCACTGTAGCTGTATTCCTTGATGTCCAACGAGCATACGACACAGTGAGTCACGTTCACGTTCTGGAAGGCCTGGCCCTGCAGGGATTCAAGGGCAAGATACTGCGTTGGATCGCTGACTTCCTGAGGCACCGGCAAATTTTTGTAGTTACACAGGAGGGCCCAACGTCAGAACATGTCGTCAACCAAGGAGTGCCACAGGGCAGCGTGCTAAGCCCTACTCTCTTCAATGCAGTCATGGCGCAGCTCCCGTATAATCTTCCACCTAACATAAGATGTTCAGTATATGCTGATGATATAAGTATATGGACGTCTGGTCCATCGTTTTTGGATGTCCAACAAACTTTACAAGAAGGATTGGATTATGTAGACCGTTTTCTAAGAAAAAGAGGTATGGCACTGAGTCTGGCTAAAACAGCCATACTACCGTTTACATTGAAAAAGACCTGGAGATTTCCAGATTATTTTGCAAAAACCATCCTATCCAAATGGTAAAAACTCATAGATTCTGGGAGTGATTTTAGACCGGAGACTAACATGGTCGCCTCATGTCCAGTCCCTGAACAAAAAGTGAATCAGGCCATTCGAATCCTCCGGCATCTCTGCGGGGCAAAATGGGGCGGTACTACAGAGTCGTTATTAGCCCTACATGTTGCGTGGATACGCCCCATCGTAAGTTACTCACTGCCGCTGCTGCACGGACTTCCAGCCTCCACCGAAAGGAGACTCCACTTGTTATTGGCAAGGAGCTTGAGGGTATGTCTGGGGCTGCCACGGTCAACTTCCAGTGCTTTAGTGTATTCAGAGGCTCGACAACCACCTTTGGCAGTACTCCGAGCTAAAGAAACATGTCGAAATTTATTTAGAATTTTCACGCAACATGAAAGTCATCCTTTATCTGGTGCACTAACACAAAGGACGGCAACGAGACTACAGGATAGTGTATCATCATTTCAAGCAGTAGTACCAGGATTTAAACGATGGAAACCTTCAAAACCACCTTGGACGCTGCCGTCTCTCAACGTTATCTATGAAATAGATGGCATACGGAAGAAAGCAGACATGGCGCCTCTAGTAGCCGCACAGATGGTACTTCATCATTTTCATATAACGCATGATGACAAAACGAAGATATATACAGATGGATCATGCACTGAAGAAGCGTCAGCCTGTGCGTTTCTTATACCCGAAATACAGGAAAAGAGAATGTACAAATTATCGCACAAATCTTCATCGATGACAGCAGAATTGGTGGCTATCTTTGAAGCAGTTAAGCTTATCTGCGATCTGAGCCACGAATTCTGAGCCACGAAAGTGGTAATACTACCTCACTGCAACCTCCCTTCAGCTAATCAGAAATGCGAGATCACTACAAAAAATGGTGAAATAGCACAATGTATTGCAGAAACGGTGGAATATGCCTCAGCGCAGGGCCACAACATCGTATCCAATGGATACCCAGTCACATTGGAATAAAGGGAAATGAAGAGGCTGACAGCCTCGCGAAGAAAGCATTGAACGAAGGACGGGATTGCGCAATACCTGTGTCTGGGGCGGATATTCGACATTTTTAACGCAAGGAGCTAACCATTGTTCGATGGAGAAGTGGTTTGATAGCCCTAAATCAAAGGAATCAGTACTTTTGAAGTTGATCCACACAGAAAATTTTTCATAGCAACGATCTCCCACGACACTTAGAGACTTTAATCCACAGACTTCGATTGGAAGTAGCCTACACAAACAGCTTCCTGCACAAGATACATCGATCCAACTCCCGGAATGCCATTGTGGTCAAGCAGAAGAAAATGTTAGCCATATTCTTTTGGAGTGCGTTTAATACGCGAATGAAAGAGAAAAATTAAAGAAAAAATTAGCAAGTTTGGACAGACGGGCCCCTCACATTAAAGAACTTACTTAGACCATGGCCTGAGATGCATATTCAGAAACAGGGGAACATCTTCCTGACAGATTTTTTAGTGGAGACCGGACTGGATAAGCGCCTGTGATGACAGCCAGGGATTGATTTATATGTAATGTGTTAGTGCATATACTGATAGTAGAAAAGGAAGGTGTGCGGGTGAACAGTTTATGACAGTGTGAACTGCTGCAAGAAAACTGTGTATTGGTATGATATTTGAAGTGGTTTCAGTGATTGTTGTTTAGGTACCGTTCAGTATTATTCTTTTTTTTTCGCTGCATACTTCGTGATATGGAGTAGCCGAGGCAATATGGACCTCTCACCTCTCCACAGCAAAACAGTTAGAAACAGAACAACAGACAACAGCAGAGTGAAAACAGCGCATAGACGAAACGTTTCGGAAATTTTCAGACAAAGACCTAATTTCATTCCCATTCCATTCCGTGCAAAAGGTGCATAATTCCATTCCAATTCCCTTCCGGGGTCACGAAAATGTGGAATGATTCCGGAGTCTTTCCGATTCCGCAGTAGCAACTCCGCAGCACTGCACTGAACTATAGCCAGCATCGTTTTCCTTTCCACTGGTCGTTAGCCGTTTATGATTCCTCGTGATTTTCTCGGTGATCTACACCGAACCTTCTTGTTACTCGATGCAACAAATGACGCGAAAGTGATCTATCGCATAACGACCCTTATGCACAGCTGCTTATAAACGAAGAGAGCAAACTAGGTTCAATATGGCATATTCTTCATAGTTGGTTCTTCGGCAATCGTCGAAAATTTTCCGCGTGGCATAAAATCACCTGCTTGTTCAGCGAAGTTACGAATCTGTTTAATGTGGTGGCGTTAAAATGAAGTGTGCCCACTATAGAGCGCATTGTTACTGTGAACAACAGGCATTTGTCTATTGCGATAGCAATTATAGGGATAGTCTCGGCTAGTTTTTTGCCCGTCCCCGTCGCCGCCGCGTCATGCACCGTATATGTATACGTATGTATATATATATATATATATATATATATATATATATATATATATATATATATATATATAAAAGACCCAAAGAAAAATAATTCAGAAAATGCTTCCGAAGCGCGGAATCGAACCAGGGACCTCTCGCTCCGCAGCGCGTGGCGGTAACCACTACGCCACGAAACGCAGATCCTCCAGGTAGCTAACGGCGAGCGTTGTATACGCACCTTTACCGCTGGCCAGACTCAGGGACGGCAGGCGCTTATAAGCGTTTCTTCATTACCAGCGAGATGGCGCGATGTGCGCGCTGGGCGTTGGGCGCTGGGCACGCTTTGAAGGTCGTCGCCCCGCTCCTGCGAACGCCGATGCTCTGCGCCCTACAGGGCGTGGTCGCCTTCGTACGCTTATCTCAAGAAAAGAAGGGGGGCGGGCGGGGGGTTGTATGTCTTGTGCTTTCCCCTCGATGTCCGCGCTGAAGTCACAGAGCGTACGAAGGTCACTTCGCTCGCTGCAGCGGCCGCGTTAGCGAAAGGAGCGCGCTGTTCAAACAGAATTAAGTAACAACTGCGACATTTAGTTCGCGCTCGTCCTGTGTGCACCTGTGCGTTCGTTTCGGGCGTCCTGCTTCATGTTTCAGCAGTGCGCTTCAAGTATCGAACTGTGACGCATGATAGTTCGGGCTCGTCCTGTGTGCGTTCTTTTCGTGCGTCCTTTGAGCTCGAGCGACGCGCTGGCAATTTCGAGCTGCTTTCTGTTCTTCGCGTTACATTCCAACTTGTTGCTATCGCATTTATTGCTTCGCATTGCGGCGAAACGGTGACTTTTTTGGAATAGCCAGACAATGTCTGCTTCTGAACGGAATTGAAGAATTCTGCCCGCTGCTCACATTGGCAATGGCTATCAGCTGACGAGACGGATTCATATGCGTATAATAAGTGTTTTCAGTTGTAGTATAACAATGTCGAGCATTTTGTGCGCGTATACAACTCTTCAAACGCATCCTCGCTGAAAAATATGCAGAGATGTAAATGAGCAGAGCTGCGCGTGTGTGCCTCTTGGCCATCCGAGTTGAACTGCACTGCAACAGTCAATTGAAGCTGAATCAGGAGTTACTAGCCTGGCTGGGAATTATGCCGAATTAGTGAAGAAACCCGTTCACTTGACCATCTGCCTGGTCCGGTAGATAATGTTGCCCGTATTGGCGCCGTCCATAAATTATATTGAGGCCAGGTAGAGCAGAATAAAACTTGACAGGGTGATGTACCGTTATAGAGTCCCTGCTCATCGGTAGCCTGCGGTGTAATCAGGGAGCGTAAGGCATGAATGTGTCGCATAAACAGCCTGTGCCCCTGAGAGCCGTGCTCGCGAGACACGGAAGACTTCGGCACAGCAAAAGCCCTGGACAAACTTCATTATATAGTTATGCGATTGTTCTATTGAAAGAACAGTCCCCTCAGTTGCTGGTCAGGGTGCTGCCGACAGTTGCCGCTTTGGAAAGGCGGGGAATGCGCCTCCCTAACTCTATTCTAACTCCCTCCCTCCTCTCCCTCCCTCTCCTCCTCCCCCTCCCCAAAGGGGAGGGGGGTAACAAAAACATAAAAAGAAAGGAGCTCGTGGACACATATCGTTATTAAACACATCCGTATGATTTTTTTTATAAAACCGAGTTTCTAGCGTATAGCTTTAGTTCGTAGAATTTTTCTGGTGGATTAAAAAGCAAGGGCTGATGTTAAGCCATGAAGACGACAACGTATTACTTTTTTTTCATTCATGTTTTGCGCAAGGCGAACGAAATGTCCGTGTAGGTGGAACTTAAGCCGAACCCTTCATGCCTATACTTCCACATTTCGTGCACGCATCCAGAAAATCATTTTGGAGGTGGAACAGCACGACTCGCTCCTCTATCTATATAACTTTTTATGAGTGAAATTGCTGCGAAATCCACCCATGGCACCTTCCGTGCAGACCTACATACCATCTCTCTGGAAAATAATGTGCAGCTAGAATTCAGAGCGAAAGAAACCTGCGGATGTTTCCAACATTCTAGCGTCCAGCTTCTATTATGTGGAGGATGATTACGGCCCTAACCCTCCATCCTTCCGTAAGGAACTAAGGGCCACCAAGCAAAGCGTTATTTGCGTAAGAACGCTTGAGAATATGCACCTCGAACCCCGGGAAAGAGGCTCCGCGATCGTATAATCCCTTATACTCTCACTGCTTCCTTCTGGCGAAGAATGAAACATACATGGACAAATAGCTGCCCTTCCCGACCCATAGGAACCACAGGTGGAATCCATCCCTGACGGATTGGCTTCAATTCATCCGTCAACCTTGGGAGACCAATTCCCGCCTACCGACGGTGATTGGTGTACGCTCCGGGAGAATTTCCCTGAAACCCTGCGCCCACCACGTCATCCGTCTGCCAGGACTATACCGAAGTTATTACTTGGTAATGGCCTGGGTGGGGAGTTAACGGCTTTCCCGCTGGCCATTTAAATTAAGAGAACCAGTCTGTGTAGTCGCATCTTGTTAACACGGCCATGTCCTCATCGGAATGTACGTTGAATGTGCCATATCCCTAAAATCGTTAATCAGAATCCTCAGAAGGGCACCAATATTGTTAGGGAGGGGAAGTAGCGGAATGATTATTTACCAAAGGACGTGAGCGATACCGTTTCAAACCATCAGCAGCGCTTTTAAGCAAAGCGAGATGTGAAGAAAAAAAGTCACAGTGTTGTCCGTAATGCTAAGCAATAAATGCGATAGACACATATTGGAATTGTAACGCGAAGAGACGGAAAGCAGCTCGAACATTTCCAGCGCGTCGCTCAAGCGCAAAGTACGCACGAAAAGAACACACGCAGGACGAGCGCGAACTGTCAAGTGTCACAGCTGGACACTTGACAGCTCGTATCGACGTGTGGCGGCTGATAGGAAGAGCAATACCGACATAGTTTCGTGCGCCGTGTGGCTCAGAGTGAGGAAATTGGGGTGCTGAAAAAAAGGTTTACAGCCAACTAACATTCCTGTTAATGGATTTCCTCGCGGCCGACGAGAAGCGGCAGGTCGTTCAGCTTCTTCGGCTACTGATTACGACTAAAGCCGTGTTTACGTTCGCCATCCTAGATGCGGTATGTGACAGCATCGGCCCTCATCAGCGAACACTCTTTCGTGTCACGCCGGAACCAGACCGTTTTCGCACCGTGTGCTTGCAGGCACAGACAAACCGGCTTCGTGTACGAGCTTCAAAGCTGCATCGCGGCTACTCGTGCATGCCTGCGCTGCTGTTGACGCCATTACTATGTTTATTACATTGCGATAAAAATTACATATTAGACAGGTAGCTCGAGCGCGTCATCGATTTCCAGCAAACAGACCGATTGTGCTGGAGCATGTTGGTTGTAGTTTGTTTTCATTGTGGAGTTAAATCAGATATCGTTTGGTGGGATGCTTTGCGCGCGTATGCTTCACTGTGCGTATTTTTCAAGCACTCCATGTGCTATCATTGCCAAATTTAGAGGGGAGGCTTGAATCGCCTGACCGCCTTCCCCTTACTTTTATTTTTAATTTATATTCCATAAAACCACATATAAGGCTCTTCCAGAAGCTGATCCCCCTTCGGAAAAATACTCTATCCACCCCTGTGTGCTATGGAATGTTAACAGATGGTTGTGTGTGGAACTTCTCGTATGAAACAGAAAAGGTGCTGTTCCGGCAAATGTGTTGCACTCGACCGTGGTTGCCATACCGTTGGATACGCGCTGAGGGGTTTCGCAAGCGCTCAGTCGGCGATGCAAAACTCCCTTGAGGAAACGGGTTGACATTGTAAGGGCGCTCAGTAGGCCCCGAAAGCGGCGATGTGAACGCAAATGCTCTCGGCGTATCGTGTTATTTTACGAGCACATGTCCAGAAGGAATTAAATAAAATACCAGCCAACGGCACCAACTTCTTTGAGCCAACTCAACACTTTAGTTTTCCTGCTCATTTTTCACGTACATTAGAAAGCAGGCCGTCAGCCAGGGGGCCGGGGCGTGGGGGGCCCGCACACCCCCTCCTAAATTTAACATGATACATGGTGTTTTATCGAAAATAAATAATGAAACATCGGCGTTTTCCTCAAATAGTCAAAGCTTTCAGCAATTGACCCGCCCACCGAAAAAAATTCTTGGCGACGGGCTGACGATACGTTCAATTTTAGATGCGAACACACCTCTTGATCGGGGGTATGTCCCGCGGCGTCGGCATGGGCGTCCGCACTCACACTACGCATGCGCCAATCCTCTCCTCTTTCTTCTCTCCCAACAGCGGCGCGTTACTATCTCCACTTCTCCTCCCAGCACCTGCTTGCGCTTCTACATGCGTTCTCGCTTCTGCTCTCGCGGCGCATGCGCTACTCTCCTCCTGTAGTCTCCTCTCCTTCAAGTGTGAATATAAGCGAGTAGAGCGCTGTGCGCGTTGTCCAGCGCTTGCTTCGGTTGACTCCTCTGAAATGCCGGCCTCGACATGCTGAAATTCACTCCAGCGCAACCGCCGCGATGAGCGTCAGCGCAATGCGCGTCCCCTCGCCGCTCTCTCTCCTCTCCTACGCTGCCCCCTCTCGCGCGCCTGTCGACCGCGTTCCCCGCTCGCCCTGTGAGAATTAACGGCGAGGCTAGAGGAAAGGCACGACGCGCGTAGTGTTCCACTTCGCGTTCCACGACTCGAGGTCAGTAGCATTGCCCGACGAACGCAAATGGAACGCGATCGTGCAGGTGCTCCGGCTTCGCATCGTCTCATGGTCCCCTTTACGGGAGATGGTTTAATTTTTTTTGCATTTTATTTGTGCGTTACGTCGGTGACTACAGCAGCGAAATATCTTTTTCTTAAAAACAGAAACAGAACAACAAACTTTTCTTTCTAAAATAAAGGCACATTCGGTCAGGTCAACGTAGGCGGCCTCTTACAAAATACGCTTTGAAATGCGTCAACAACACTTTTACCTTACCGTCATCGTTTACCTAGCCGTGTCGCGCGTCATTGCCTTATCCTAACCATCCTGCACTACAAGCATGATATGCAGATAGCTATCAACGAATTATTCGCTACACTGAAAACAGACAAAAGTTATAACCTCGCAGTAAGCTTCACATTCAACGACGGCAAGCTTACATTTGATTCGTTGACAAATTTGTACATTCTTCTCGTTGTGAGGCCGCTCTTAACACGTAATATTTGTCAACGTAATTTCTAGGAAATTCCCGTACGTGTACAGGTCCTTACACACTGGTCTGCCGTTTTAATGCCCCGATTGGCAACTATCAAAGCAGATACAAGCAATAAGTTATAGCAGAGACAGCAATACGATTCGGACAGAAGCCTCCAACATAGCGCCGAATTGCTAGCGTTGTCAAACCACCGACAGATGGCAGCCATTTTGCATAACGCGATACACACCGTTTTGCCTTCTCTACGGCCGCGAAGTTCAGACGATGTTGTAGTCTATGCTTCCTTGTGAAGACGCCGATAAGTTAACGACTGACGCCGAAGAACTTGCAGAGCGTGCCGAGGAAGCTCGCCAGCTGGCGCAACTGCACATCGGTCTGCAGCAGCAGGCAGATGCACGGCGCTGTAACATCCGCCACAGAGACGTGCCCTATAGTCCAGGAGACCCAAATATACATGTGGACCCTGTTCGTCGCCGCGTCCTCTCCGAAAGCTTGCTAAGCCGGTACTTCCGTCCCTATAACGTGCTACGCCGCGTGAGGCCCCGCCACGGTGGTCCAGTGGTTATGGCGCTCGACTGCTGACCCGAAGGTAGCAGGATCCAATAGCGGCCGCGGCGGCTGCAATTTCGATGGAGGCGAAAATGTTCGACATCCGTGTAGTTAGATTTAGGTGAGCCTTAAAGGGCCCGACAACCAACTTTTGTGGTACCCGTTTTCTTGAGTGCAACGGGAAGCTTACCGGTCAGAGCTTCTAATCACTTAGTGGTAACGCGGAGAACGCCGTAAAACATTTGTAATCAGAGTTTTTCGATCTGCAACGATTATGCAGTCTTAATATCACATGCTGCAAACAGTGAGAGGTGAGCGCGATAGCGATTCTACGCCAGCAGTGGTGACAAGTTATGCCCTAAGTATAAAAAGGCAATGTTACGTTTGCAAAGCCTGCGGCGCCGCGACTACTGCTTTCTAGCCTATTAAATTATTTTACAATAGTTATAGCGTTTTCTGGGGCTTTTTATAGAAGTACTTTGGCCGTACACAGGTCGCTTTATCACATTTTAGTCAAGCCAAGCCAAGCTAAGCCTTCGAAAACGAAACAAGTGGTAGGATACACCAGCAGTGTTGTTTCATGAAGTGGTTAGCAATCCTCCACAGAACAGTAAGTCGATAGCATTTTGCAGCAGCAGCGCAAAGTCGCGTGCTACTCTTCAAAAGGCCGATACGACGAGAGCAGACAAGAGTCGAGTACGCGGGAAACGCCGCCGCGCGCAGCACCGCAGCCTCGGTTTACTGGAAGCACGGAAGCAGCGCCGCATCTCATGCTTTACTTCTTGTTACCTTAGAAACAATAGGATTTGACAATAACATACATTTTCAAAATTTCAGCCCTCGTTCTGGTGCATGTAAAAGCATTGGACTACGTACAACAAAGTGCTTAAGACTGATACGTCTAGTTCATGGCGCTCGCGCTAGGCTGCATGACATACCGGTTTTGTTTACTTTTAAATGCGATTTAAAAATATAACTCCTACTCTCATCGCGTAAAAGTTTCTGAACTCTGGGTTACTATAATCACTGCCTTTTCATTTCCACCAGGATCCAATCAGCCGTTCTGGCCAGTTGTCGGTCCCTTTAAAGAACCCCAGATGGTCGAAATTTCCGTAGCACTCCACTACGGCATCCCTCATAAATCATATGGTGCTTTTGGGACGTTAAACCCAAGATATTATTACGCCGCGTGAGTGACGTAAACAATGGAGTGGTTCCGGACACTGCGTCGTCAACAGGAACACAACAAGAACAACCGAGCTCCGACATAGTAGTTCATGTCGTACGCATGAAGCCCTGTTTTGCGCATTCAAAATTCCTTCTACCGCTCGTTTGTTGTTTGTTATTTAAATGCGAAGCATTCACAGCGAACCCAAGGCACTTTGAGCGTTTCTATTTGTTTCTATGTATAGTAGCCGCCTTCGCCTCGTTGCTCACGTGTTCGCCACCTTGATCCAGGGCCGACCAAAATTCCCATGGGGGGGGGGGGGATACGAGGATTTGACGATATGCCTGTCTGGTCATGGCATGAATAACGTGAAAATCCTGTCGTGTACGTCGTCAAACCCTTTCCTCCAGACACGTGTGGCACATGGCCGTATACGACGGACCTAAGTATAAGCGTATGCGGCACAAGTTTTGACAGTTTATATCTACCCTGGAACGGCGAGAACAGACATTGGTAATTTAAATGCGAGAGCATTAAGAAAAACCAACCTCTGGCACCGTTTACCCGACGAATACAAACAACGAAAATTAGGATCCCAGCAGGAATCGAACCTAAACACTCGGATGGTAATCAGGTATTGGACAGAGCCACGCTGCGCAGAAGCCGGCCATGTACA
>NC_051178.1:138446933-138469294 GCF_013339695.2 Rhipicephalus sanguineus
ATTTTTGTGAATGACCTGGTTGATGTGGTCCCGGTTGGTTTATATCAATATGCGGATGACCTGTCATCATAGCTCAGTCAACCAACTTTATGCATGCCATTACTTCATTACAGGCAGTTGCAACAAGGGCTATGGACTGGTTTTCAGCTAATTTAATTAAAATTAATACGTCTAAGACAAAATTGATTTGTTTTCACAACCCATTAAAAAAATTAGATGTCAATTTTTCTTTTCTGCTGCACGATTCCAATTGTTATCCTTGTATGTGTACACCCTTAGAATATGTGCATACCGTGAAATACCTTGGTCTGTATTTTGACAGTGATTTGTCCTGGAAATCCCACGTAGATTATGTGTGCAAACGTCTTCGCGGTGTATGGTGCATGCTGTACATTTTGAGATATTATATGCCTCTTTCTATTCGAAAACTTATTGTACATGCTTTGGGTTATAGTGTAGTAAGGTACGGCATAACAGTACATGGCCACTGTGCGGCGCGCTGGCAGATGAGGGTAAACTCTATTCTCCGTCATATGTTGAAAAACATTTGTTACGACCTTAACCTCAATGCCAAAAAAGATGCTTTCAAAACTTTATGTATGCCGGACTTTACTCACTTACTAATGGAAAGCGTAGTGATTAGGCACTTTTGGGACAATAGCTTCAAAAACAAAGTATGTCCCTGCACGTTGTTTGCGTCCCAAGGATCCATTTTTAGTAGCCAGGCGTCATACAAAGTATGGAAAAAGAGTACGAGATTGCTACGTTGCTGTACATTTCAACAAGCTGCCTCCAAGTGTACTGCGCACCCGAACTAAACATAAGTTAAAGAAAGTTCTCAGGCGAATGATTTATTTACCTTCGTAAACAAAGTGGTTGTTCTCTCTCCTGCGCCGTATATTATTTTTCATTTTGTTTATTAGGCAAATGTATAACTTCAAAGATTGCTGTTTTCCGCTGCTGCCAGGCACTGCCGCTCAAGCCCTATGAGGCTTTGGCAGGCCTGATATGTGTATTGCTCTCTTATGAAATTTACAATAAAGATTTGATTTGATTTGATTTGATTTTACGCTGAAACTGGTCCCAACAGGAACGAAAGCATCATTCAATAAGAGGAATTCCCAAAGGCTCCTTCAAAGTGGCGGGCGCCTACACAGCTAGCTTAACCATAAAACGCGATGTTACCATATCAGGTGCTTTTTCACGATGTTTTACCTCTCCTTCCGATCAACAAACGCGTTCTTAAGGTACATGCATATAATAATGCTTACAAGAAAACTGCAAAATGTATCGTAACAATAATGGGAGCCTCGAAAGTCCCGGAGGTCTTGCATTAAACGTGGATGGACGCTTGGTGGCTCCATGGGACTTGGTAGGCTCGAACACGGCAAACACATAGCTAGACATCACCGCCGTTTTCAACAGCCTCTTCGTATAGCGACAATAAAGGGCTAACTTAACTGCTGGTCATGCATACGCCAGAGACGATGCGGGCTTCACCGCCTTGGCAAGGCTAATATAGGCCAGCGATAACAATGTTGTCTGATGAGATCCTTGAACGCCAGTGCATATCGTCTGAGTGTAATGGACTTCGTGTCAGTCATGCTCGATTATATTCCCTGGTCTCAGCCTTAAGCTTTTCACTTGCATGAAGACATCGCAGAGGCGACGCTAGCCTTTCGTGTAGTCTATGCGTGGGAGTTTGCATTTACCAACGCCTATGTGAAACGGATAGGTGTTGGTAACCACGCAGCCTGTTACACCTGCGGCGATAAGAAACGATTCAGTATATTCCGCGCGACTGCCCGCAGTACAGCGCACGCAGACAATATATTTCCAACTCGCTGAATTGATTGCACGAGCGGAAGAAAGAACTCTACACTCGAAGGCAAGATTAACCGACGTTTGAGTAACAGGGCCCAGTAGGCAAGACTGCTTGGAAGCAATTACGCAGAGATGCGCACACTGTGAAAACCAGTAAGACTAACCGCTTAAACTCCGTTTCTATAAACTAATCCACCAACGGGATAAGCCGTGCCCGCTGTTGGGCCAGTCGTGCTCGCGGCATCATGTCGACGGGTGCCACCCCACTTGACCATTCAAAGACGCAATAAAAATGCTACGGAGCCTAAGATATAAATGCATACGTGGTTGAGCGTATGGCGATGCCTTTTTTACGTTTCATCAAGTATACGTGTGTTGCAAGCGAAAACCTTCTCGATGGCCGGCTACGGGCTGGAATGCGCTGTGTGTCGTGCGTTCGAAATGCTTCGCGAGGGACGGCGGTGGCCTCATTCCAACCCTGTGCCCCGTCGCTCGCTGGAAATTCGCCGCCATTGTCGGCGGCCGCCGGCCGACAACCGAAGAACATTTTTTTTTTGCTTTCTTTTGTTTAGGCAGAATATGCGCCTCTGAAAAAATGCGCTGCCGCCGCGCAAATGTCACGCACGGAAATGTAAACAAATATACAGATGAGTAGTGCAAGAGGAAGAAGTGTGGTGAAAGCACGAAATCGCGAACCTCCGAGCCGCGTGCGGTGCGACTCACTGTGTAAAGAACGAAACTATAGCAAATATGGCTTCGCGATTGCTTTCTTCGCCACAGCGCACGACGCCGAGAAGAGGACGATACCGCGATGCACAATGCCGTGATCGTGCATTGGAGCGAATGGCTTGACAGTCGAAACAGCGCCGCTTTAGCACGAGTGAAAAGGTCGTGAGTTCAATACCCCTCTTTTGGGCTTAGTATTTCAAGAAACGCCCACAGCAGTCTGCAAGTTGTATATTGAACACCGTGCAGCATCGTTCCATAAATTTAGATGGCGATAAACTTTCGAAGTACCAAAAGTAATAAATTATAGCCGGGCGTCAGGATCATCAATTTGTTTTTGTAATGCCTTCTTTATTCAAGCCTTAAAGTCCACCAGCGCCGTAACAAATATTTCGCCTATCTAGCTTTACAGCATTTATAAAAGTAGCATAGTAAGCATGCTGAGAAAAAAAAGCGCCATCCGTAGTCCCTCCAATAAAAGTTCCAAGCAAAGTTATAATTTGAATGTTTAGTAGATTCTTTATACAGTTTTGCACTGTAGGTTGAGCACAATATATATTACAACCTGAGCTAATTACACCTGTTGGACATTTACAATAAAAGTTGGCAAGAAGAAAAGGTTCCGGAAAGTTGGAAGATATCGAAAGTAGTACCGTTGCTAAAGCCAGGGAAGAGCCCCATGCAGTTGGATTCGTTTAGGCCGGTTAGTTTGACAAGTTGTGTTTCGAAAGTGATGGAGAAAATGATCAATGAATGAATTTTATGGTGGCAAGACATGAAGAAACTACTACCAGAAAGCATAGCCGGCTTCAGAAGAGGTAGATGCACAATGGACTGCATTTTGGACTTGGTCACAGATGTGGAAAACCAACGTACGGAAGGAAACATCACTGTAGCTGTATTCCTTGATGTCCAACGAGCATACGACACAGTGAGTCACGTTCACGTTCTGGAAGGCCTGGCCCTGCAGGGATTCAAGGGCAAGATACTGCGTTGGATCGCTGACTTCCTGAGGCACCGGCAAATTTTTGTAGTTACACAGGAGGGCCCAACGTCAGAACATGTCGTCAACCAAGGAGTGCCACAGGGCAGCGTGCTAAGCCCTACTCTCTTCAATGCAGTCATGGCGCAGCTCCCGTATAATCTTCCACCTAACATAAGATGTTCAGTATATGCTGATGATATAAGTATATGGACGTCTGGTCCATCGTTTTGGATGTCCAACAAACTTTACAAGAAGGATTGGATTATGTAGACCGTTTTCTAAGAAAAAGAGGTATGGCACTGAGTCTGGCTAAAACAGCCATACTACCGTTTACATTGAAAAAGACCTGGAGATTTCCAGATTATTTTGAAAAACCATCCTATCCAAATGGTAAAAACTCATAGATTCTTGGGAGTGATTTTAGACCGGAGACTAACATGGTCGCCTCATGTCCAGTCCCTTGAACAAAAAGTGAATCAGGCCATTCGAATCCTCCGGCATCTCTGCGGGGCAAAATGGGGCGGTACTACAGAGTCGTTATTAGCCCTACATGTTGCGTGGATACGCCCCATCGTAAGTTACTCACTGCCGCTGCTGCACGGACTTCCAGCCTCCACCGAAAGGAGACTCCACTTGTTATTGGCAAGGAGCTTGAGGGTATGTCTGGGGCTGCCACGGTCAACTTCCAGTGCTTTAGTGTATTCAGAGGCTCGACAACCACCTTTGGCAGTACTCCGAGCTAAAGAAACATGTCGAAATTTATTTAGAATTTTCACGCAACATGAAAGTCATCCTTTATCTGGTGCACTAACACAAAGGACGGCAACGAGACTACAGGATAGTGTATCATCATTTCAAGCAGTAGTACCAGGATTTAAACGATGGAAACCTTCAAAACCACCTTGGACGCTGCCGCCTCTTAACGTTATCTATGAAATAGATGGCATACGGAAGAAAGCAGACATGGCGCCTCTAGTAGCCGCACAGATGGTACTTCATCATTTTCATATAACGCATAATGACAAAACGAAGATATATACAGATGGATCATGCACTGAAGAAGCGTCAGCCTGTGCGGTTCTTATACCCGAAATACAGGAAAAGAGAATGTACAAATTATCGCACAAATCTTCATCGACGACAGCAGAATTGGTGGCTATCTTTGAAGCAGTTAAGGTTATCTGCGAGAATTCTGAGCCACGAAAGTGGGTGATATGCACGGATAGCAAACCTGCCCTTCAGCTAATCAGAAATGCGAGATCACTTTACAAAAATGGTGAAATAGCACAATGTATTGCAGAAACGGTGGAATATGCCTCAGCGCAGGGTCACAACATCGTATTCCAATGGATACCCAGTCACATTGGAATAAAGGGAAATGAAGAGGCTGACAGCCTCGCGAAGAAAGCATTGAACGAAGGACGGGATTGCGCAATCCCTGTGTCTGGGGCGGATATTCGACATTTTATAACGCAAGGAGCTAACCATTGTTCGATGGAGAAGTGGTTTGATAGCCCTAAATCAAAGGAATCAGTACTTTATGAAGTTGATCCACACAGAAAATTTTTCATAGCGACAGATCTCCCACGACACTTAGAGACTTTAATCCACAGACTTCGATTGGAAGTAGCCTACACAAACAGCTTCCTGCACAAGATACATCGATCCAACTCCCCGGAATGCCATTGTGGCCAAGCAGAAGAAAATGTTCGCCATATTCTTTTGGAGTGCGTTAAATACGCGAATGAAAGAGAAAAATTAAAGAAAAAATTAGCAAGTTTGGACAGACGGCCCCTCACATTAAAGAAATTACTTGGACCATGGCCTGAGATGCATCTTCAGAAAAAGGCGAACATCTTCCTGACAGATTTTTTAGTGGAGACCGGACTGGATAAGCGCCTGTGATAGACAGCCAGGGATTGATTTATATGAAAGGTGTTAGTGCATATACTGATAGTAGAAAAGGAAGGTGTGCGGGTGAACAGTTTATGACAGTGTGAACTGCTGCAAGCAAACTGTGTCTTGGTTTGATATTTGAAGTGATTTCAGTGTGCGGATTGTTTATGTTTAGCTACCGTTTAGTATTATTCTTTTTTTTTCGCTGCATAACTTCGTGATATGGAGTAGCCGAGGCAATATGGACCTCAACCTCTCCACAGCAAAACAGTTAGAACAGAACAGAACAGAACAGCTACAGCGGTACAATGGTAATGTAACAACAGCAGTGTGCTCAGGGATTCTAAGTACTAGTACAATTTATGCGCAATTTTCTCGTTTTTCGGTTAGTTTGCGCTGCAGGATGCTCAAATAGAGTAATTTTCCTTTATGTACCCGTTAATTTTATGTTGCAGTTGTGAATGGTAATAGTTCCATTCATCCGCTATATCATCGGGTTCAAAAGTAAATTGGGCACTGTCCGACGATGCTATTTCGGAGCTATCTTAATTTCCTTTTCCTTCGTTTCGCACCAGCGGAAGGCCACAAAATCACTGCTGCGATTCCTGAAGGCGACCGTATACATGCATAATACAGCGCTGAAAATGCGCACTTTTTAGATTCCGGGAAACACTTCTTCGGGTGTGCCTTTATCAACAACATTCTTTATTGCCATATCTTTACCCGCTTCCACTCACGTTATTGTGAAGCACGTCCCCCCCCCCCCCCCACTTTCCTCCACCCTCTTATATTAGAAGGCTGCGAAACGCACTGGTGGATACCTACCTTCCTGTCTTTCTTTATTGGCATAATTAGACTGCTGCATAGAGAAACATAGAGGAACGCGTTATCAATATTAATATTTTTTACATAGCTTGAAACTAACCCAAGCGTTCAAGTCAAGGAAACACGCTGATGTCACTTCCAACTTTCAGCTGTATGTAGCTCCTGGTTACACTCGATATACAAACCGGCAAATCTCGTTGCACGTGCCACAGCATTTGCCAGAAGACGCCTTTCCGAATATCCTGCGGGCTTCTCCCATAACGTGCGCGTCGTAGCGCGAAAAGAAATTTCCCGTGATCTCTCCCCCCCCCCCTTTTCGAGACGCTGGGTTTACTTCTGACACAGAGTGCGCTTTTTCAATTACATTCGCCGCAGAGATACGAAGGAAAGGAAGCGAAAAAGGATAGCTTTCTTTCTGTGTCTCAGATAACATTGCGCACTGGATAGGCTGGCTGCGAAATTTTGTGCGCGTTTCGCGCGCGGGGTTGCGTGCGCCCGAATGAAATGAAACTACGTCGATTTGCAGCAGCACGGATGCATATCGCAGTTTAGGTGCAAGTGGCTAACAATATTTTGCTCGGGGGTCTAAAGTGGTGTAAGCAAACAATGAAACAAACGAACAACAAACAAACAAACACACACACAGACAGATAAAGTACCTCATGAAAGGCACTGTGCAGCGGAAGTAGATTGTGACAGGAACCGGCGATAGAGCGGAGACGACTGGACGAAGGGAAAGAAAACGAGAAAGAAGTATCTTTGTCTGTCTTAAATAAGATCGCGTGCTGTGCACCCTGAATGTGAAATCTTGTGCGCGTTGTTTGCGTGGAGCATCAGGCAACGGCTCCTGAATGAAACTCGGGCGCCGTTGCCATGCAGGTGGCTAACCATATCTTGCTCAGCGGTACAAATAAACAAACAAACAAACAAACAAACAAGCAAACAAACAAACAAACAAGCAAACAAACAAACAAACAAACAAACAAACGGATAAACAAGCGAGCAAGTAAACAAGCAAGCAAACAAACAAACAAAGTATGTCATGAAAGGTATTGCGCAGCGGAAGTAAATGACGACAGATACCGGCGAGGGACCAGATGCGACTGGACCTTTATTGCGCGTAACATTCTTCGAGCCCTACCAACTTTTCTTTTTTGTGACTGAATAACCTTTTGCTTGCACGTTGATCACTGCGAGACCAAAGCTGGACATACCCAGATAGACGAAATGTAGAATCTATGTTTGGCTCGCAGATATACGCCGCGATCTGACGTACGTAAGACATGACATCACGCCAATACTGCGAACGATTACGTATGCTTGACTATAAAACATAAAAGGCGCAGGTTCTCAGTAGTTGGAGGATACATCCATCCAAGTGCGAAGATCGACTGCTCCCACCTTCGGTCCATGCTTCAGGCTGCACAAGGCCCACACATTGTGATTGGTGACTTTAACGCTCATCATCCCCTCTGCGGTAGCACGGTAATGAATGGTCGAGGCAGAGATTTGTCGGACTTCGTGTGTAATTTTGGACTAAGGGTGCTAAACGACGGATCACCTACATTCATTCGAGGAACTTCTTACAGCAGCTGTCTCGACCTTACGTTTGTGTCCAGGAGTCTCCTGTCTTCTGCCTCTTGGTCCACGGATATAGAAACTCATGGTAATGACCACCTTCCAACTTACGTTCAGTTAAGGTGGTTCCGCCGCTTAGACTCACGCTGTAGTCATCAAACGGACTGGAGTTTATTCAGGACATCTGTGAAAACCGGCTGTCAGCGCACAGCTATACCATCCGAAGTCGAAGAGATTATTGCTTCTTCCCTGCGTGACACAACAAGACAAGTTAACATACCGATGCAGCGACCAGCTATCGATTTACAATACGAGGCATTTCGTGCTATCTGCCGCCGCGCAGAACGGTGATATAGAAGAACAAGATCGCCGTCAGACCTTCCAGCCTGTCGTCAAGCTCAACGACACGTTCTTCGGCACCTCGACAAGCTTGACAGGCAGCGATGGAGGACATTCTGCGGATCTCTGGACCCAAGACAGCCTCTTTCTAAGATCTGGCGGATTGTACGAAGTCTGCAGTCATTTCCACAACATACTCGGCCATTCCGTGCCGTCGCTCGGCATGAGGGTCGGAGCGAATTGGAGGTAGACAAGGACTACTGTTGCCTTGTCGCGGACACCTCTGATACCATGATTCAAACTCTTACCACCACGCCAACCCTTCCCCCCCCCTTTTTTTTTTGATGAGCGCCTTTATGTACCTTTTACAATGCAAGAACTGGAAGCTGCAATTTCACTTTCCCGACGCTCATCGGCACCAGGGCCGGACGGAGTCACGTACGCTGCGCTCCGCCACCTTGATACAGAAGCACGACAGGTCCTGTTGTCTTACTACAACACCTCGTGGGAGTCGCGAAATGTTCCAGATAACTGGAAGTGCAGTCGCATAGTTGCGCCGCTTAAACCGGCGAAGTGCCCTAATGAACTTTCATCCTACCGGCCGATCGCCTTAGCCAGTTGCGTTGGCAAAGTGATGTAAAGGATGGTCTTGTCGAGGTCAGAGTGGCTCTTGGAGAGCAATAATTGCTTTCCTGAATTCATGAATGGCTTTAGGAGAAGCCGATCAGCCATTGAGGGTGTCATCAACTTGGTCTCCGATATTGAACATTAAAGATGTCGACGCAGATTAGTGGCCGCAGTTTTTCTTGATACAAAGGGCGCCTACGACAATGTGTCGCATTAGCATATGCCATCCTTGATGCGCTAGAGGATTTAGACATCGGCGGCCGACTGTATGCATGGATCGTGAGTTACCTTAGTGGCCGTCCCGTCTATATGTCGACAAGCGATGGAGATACCGATTGTCATAATATTCTACGCGGGGTTCCCCAAGGGGGTGTTCTCAGTCCGACCCTCTTCAACATCACGTTGATTGGACTCGCTGCTGAACTTCCTGACACGGTGAAGGTCAGCACATATGCTGACGACATCTGCATATGGGTGTCTGGAGCTACACGTCCCCAATTGCGTGCTCGACTGCAACGTGCAGTGACCATCACAGCAAGGTACCTACGGCGTCAAGGTCTCGCACTCTCAACTGAAAAATGCGCACTGCTTGCATTTACACACAAACGAATGTCAAGGTACCCAATAACCGTGAATGGGGACGAGATTCCTGCGGTAGCTCAACACAAATTCCTTGGTGTCATCATTGACCGGAATCTATCGTGGTCAAAACACGTCGCTGCTATGAAGTGAAAGCTGAAAAGTTTTGTCCAAGTCCTTCGGTTCTTGGCAGGAGCAAGATGGGGCCCGTCGAAGGCTGCTCTCCTACAACTGTACCAGTCTTTATTCGTAGGAATATTACGATACAGCATGCCCGTGCTCTCAAACATGAAACCTAGTTGTGTGCGCATGCTAGAAAGCATCCAAGCTCAAGGGTTGCGCACATGCTTAGGCCTGCCACGGTGCACATAAACCAATGAAACTATCGCCGAAGCTCGGGCTTGTCCCATGGATGTATATAGGCTCTGCGAGCCCCTTCGAGTGTTGATCCGACATGGGCAACATCCCCTATCAGCACTCCCTGATACCCACCAAGACTGCTGTTATTCAAGAGCTATAGCGCGGCACGAGAACATCATACCATCAAGGTTCTCCCCAACATGTATTCCTGGGACACCTCCGTGGGTTCTGCCTAGACCGCTTGTTAGGCTTCAGATACCTGGGATTACGAAGTCCCTGGTACCATCTATCGGCCTAAAGCAACTTACTCTCCTGCACATTTATACAATGTATTGAGGCGCGGCACACGTATACACTGATGGATCTACCACCTCATGTGCTTCCACCGCAGCCTTTGTCATTCCGCAAATGACCGTCGCTCGAAGTTTCAAGTTAGATCACAAGACCACATCAACTGCTGCGGAACTTGTTGCTATTCGGGAGGCAATACGATTCCTTTCCGCAGAGGCCGTTCGTAGATGGACGATATTCTGCGATGCCAAAGCTGCTCTTCAAAGCATCGATTACATCATGAGACAAGGCCCATATCATACTTTATCGATAGAAATTGCAGAGCTTCTGGGCAATGCTACGAAAAATGGACATCGTATAGCATTCCAGTGGATACCTGCTCACTGTGGCATGATGGGGAATGAAGAGGCTGACGCCGAAGCTAAAACAGCTTTACATAATGTCCCGGAAATGTGCATCGCGTTTTCGCGAACAGACACTAACGCCTTACTTCGGCGAGTAATGTGCAACTCCACCTTAGAGCATTGGAACAAACCAGAACGCCGGCACAAGCGGTTTCATAAATGGGACCCAGAAATGAAGTTCCGTATGTCTCACAAGCTGAAGCGAAAGATCACATGGATGATTCACTGCATTCGTCTTGGTGTGGCATTCGTAAGACGCTATACCCGTTTGATCGGCTGCAGTGACACAGGTCCCGATTGTGGTCATTGTCAGTTACCAGAAACACTGGAACATATATTTTGCGCCTGTCCAGCGTACGCACGAGGACGTCAGAAACTGATCTCCATGATTGGGCAATATCATAGAAGACCATAAACCTATGAGGTTGTGTTAGGTCCTTGGCCTGACGTCAGCAGCTCAAGTGTGGTTATAGAAGCAGTCGTAGCCTTCTTACAAGCCACTAGACTGGATACACGTCTTTAGATTTGCCCCAGCGTCACGAACTATATTCTCATCTCCCTACCTTACCATCGTCATTCGTCACTCTTTCGCTCCCCTGTCCCCCCTCCCCAGTGTAGAGTAGCAGGCCAGAGCAAACTATAGCTCAGGCCGACCTCTCTGCCTTTCTCTAAATAAATTTTCTCTCTCTCTCTCTCTCTCTCTCTCGAATAACCTTTTGTAATTGGAAGGCCGTCTTCGCTAGCAATATGGGCAACGCCGCGGCTGGCTGGCCCCTGCTTCTCGGCACGGGATATTCCGGCATAATTACGTTCCTTTTACTGTGCGCGAGGCTAGGTCTTGTTTTACAGTACTGTGAGGCATTTCCCCATTTCCCGGTAAGCGTCGCCGCACTGCGACTGACGTCCAAGCTTCGTTTTTTGCCATCAACAGGGAGAAAAATCGCGTAATCTTTCACAGGACACGCTTTGTGTTCCATGAAACACCCTCCGATGAACCTGTTTTCTCGGCCGGAACCCGCACTGCTCACTCTAAACCAATGGACAACGGATTCATACAGTCGAGAACAGCGTCTTGCGCAACTGGATGGATGGATGGATGGAAATAACTTTATTTATACGTCCTGTACAGGGTGTTGCCACCTGCCTGGCTAATCCCACGTCGGGACTGGGAGGTCAAGCCTCCCAGCCCTGTCATGGGCGTACTGGACAGCCAGGACTTGGGGAATACTTGCGCAACTAATTACATTCACTGCTGAAGCACGCAATGACCTAAGTGTAAGGACGAAGAGCGAAATCCTGCTAATTGCTACGCGCGTGCACCGGCCAACGATAAAGCTTGAAGGGACGCTCTTGCACGCGCTAAGCGGAGTTCCCTGGAGACGACAAGAAAACAGTTTGCAGTCGTCATTGCGCAAGGGCGTGCCTCTAAGAGCGTTGCTACTGATTTGGAGCTGCGCGGGCAGCGGAGATTACCGTTGCATCATTATACATAGCGAGGCAGCGACATACAGGAACCTGTGTACGCATTGAAAATGAGACGTTTCATTTCCTGTCTACTGGGTAACATCCTTTTATTCACTAAAGGTAATCCTGGTGAAATAGCAAGGAAAGCAAAGCCGCACGTTTTACAATCTCCAGGGTCCGAGTCTGTGAAATAGGAAGCGAGGTTCTTCTTTCTACTATTTCTTCTTCTCCGTCGCTAATTTTGCCCTAAAACAAGCCGTCACGTTTCTTTTACGGGATGTTGCAATGGATGCAGTACTACAACTTCCGTTGTAAGCGTTAAGAAAAACGCGGAAATATTCAAAATAAAAAAAAATAACGAAAACTGCGTAACGTTCAGTAGCGACAGGGAATATATTGAGAACAGTTCGACATCGGTGTTGCCCAACTTCTTTCAAACCCTTTTGCTGGTTTACAATTACGTCATTCAGGATGGCAGGAGAGGACGCACATGACGACACGATAAGCGTCGTGACTGGCCGTTTCTCAGAATTGTGCGTTTTACGGAGTTTCGAAGCCTAATGTCAACCGCCTAGCCCGCCTGCCTATACTGGTGCTTAAGGAGAAAATTCCGCGAGCAGCGTGTATCTAAAATTGCTTTCAGACTATAGCAGTGGCGGAAAGCTTCCTCGTACTCCGGTCACACATTCATTCTCAATGGTCATTGAATGTTATCGCCCATTCATCGAGTGCCGGTCATTCGTTTTGATCAATAGGCACTGCCAAATTTAGATTTTGAAACTATCCATTCTCTGACTGTCTTTTTGTCACGATAAGTATGCTACTTCATCAAGCAGTTGCGGCTTTTCACGTTCAGTGAAGGGCTTGACAGTTTCGAAAGACGACATATCTTTCGATGACTCTTGAGAGGGAACGAAAGCGCTGACACGGTTAATAGTGCGAAACTTCCAGACAGCCTCCTCTTGACAGCCTTAAATTACTCTCCATGAATCAACTCAGCAGACCGTAGCTTCCCAATGCGGTGGCGTCTGAATGCCCTAAGGGACAGCGATTAATCCCTATACAACGAGTTTCGTTCCGCCGGGTATTCCAAGACGTGGGCTGAATGCGCTGTACCGTAACGGATAATCAGTACGTCTAATGTCGGCCAGCGTTATTACTTGACGCGAAAAAACAACATACGCGGGTATACTTTTATACCTTCTTGATGAACTTTGGACTACCTCAAGTTATATTCTCGCAAGATGGGCGTATTTAATTCTGCAAGCGTGATTTGCTATAGACTCGCGAACGCTCTCTATTTGGCGGCAACAGTATGCGCGTGTGCGCTGTCACTTTTTTGTTTGTGCTTCCCGTGCTAAGAACACTCGCTCTCTAGCTCTCTACACTCTATATGCGGCATCCGCGCTTCAGTTGAATCGGACGCGATGCTCCAGCGAAGTGCCACGGATTCGTCGTACGTACGCAAGAGAAAGCCGGCGAATGCTGGTTATCAACTCGCCATTGCTACTGTTTCGGGCATTGATAAACTTTGCGCATTGTTGGTAAACCACCGGCAGCACGACATGCACAGACGAGCCTCCTTATAACGAACACTGATATGGCAATTATCGGTTATAGCGAAGTAGGTACGAACTTTGCTAACGCTTCATTTCAGTGGAATTTGCCCGCTATACGTCGAAACCGAAAACGCGAGAGCCTCTGCGATATCGACTGTAACGGGTTTTAGTAGGTGTTATGCATTTAGCAGTAGAGTGATATATCTGGAGCAGCTAAACCAACGCATCTGGTTCACGTTAAAAATTCGCTAGAACACCAAGTTTACGGCTGCCTTATTTCAGGTATATCCGAATGTAACAATTCAAACAGTCAGCATAATTAACGATGCGGTCGCATATCTGCAAGCTACTTAAGCAGTATGCACTTACAGTAGCTCAGTAGCTGAAGCTACTGCAGCTGCGTATGCACGTATCGTTATGAAAGCGTAACAACAGACGAACAAGAAAACAAGTACCGAACAAAAGACAAGCGTCACAAGTTAATACCTATTCCCCACTGTTTGGCAGTTTTTCCAAGCTTCTATGCGACACGGTACGTTATCTCCGCAACTTACACTAACTATTATCCGAGATCATTGAAGTAATCTGCAAGGGGGGGGGGGGGGGGGGGTGCGTGTTGATTTTCCCTAATGCACTGACGCACGACTCTCATACAAAGCTCTCCCACCACCTAATATAACATGCATTGTGCGTTAATCCGAGATGGCATACAGGACACCAACTCGTCAGCTCTCACAAACTCTAATCATTAACGAGAATGAACCGGCTCTCGGATTATAGTAAACGCCGATGGTGCACTTAAATATTCTTATTATTCTTAGTGTGAGCAGATATCTATCCCTCTCTCTCTCTCTCTCTCGTCTCATTATCTATCCATTAAACTCTTATTTTCTGAGGAGAGAAAAAAAGAAAACGCACATGGCTATCTCGCGAGTCAAGTTGCAGCTCAATGAAATCCAGCCCCTCATTTGAAGGTAAATGAAGGATTTTATAATTTGAGACGACAGAAAATTTCGTCTAGTCACCATCCTTAACATTAAATATGAACCAGCGAAACGTAGCGCTCGCACCGAAAAATCAACAGCGCATAGAGAAACGTACCAGCAGCGAAAGCCATTATAATGGACGATCCTTGCTCTACGTACATAACACGGGGCGCAATATAGGTCCCTGACAAGTCATTACGTCCGATTCTGCAGAGAACCTGTCGCAGCAGCGATGTACACTGGAAAGAAACCACAAGGAAGCGACTGCACCACGCGTATAAATTTCGCAAGCGCCCGGCGCGGTGGCCCGGGAACATTCATTATCCCCAGTGCGTCCCGTTCTGGCGGCCTGTTCGTTAAACCATCTTTGATCTTGCTGCCTTTATTTAGTGCGGGGCTGTGTTTCACTACCGGAAGGTCGTAAGGGACAAGTCTAACAGAACACAGGTGCTTCTTCGGCATTATTCCGCACACGGCAGAGCGGTGCGTGCGCTTTAAGCAACTATATGCGTCGCGAGCATGTTGCCATCCGTCGCCGTACGTGCATTTGGCTGTCAGACTTCTCGTATGTATACATTACGCATGTGTGTATACTGTGCGAACATTTCTTGGTTACCGCTGCAAGTATTGAGGAGACAGAGCTTTCAGAATACTATAAAGGTTGTGCGCTGCAGATCACCTTGCTTTCTGTTTTTTTGCCAGAAATTTTTTATGCCATCTTAGAAAAAAAATCGCACTTTTAGCAATGCGTGCAACATAGTTTTATCCATCGGCAACGTCTCTTGCCGATGGGTAAAATTTAACGCGAGTTATCTAGCCAAGGGTATGCACAAAAATATAAAGTTATATTACAATTTCACCAAGGGCGTGATTTACGGGCGTAAAACATACGGCGAAGCACTGTGAAGGTTCAATTGTTTATTTACTTATATCGACCGTTGCATCAGGCGAGGAGCACCGGACTGGCAACCAGCGCTTTCCTCCTTTCTGGCTCGTGCGCGATGGCGCGGAGTGTGCGGGCTGGTGCTTGGATGAGTGGCGCTTTCGAACAAATTTTGCGTGTTTTATGTCGACCTGCAGATTTTGTTCCCTTTTATTGCAATGTCAGCCAGCGAAAGGTCAACGGGAAACCACTGTGCCGTTTTTGGTTGTTCTAACAAGTATAAAAAGGAAACTGCTGTCAGAATAAGTATGCGACGTGCATCACCAAACGCGGAGTGTTTGCGGTTGTACGCGCTCTTCAAGGTACATCGTTTGCGTTAAGTTACAGGTTCTAAATCGGCAAATGCCGCAATATATCCAGAATTCCCAGTGTGTCACGCAGTCAAATGTCAATCAAATATGACCAGACTTGCGAACAAACATAAGCGGTCAAGTACGGCCCTGTCCGGTAAAGTGCAAAGCGTCAAAGTACCGCTCTAGTAGCCACCTGAGTTGTTTTCGCTTCGTTTTATTAATATATTTCAATATGATGTGTTTGGTCTAACAATTAGCTTCGTAGCTCGGCTCAACACGGTGATCGCTGCAGTTGATGTATACCGGTATTAGCGCGGACGAGAAATCCCTCGCTTCGCAGCGGGGTAACCGGCATCATACATTTAAATATTGCTCCGTACCAGCCTTGTAAAACCCGAACATTCAATCAACACTACATCAAAAGAACTTGCCGAGATCTTTGTCATGAGGTTACAATTTCCGTAAGACAACGGGGTGTATCCTATACGATGAGCGATATAAAAGCCGAGTAGTAAAAAAAAAAAAAAACAAGAATTCTGTCGCTCCGTGGGTAGAACAACTACCTCAAGAACACAAATTTTTACGTGGTCAAGAACCGTTTCTGACAAGTCGCGCAGTGATATACAACATAGTTAATTCTCTTCTAAGCGCGATACAAAACCACGTTGTTACGCTTGTCCAGTGTTTCTTGAACTGCCAATTTTACTGCTTAGCTTTTCGAACGACAGCAAGAATTTAGCAAGAACAGTACGTCTGGTATACGAACTTATAAAACAAAAAACAAAAAACAAAAACGCAAATCACCTCCGATGCCGATCAAAGGCTCGAGCCCGGGCGCGCTTCGTGCCTCACCGGCAGAAGAAACTCTCTAACCATCTTCATCTTATCGCCGCCTAAATCCAATCAGTTATCACGACTCTTAAAAGAAAAAGAAAAAGAAGCGCGGCGGCATGTCAACATCAGCATCGTTTTTATGTGCCAGCACGTCCCTGTAAACAGCTCTAACTTCGTCCGCACCGGTGGGCAATAAACGAGAGAATAATGAACGGTCACTTAAAAGTTGAAAAACAAGATTGGCAACTGTTTGTGAGCAGCAAACAGATGCCGCGCCGTGAAATCGAGACTGCGTGTTCACGCACGACCGAATGTACTAGCGATAGTCGGTGCGACAGCATAAACATACCGTTAATTTTAAAAAATCACAGCATATGCACGTGGTAAATGATGATGACTGGGGCGAAGCTCCGGAGAGAATCATCGGTAAACCGTGAATGTTATGTGTAACGCCCCATCAATCATCATATGAAGAGTGAGAAACACTGTGTGTATATTACAAACATCAAACTTTTATTTTTCTTAATTAGATTATGCTTGGCTTGCGTTGTCCCTTCATTATCACGGCTTTATGGTCCGTGAAATTAAGGGACAGCGGTTCTTGTACGGGTTGCAACTGGAAATTAGAAAATACCAGGTCTATACACGTCCCTCGGATGGTCGTTGGTTTCATATGATCAAAGGACGTGCACGTGAGAGCTTATTTGGCTGTCATATGTTGTATGAACCACTCATTGTTCTTTTCGGTAATATCGACATTCAGGTCACCAACTAACACAAATGGTATATTGTTGTACTTGTCATAATTACACAATGACGTGTCAATGAATGTCTTGATATTCCCACTGGACAAATTGGGTGCAAGGTACATGGTCATGATGATGCATCCATCAAAACTGATGGCAGCATATTCACCGTTGTGGCTCTGTGTCGTTGGTAGTACTTTCAGATCTTGTGCCTTTTCGCCGCCTTCCGTGCCCTCCGTTCCGCAGCCTTGTCTTCCATCTGGCGACTCCGAGCTAAAGAGAAAGCGTGCCAAGAGGGAGCCTCATGGCGCGTTACTTCTGAAATGTTGTCTTCGGGTGTCGTTGAAAACACGAGACGTAGTAAAGAAGAAAGAACGCCACACACGCCAACACGCACGAGAGTGTCACTCGTCAACGTCGTCTTCTTCTTCTACTGCATACCAGAACGCGCGCAGTAAAGAATAAAGAATGCCACACAGGCGAACACGCACGAAAGTCTCACTCGTCAACGTCGTCTTCTTCTTCTACTGCATACCAGAACGCGCGCTTCTCACGAACTAGAGGTGGCTACTACAAACAAACCTACATACAAACGGAGGATGGACAGACCCACGGCATAAGGAGCTTCGCCCCTAAAAAAACTAACTAAATGATTACAGTCCAAGAAAAAAATTCATTGTATACCCTAAGAGTGGCGGAACTTGCTATGCCCTGCTAGAACGAGTCCAAATATTTGTGTGGTTTTCCAACAGACTCTGCCGAAAGTATATGACATCGACCACTTGCGACACGTTTGCGCCGACGTACATTAACATCATTGACTTTAAACGGATTAAACCTTTTTAGGACGTCTCACAGACTCATTTCCTACGTAGACCGCATCTCTTGATACGAAATTCAGCGCGCCAAAACGAAAAAAACCGACTGCAACTGCAGCCGTACGCATACCTTCCATACAAACGCGGAGCTTCGCACATGCCACTGGGTTGCCAGACCAGAGACGGCGCCGCCCGCTAGGAAATATGGCGGCGCCCACGAAAAAAAGGTCTATATGTACCTGACGGTTTCCACGTGAGAACGTTGTGTGAGCGGTAAAATATATATTTTGGTTTCTAGAAAGGACGATCAAGGCAAAGGTATCGTAAAAAAGAATGATAAACTCTCGGTTATACATTGCAAACTCTTGGCAGTAGGAAATCCAAAATGAAAACGGAACTCGAACAGTATATATTGCTAAGGAGAGCGCATAAAGATTACAGATCTGTAATTACAGCTGTACGTAGCCAAGAATGCGTTTCCAGTGCCGAGAAAACACCTCCAGATGTTTCCTAAGCATTTCGGTGTATTTAATATTGGCTATATTTTCTGGAAGATTGTTCCGTAATATAACGACACGTGGTAATGCAGGCGCGTTAAATGCGTTTGTGTGAGTAGAGAGACGATGAGCACTGTAACGGGCGCGAACAGCGATAAGGTTTAGGAAGCGCCAGGGGTGTTCACTGTTGATGCTTTTAAGGCGAAAGCCTCAGATGCCTCATCAGACGCGAAAATTGACCGTCGGCTTCAGAGCATTAGAGATTTGGCGAGACCCGGTGAGATTTTGCGAGTCCTGACGATACATCGCGAGACTGGCGTCGGCGTCAACACGAATGATGGAAAAAAACAACTAAGCAATCAAAGTCGGTCAAAAGTCACGAGACACTGAAGTGAATGTGTATGTGCAGTCGGCGCGCCAAAAGCCGCATGACCTCAATGTAACATCACGAAATCAATGGCGTCACCCTGTGACGCAATCATGACGTCACAGATCACCAGAATTTGTCGTCATAGTGACGCATGTATGACGTAACGATGATGTCCCAACATTACGTCATGTCATGATGTATTCGCAGGACATCGCCGCTTGGTCAAAGGTGAGCCCATAGGCGTGCGCAGGGTTCGCCATCAGGGGGGGCGAAGGTTCATCGCAGCGCCCCCCCACCCTACTAAGACAACGTATGGGGCAGATTTTGCGCCCCCCCCCCCCTCTTAGGCGACTATAGAAGGGTCAATGCACGGGGCAGATTTTGCGCCCCCCTCTTAGGTGATTAGGGGGGGGCAGCCGACCCCCCTGCCCCCCCTGTGCGCACGCCTATGGGCGAGCCGATCACGGAGGCTGTGCAAAACCATGTGAGGTGCAGAAAGCTTCTAATGCCTCCGATCCTGGAGGCAGTGCAAAATCACGTTAGCGTCGAAAGTTTTCGGAGGCCGAGGTGGGAGGATCAATACTACTGAGACTAAAACGAAGAACATGGCTTTCGCCTTCCAGTCGTCTTAGGCGATTGCGTAAGGGAGCATGCGAGTATCTGTGCATCAGGCAGGCAAGCGAAATGGTTTCGCGCGAGTCCAAAGAAAAGAAGAGATAGCGATTCTTTAATTCTAGTCACGCTGAAATGTCCGCTTTAGTCCCTGACGATCAAACGTGCGACGCGGTTTTGAACTGATTGTAAACATCTAACCATCGAACGTGTGGGCCGAGAACCTGCTTGCACAACGACGGCCTCTCGAATACCGTGAAAGCTCACAGTTGATGGTTTAAAGGTCAACTAATTAAATGCAGCTCACTCCAACCGTGACAAGCCGCGTAAGGCCGAAGGGTTGCGGCTTCAGACGCGTAGTGCTCTCTCCGCAATGCCTTCCCTTGACTGCGTGGGTGGGCCGCAGCTGCGCCGGCTGACAGGCTCACAGGCGGGCTTGTTGGGTATTCACAAACGTCAGCTGTTCCGTATATCTTCTCTCCTCTAAACATTATTGGTCCCTGATGTAACTTGCACGTCACTGGCTCGTGTCAAGAACGAAGCCCACGTTTCATCGCAGGCACTCTGCGATAAATATGGTGCGATCGATATGAGTTCGATTATTTTAAGTTGCTGCTGCGAGATGAATATTTATAAGGTGAAAATACTGAGATGTCTTTATAACGAAAAATACAACAGGAAATCGCAGCTACGCAGTCACTAAGATGTAGTATATAGATGATTTTAAAATAGGCCTACACTTATCGTGCCTCCAAACATTATTGTTTGCACTTATCTCAAACGACATGGTTATCCTAAGTTGTCCTTGCCTGTATACAACTTAAGCAAAGAACTCAGTTATGCGACAACAACTGTTTCATTTTAAATGCGAAGCATTTCTTAGCGAACCTCGGACACTTTGGCCGTTTCTATCTACGTATCTATCTATCTATCTATCTAGCCGCCTACGTCGGGGCGCTCTCCTGGTCGCCTCCATAACTTGTAATATACCAAAATTGGCATAGCAGGGGAGCAGTGTATGACGAACACGATTCACTGGTCATGACATGAATAACGCAAAATACCTGTCGCGTACGTGACGAAACCCTTTCTCTCAGTCACGTGTGGCACGTACCCGTAAACCAGAGTTAACTTTATGCGGGTATGTGCCACAGGTAATACAGAGTCTCAACCAACACAGTAACCGCGAACACACACATTGACACGCAAGAAAAGTGATAATAATGACATTTGTTGGGGTTTTATGTCCGCAAACTACGCTATGATATGAGAGACGCCGTAGCGAAGGGCTCCGGAAATTTTGACCATCGGGTATTCTTCAACATATACCGAGATCGCACAGAACACGGGCATCTAGCATTCTGCCTCCATCGAAAAGCGACCGCCGCGACCGGGATCGAACCCGCGACTTTCGGGTCAGCAGCCGAGCACCGTAACCGCTACACCACCGCGGCGGTCGCAAGGAAAGTGAGGAAGCTGAAGACAGAACAGCTCTGGAACACGCTCAACTACTTTCCACTCGTCCACGTGGTCCGCAACGTGGACCACGTGGATTACGCAACAACCGGCGTCAATGCTTCCTACAATAAATTGGCTGAGAAAACCAGGCCTCTCATCATTACCGGTGACTTCAACATTGATTTATCAAGACCCAACAATGCTTGGTGCTTATACTGCGTGAAAGACGGATTGGATGTGGAGAGGGCATCAAAAGACCTCGCTGCCACGTTCACGACAGGAGGCATAATAGATCATTTCATCGTAAGAGGCATCCAGGATTTCCACCAGTTGCACCATACCTCGCACTTCACTACACTTAGACTCCGCATAGCCGCGATTACGAACGGATCCGATTAACAAGTTCGGTCCAGCGGTGCTCACTGATCACGGTGATGATGACCTTGTTCAAGAACTCTCAAGAACCCCTTCTACACATACACACGGGTTCGTGAAACGTGCTTGCGTTCTCCGTCATAACAGAGAAGTATAAGCGTAACAACTGTAATTGTGACAGTAACGTACGTGCAGTGCGCCTGCGCGTGCCACTTCGCTGTGCATATATCTAGGGAAACTTTCCTGAATGAAGCTTAGTTGCGAGTAACGCCTGTTCTGTGCATCTGTGTTGCTTCTTTGCCCTGTTCGGATTCGCGCTATCTAGTTTTAAAGAATATAAGCACTACATATCAGCTTACCGCGTCTGGTGTTGTTAACACCCATGTTGCTGTTGGCATCGTTACCAACTGTAAACAACTGGTTATATAATAGATATGCGACTATTCAACATATCAGTGTGGGTATACCCCTTCCATATTTCCATAGCGTCATTCCGTAACGTTTCGCTCAATGTGAAAAATTGCGCCAATCACCATGCCGCGCATGCTTCGCATAACATCGATTCCCACGGTACGTGGGATCTGCCAATTTTTTTCTTGTGTGTTTTGTGAATAACTTCTTGAAGAACACCCTCAAATCTCAAGTCCTCATTTCCTGTAAAAAATGCACCGCCACATAAATACGCTTAGTGAGGAGATGCCATCTTTCAGAAAAGGAAAAAAAAAAGACCGTCTGCCGTCGCATTGAAAACATTGTCGTCCTAGGCCTCTTACAACTGTTTGCTGTCAGATGACATCACGTCCGCGATGCCGAAGATCATTTCTGACTGAATTCAATTTTCGGGCGAATGCCTTCTGTAGCTAGCTGCTGTGTTTGCTCGCATGCAGCCTTGACCGGCTAATGTTTGTTGTGATTCGGTAATGTTGACCAGCGTTCGTTAGCTGTTTAAAATTGCTGCTTATCTGTTCACTT
>NC_051178.1:138469394-138506337 GCF_013339695.2 Rhipicephalus sanguineus
AAAGAAAGAAAAAAGAAAGAAAGAAAGAAAGAAATGTAGTACGTCATGTACGCACACGCCAAGTTTCGCTTGCCCCCCTATTTCCTATAGTCAAGGGCTCCTCAATATTTTTTTTTCATTTCAACGAAGTGTTTACACGGCATAGCAAAGTCCATTCACGCTTTGGAACCAATTTTTTTCTTTCAGAGCATGCCTTTGATTCAGTGCGAGAAGATGTGAAGTGAGGCAAGGTGGCAAGTGAAGATTACGCATGATAAATGAAGAATTTATTATATACAATAATATGCATAGATAAATCAAAACAATGGTTACAAATAAGGCCCACAAAAAGACCTTCCCGCTCTCTTTTTTAATTAGCTTTGTTATATTATAGACAAGCCGTGACAGTAAGAACGACTGCATTAAGCAACCGTACGCCGGCCTAAACCGGCCACTCGATCGAGCCCAACTTGAAATTTTTCCCTACTCAACTGCATGAGCTACGACCATATTGCAAGTGTTCTTTACATCTTGAAGGTTTATCTGAACAGCATGGCAATGTTCGAAACATTGAAGATGAGAGTCAAAGTGTTTCGATCGTCAAAAAATACGAAAAAGAGGCGCGGGAAACTTGCACAGCGAAGCACGAGCCTGTCGCCGCTCGTACTCCCCGTCTACCGACACGTCTAGCTTTGTGATGCACGGCTTTTTCCTCGGGAGCACGCACTTTCTTAGGACGCCCCGTGGCTTTCTCGGCACGATCGGGCGTAGCCATGCTATGCACTGTAGAGCGGAGGTTGCGCGCGATGTCTCCGCCGGTGGGCGTGGCTTAGCTACCGCGCATGCGCGCCTTGCCTAGGTGGTGCGGTATCTGGTTATTTTCTCTCTCTTTTGCTGATCGTCTGGCTTTCTCTCTTTCTGAATTTCTTTCTCTCTATTTCTCTCTTTCTCATTCTTTCTGTGATACGCTTTACTCTCTCCCCTCCTCCTTTCTCTCCTCATCACCATTACATCTCTCCTCCTCACGCTCACTTCCCTTTCTCACCCCCTTGCTGCACTATACAATACAAGGCTCTGCTCTGCTAGCGTGCCTGGATAGCCGAGTGGTTAGGGCGCTCGCTTTCGGATCGCGGGTACGCGGGTTTGAATCCCACCTTGTGAAAAATTTTTTTCGGCATGAATTTCTCTCTTTTTCTTTATATCTTTCTTTCTCTCCCTCTCTCTGTACTCGTTCTCTCAATCATCATGGTTACATCAGACCACGCCGGAGCGGTGGGTAGTGGGATTTGCGCAAAATCTGTGGCACATACTAGTTTATGATGATGATAGTCTTCTGCAACACCGCTGTCGTCTTTATGCTTTGACTAACAGCTTCTCAGTTCAAAAAGCGCGCCAACGCAGGAGGAAAGTGACGCTTGTCAACTGCTTCCACGTGAAGATGAAACTCTGAACATTTCGCACATTTAGACCTTCCGACGAGGCAGTGCACTTATTGCCCTACTTCTTGGAAAGAAAGAAAAAACCCCAACGGGCCGAAATGCCAGTGCTATATCCTGTGGTGCGTACGGTGCTTTAATTGTGCCTCTCGCGCCCACCCGACCGGTGAATGAGTCAGTAATGTCCTTTATGCCTTTGTTTTTTCCCGCTGACCTGCGCTTTCGCTTGTCACAAACGTGTATTTGTGACAAGGAAAAGCTTTTGACCGCGGGTCGATTGGCGAAACGTGAGGAACTTCGTCAGGCGCAATGGATTGTACTCCAACAAAACAATGATTGATCGCGCCACAAATTGCACCTAATAATAATTGTTGGGGTTTTACGTCCCGAAACCTTGACATGATTACGAGTGATGCCGCAGTGCGGGGCTCAAGTAATTTCGACTACCTGAAGTTCTTTAGCGTGCACCTAAATCTAAGTGCACGGGCGTCTAGCATTCTGCCGCCACCGAAATGCGGCCGCCGAGGCCGGGATTACCCCTTTCCCGAGCACCAGGTAAAGGGTACAATGCTGGAGATCTCTGGTTAACCTCACTCCCTTTCCTTTACCATTCTCTTTCTCTCTCTCTCTCTAAACATCAAATTCAAGTCAGCTTATAGATCTTCGGGTGAGACTACAACAAAAAGATGCAATGTATTCTGTACGTTTGATTAATCATTCTTTTTTTTTTCTCTTTATGAAAATTTTCACACAGATTACTGTGAACGCTTCTTCTTAACTGCAGGAAAACAAAACTAAAGAAATTAAACCCCACTAGCCTCCGAGACAATTTCTAAAACCGCGATGAAACGGCAACAGCACCGTTCACGCGCGAATCACAACGACTGGATCGCTGGCAGTTAGCCAAAGCGGACAGCTCGGTTCCATTTCAGTAAGAACAACAAGATATTTCAACTGTACACAATACGACTTTAGTTTTCTTCCTGGCCGCGGGTCATGCAGTGTCGTTTGCAGTGGCAACAGTGGTAAATAATGAATGGCTAGTCACCGACACAACACTACCGTCAACAGCTATACGCAGCGACGTAGATTGAACGGAAGCAGGAAAGGGTTGGACAGCTAGTAGCGTGTCATTTCCGAAGGAAATAAACTACATGTTGCGTTATTCAGCACATTTATCAGTCAACTGCTTTTAGTATCCCACTGCCAGCCTTGTATTCCTTTTTTAATTCCGTGCCACTGGTTGCGTTCACACTCTTTTAAGGACCTTCCGTACCTTAAGGGAATTCGTTGCTGAGCTAGTTGGTTCATAATTGTGAACTACAGAGCTCAAATAACGCATGGGCAGAATACCTTGAGATGAACCTTGAATACATTTAGATCGCAGCTTGCTTGTGATATCTATAAAGCTTTAGGATTTCATCCGTAGCCAGCTCACCCATCAACCTGGCAATTTTCTGTGCCGCCGAGCAGCACCTGTTGCGGACGTTCACATAATTCAGTCAGGCACCCCATTTTCTAAAGAATGGCCTTATAATAATCGTTTTGCGCGGGCGAAGTCGCTGAGGCGTCAAAAAATTGCTCGTCGCTCCAAGGCGCGCGGATTCAATCCCACTTCAGCCCGCAGGAACATTATTCGCCGGATATCTGCGGCAGGCACACCGCTCTGCTCACCGGACCGGTAAACGGACAGTCTCCGATAACATTATGTGAAGAGAGTTCTGCACCCTTTGACGTCCAGCTGATAGCGGCCCTTCTGCGAAAATGCTTCATGACACTCCAAGAATAGCGTCCGGCAATGATTTGACAGCCACACGTCTCGTAAAGGATTTCGAGGAAGATGTTGTACGAATTGGGGCCCAAAATTACTGCACTGCAAATACGTATTTGCTGCCACCCTGTACTGCCAACTGTATCCGCCCGATCTCAGTTGGTGACACAGTTTGTGAAAAACATCATCGAAGGGCAGTTGTCAGAAACAGATTTCACATTATTTTGCGCTTAAGTGTTCTTTCAATGTCATTCGCGTGTTTTTTTTCTTGGACTGCGGTTTACTTGGAATCCTAACCATTGCCATCAAGGACGTCCTCGCTTCAATGCCTTCCGCTCCGTTCAGCCTCCAGGCGACTCCCTGCACGCAAGTTTTTCAGCATACGGTATAAGAGAAATAAATGTTAATCAGTCTAAAAAGCTCTTCCGGTGGTCATGGCACGCTTTCCCATATGGCGTCAAGTTCGACACATTGAAATCTTGTCGAACTCTCGCGTGTTCGAAATTTCTAGCTTTTCTCTTAATTTTCTTCGTTCTCGTTTATTTGCTTCCTTTTTCTCTCGCGCTCGACCGCAGTACTCCAGCGGCTCTTTAAGCAAGCGTGTTTTCTGGGGCATATAAAATCATATCGGTGACGAGAGCTTTGCGTGCGACCTCGATGCGTGCGGTACTTATCGCGTGCTCGAGCCGCGTGCACTGCGAGTCACCAACCACCGTCGCCACCAGAGAAACACCCTGGGTACATAAACACACCGATGTAGTTCATGGCCACTGGGAGCTCGTCCTGACACGGAAACCTGACACGTGTATGCCAGAGGTGCTCCCCGGCGTCTGCCGTCGGCGACTGCTACCGCTCGAAGAGCCCCTCACCACCCCGAGTTCAAAGACTATACTCGGAGACAACTTTCTGTGGCAATGAAGGGAAAGCTACAGTGCCACAATGCACGTATCCTACCGCTAATGAATGTAGTCCCACAATTGCGTCCGTATTTTCTGCGCGAGATATATAAAATACTCCTTCATTTTCTACATGTAGCTTTTTGAGACGGAATGCAGCGCACACAAGCGAGATATTTGTATTTCTTTTACTTTATACGCTGTCACTCTGCGTTTTTGCGTGCTTGAAAAAGTCGCGCCTTTTGCCCGCACCTTAGACGGTAAGCAGCGTTTGCGTCGAAATGCAACGCTAGCCATCACTTTCCACGGCGTTACGAGACGCGCGCCAAACCAGACTACTTCGCGTAGCAGTACATGTGCAGACGCTCCGCCCCCGTAGCTCTCCCTTCAATGCCACAGAAAGTTGTCCCCGAGTATAGGGAATGGTTTCTTTCTCGCCCTCACTACCCTTCCCACAGGCGATATCTCCTCCTCGCCACTTATTTCGTAAAATCACGTGTACAGTGCCAGCACTAAGCGTGCAGCCTATCAGTATTTTGCGCTTGTCACCTACACGCCGTTATCGCCGCTTGTGCACTCGAAAACACACAAAATCCAGTGAAACCAGTTGATCGCGCACGATAGCCATGCGAGATAAGGAAGAACGGGTGGTTGGCTGCTTGGCAAAGCATTGATGGAGACAGTCCACGACTGATATGTCGCGTATGCGGAGCAATCGAGAGTATGTAGCGTAATGACGTCACGCGAATCACTGTTCTTGCGTCATGAAGGGCGCCGCCAGAAAGACGAGAAACGCCAAGAGGGAATAACGTTTTTTTGTATTTTCAGAAGCTAGTTAGAGGCCTGAGTACTAAACCATATTCTGCTGTTCTACACTGCACTCTACACAAGTTTGCAATGCATGGACTAAGTTACACATGACACTTCGTAAGAATACACTATGAATTGAGTTTAGTTGAGTAAACTTTATTTATCCAAGGGTTATTGCTACTGGTGCCCGGGGCTAGGCTGCCAGGGAACAAATGCAGAAATGTGCACGCATATATATATATATATATATATATATATATATATATATATATATATATATATATATATATATATATATATATATATATAGAGAGAGAGAGAGAGAGAGAGAGAGAGAGAGAGAGAAACTTGTACATTAGCAACAACTATAGATATATACATCCAATTGTCGGCACGTGAATAATAAAATGAACAATAACCACGTCACCAGACGCATTGAAAGCACGTGTTCTTTTTGTGTTTTTTTCTTAAACAAAGACATGTGGTAGTGTACAGCGCGAACAACGGGTTCAACTTATGCTAATGTGGCGAGACTGGCAATTTATTAAGTTTACTTGACAATGAAAACATTTTTTTTATCGCGCAGAATGCTTGAAGGAAAAGGAGGACAACATAAATGACAGAGCGCACTGTCTGTATTGCGCTCTTTCTTATCTTGTCATCTCTTTTCTTCAAGCAATTTGCGCACTAGAAAAGGTCTTCCTTGTCAAGTATGGTGTACTAACGAGCCTAAGCAGCTAGCGTGTTCAAGAAATGTCTTTGCTTTACTCGAGGCGCGAACGCTTATAGGCTCACTAAAGAAAACTCCCGCAGACTGTGAGGATTATTTGTGATAAGATGTCGGAATGTGTTGGGCCTCACGTTTAAGATGTACCGAGCAAGATTTGAGGGGTTTAACATTTCCCGCTCTGACTACACGGCGTGCAACCTATCTACACTAATTCGATTCGCGTCCTCCTGTAGCGCTCCTCCTGTCTTTCGTCACTCCAGCTATCTTACGAGGAGACTTCGATCGTCGCTGGGAATGCGGTCTGCGAACACCGCAGTTTTACGGCCGTAGAATGAAGCTGGTTCGAGGAAAATCTATGTATTCGTCTTTCGCAACGGCCTCGTAGATTGTGAGTCAAAAACAATGTCGCGGTATAGTCAACGCGAGAACAGTAGACGTTCATCTATTCAGTCACCCTTTCACGTTATGCAGACAGCATGTATGCTACTAAGTTGGCGCGTAGAAGATAACACCTGCTACGCTTTTTATAGTCGCCATAAAGGCAAGCTAGCCGAACACAGCCGAGGAGCACTCGGACAGTGGGCAATAGGCGTCTGCTTGAGCCCTCGGGGGGTATTCACCAACGGCGTTAACTTCGACTAAACGACTCCGTACTTACATAAACAATATGAGCTTTCTTGAGCACTGAGATTGGCGTTTACTGTCGCAGGCCGTAGACCCCTCTTTGTTTACTGTAAGCTCCGAGGTTGCGACACACATCGGCCAACGCGCATATGTTGCAACCTGCTATAACTACAGCAAGTTTCCGTGCAGCAGTAACATTAAAACTGCCGTACTGCGCACCATGACTGAAATATTGAACTTCTCTGCGACGCCGAGAAAAAAGGAGGTTTACGTACGAAGCACCGGTCTATTATTCGCGCTCTAACAGTTACGCATTTTCTGAAGAGGGGTAACGTGACCACTAACGGGAAGCAAGAAGATAAACGGGAGGAGAATGAGGGCCAGGTTATCGCGTGCAGCTTTCAAGTATCATTGGTTTCGTGTTCTCGGTTACTCGGCCACGTGATCTTATTTCATTGCCAGGGTTTGTCTTGATCAAAATACTCACGTGCAGATAAGAAGTAGGTGCATACCAGCTTATACGGACATGTCAAGGGACCCTCCCGTCTACTACTGCGAGCCGGCCTTCGCTACAGTGACACGACCAGCTATGACCGCTAGATACACGATAACAGATTCCGCGAGACATTGCTTCACTGCGTACACAACACAGGCGTGACAGCACACATCTAACACAAATGTACAAAGTATCATGCCTTAATGGCGCGTCTATATCACCATAAAAACAAAAGGAGATAGAGGCAATAATCACCAAGAGGGATAGAAAGAGATAAATTACACGCAGAAGGTCGCAGGTTCGGTCCCTGTCGGCGACAAGTTATCTTTTCGTCCACTTTACTTTCTACACATTTACATCATAGTTACTACAAATAACATTCCCTATGCTTCCTTCGCTTTCTTGTCTGTTAGTTCTAATTATTGTTGTGTCTAGCAAAGAAAAACAAGCCCTTAAAATTCCCCTTCTTTCGTTTACGCGGAATATCAGTTATCTATTACACGTGTATGGCTCCGCGGAATCTACACCGAGCACGAGTTAGAAAGGCCTATAATGAACTACCCGCACGTACTGTTCATGATAGTTATGGTACTCGTGATAGTCATGATATTCAAATAGTAATAAATAATGATATCTGAGGTTTAACGACCCAAAACCACCATATGATTATGAGAGACGCCGTAGTGGAGGGCTCCGGAAATTTCGACCACCTGGGGTTCTTTAACGTGCCCCTAAATCTAAGTACACGGGCCTCAAACATTTTCGCCTCCATCGAAAATGCAGCCGCCGCGGCCGGAATTCGATCCCGCGACCTTCGGGTCAGCAGCCGAGCGCCATAACCACTAGACCACCGCGGCGGGGCGATATTCAAATAGTCATGACACTGTTTAAATGCACCACGCAGTTCGAATGAGCGCGAGATCGATCGCCTAAGTTTGGCAACCGCCGAGTTTCCGAACAACTTTCTGACCGGGTATCGGCTAGGAACCAATAGTTTGGGGGAACCGAGAGCAACGATGACGCATCCCCTTCGTGCCGACGGCATTGGTCAATATCGACCCCAAAGGCGTCGTCGCTGCTGGGTCGTTGCAAACAATACAGCTCTTCCGCAGACCTTTTGAGCCAATAAGGTGCCAACTTGGGTCGCCGTGGTGCTGTCCCCGTCGCCGGGCAAGAGCACGCCAAAGTAACGATCGCGTCAACCCACGCCACATTTTCCGGCACCTGAAGGCCTTGTTTAATTTCCTCACAGCTGCGTCACTCTTTCCGAAAGTAGCGCCGCTCGAATTCGGAGCCCACACGTCTCCATGCATGAAAGTTTCGCAGCCTTATTTTGGTATTGTTAGAACTACAAGCACCGAGAGCTCATTCTAGTGTCTGAAATACGGGATTTTGAGATGAAAAACGAAGCCCGCAAAGGCACGTAGGAAAGAGCATTAAGAAGCACAAAGGGAAGCGTTTTGAGTGTAAATCAAAACTAAAGTAAAGACAAGCACTAGCTACTATTTCAGGGCCTTCTCGGCCCATGCATATAGGTGAGACAGCGCACCGCGTCATCTTAAAGAGTACTGATACGATTTTGAGACGTCGTGAAAGGGACGTTTTTAGTTTCCTTGGTGTGCAGTGTTAACGCTCTACGTACACCGGAGCCAGACAACACGCATAAAATATTTTACTTTGATTTTACAGTTTCCATCGCTGAGCATCAGCAAGCCAGCCCCACCGCAATGGACATTATCCCGACGAGTCAACACAGTTCCACTGAGTTTGCGAACCCTGCGTCCTGCATGCAGCCTATATCGCAGAAATCACTGTCGTGGTCACTGGAAGAGAATTCACTCATCCTTGTTTACGTGCACCACGAGCAGATGACGGATCTGCCGCTAGTACGTCGCGAGCTGCTGTCTCCCCGTGACGTCACACTGCGATGACACGTCACTGAGGAGCCGCCCCTTCGATATCGAAACCGAAAGTATGTTTCTTAAGATAGCGATATTAAAAATATATCCGATGCGTTCCCAGGCACCACAATACTCTTTTTAAGGTTGTCGACACCAGTGTTCTTATTTATAGGGACAATCCGAAAATACTTAAAATTCGCATAAATACTTAAGAAAAATTAGATATATACTGCGATAATGCGCAAGATACGTGACGACAACCGTAGGCGTTGTCTCACCTGCCCTCTTTTATTCGTCGCTGCGTGCCCGATTCATAACAACACGCATCGAGAAAATAGGCGCTGCATTCATGTGTCTACTGACCTGGCTGATGTCCTGAAGAAACACCTGAAATTGTTAGCGATGAGCTAATAGATGTTTCTAGGGGGATATAGATAAGTGGCTATTATCTAACGAGCTCAGAAATATCGGTACATCGTGGGCTCGTGAGAACGGCAGCGTCTATGGTTTCTCCTGACTTCTCAGAGCTCTCTTTCGTTAAGCATCCAAATTTGACATCACAACTTAGTTGCGGAGTACCTACGCGATATTTCGAGAAACAAAAATTGGCCGCGTATCTGCGTGCTTCGCTGCAAATGTCGTCTAAAGACGATAGAAGAGGCGCTGCGTGAGATATGGATGCCATCTGGCAATACGTCGGGAAACACGAGTGCTGTGTTGCGGGCTGGTAGTCCCGGTGCAGCGGCAGGCGAAGACCGGCGGTGACCAACGCGCCCGGTGGGGACGCCGGCCAGCCCGAACACGCTGTTTGGCGCGATGCGCCGAAGGAGAAGAAACGTCCGCACTCAACGAGTACTCTCCACAAACTCTCTTACTTACACGTCGCCTGGGTAAAACAGGAATGCCAGAGCGGCGCCCCCTGTCATTCGTACAATGCAATACTGAACCGAAACCGAAACACAACATGAGCTTGTGCAAAGGGCACGGAGGAAGACAAGTTTCAGCGCAGTCGCATTTTCAGCGCACCTTAAGAAACTAGGGTTGTAACATTGTAGGGCGAGTAGGGCCAGAAGGACCGTCACGACGAAAACCTGCCTCCTCAGTCGTATTCGCCTGTAACGTTGGTGTGGCTTCGCGTTCCCTCCTCCGCTCCTGGCCTTTCCACAAAGCTACTGCCTAAGTACGAAGGCCCCTACCGCGTCCTACGTCAAGCATCCCCAGTTAACTATATGATTGAGCCTGTTCAATCATCTACGGACCGCCGTCGTCGCGGCCGCGAGACTGTTCACGTCGATCGACTGAAGCCGCATTATGACCTACCAGTTGTACCTGTTCCTTAGGTCGCCAGGAGGCCAGGATGGCTCCTTTTCCGCGGGGGAGTGATTTGTAACATGGTAGGGCGCAGACAAGAACGCCTGCGAAAGAAGACGACGAAGACGGTTGTTGTTGGCGCTCGCGCTTGCTCGGCTTGGACCGCCGATCGCTTCAGCTGTGGCAATCTTTTAATAAACGCGTTACTGTGTCAACGTTAAACGCATACCATCAAGGTCTTTAAAATTGCGTATCTATGTATTTTCTGTTAAAGGAACACATCGCCTAATACTTACCTAGTGATGTTGCGCCTCAGATATGCGTAATGTTTGCTTTTTGATCAACAATGTACACAAGTATGAACCTATTCAGCCGTTCACGATGGCTGGCCCTTGGGCAAGTGGTTCAACTTTGGCCGAGTGGCTGAATCGAGGGACGTGCCGACAAACAGAAAGACAGACAGAAGGACAGACAGAAAGACAGACCAAAATTTCTGCGTTTAAGTTCCCCAAGAAAGACTATCGTCTTTAAAAAAAACATGGCTGATCCCTCTGTTATAGGAATCGGTATAACACGAAAGTGAAACGTGTCTTCACAGACGTAGTTGAGCGTTTGTTGTGCATTCTTTCGCCCCAAGCGCGAAGGAATGAATGCTACAGCATCAAATTGTAATGTTACGCGAAGAACGGCAACCCGCTCGAAACTTGCAATGCGCTGCTCAAGCAGAAAGGACGCGCGGAACGAACATACACATGATAAGCGCGAAATGTCGCAGTTGTAACTTACTTCTGTGTGAGCAGCGCGCTCCTTTCGCAAAAGCGGCCTCTGCACTGAGCGAGATGACCTTGGTGCTCTCAACGGAAACTTGCAGGCAGAGCGCAAGACGTACAAACCACCGAGATCACGAGATAAGCGCCCGCACGAGCGACCACACCCTGTCGAGGCGCGCGCTAATCCGCGTGGGGGACGACTTTTAAAGCGCGCTCTTCGAGCCCTTCGCCCCATATCTCGCTAGTGATAACGAAAACACGCTGTACCGCCAATCTCTGAGTACCGCCACTGGCAAATGGTGTACATAAATAGCTCGCCGTTAGCATAGCAGAGAACATGCCGTCTGTGGCGGAGCCGTTTCGCGTTGCGCGCTGGCGATCGAGAGGTCGTAAGTTCGGCTCCCGGTGACGGAACTTTTTCTTATAGTTTTTTCTTTGCCATATGTTAGTCTTTATATTTTACAACGTCATATCCGTGACGGAAATGCGTCAGTGGAGCCGTGGTGGACCCCGGCATAAAACACTTTCGTGTTAAAATCGATTTATACCTACACAGGGTTGGACCCTCTTTGTGGCATCCGAACTCAACGTATGGTGAATCCCGCGCAGAGATGGCATCAACAAGCACATAAGTACTCGATATTCGCAATGAAAAGAGTCGACATTTCAGGAGAGAAACGCCAAGGTGTGCGCTCTTCAGTAATTGGGTAACCTACACTTCTGATCATGCATACACCACCACACAGCGCTTCAGGAAACGAGAGGCAGAGTTCGTAGATTGAGCCGTGAATGCACGAAGGCGTCGCTATATGCCCGCCAGCGTGTGGCATTGCTACAAAGCACTCACTCAAACTGTATTGAAACGAAATGGAGTGGAAATTGGGGGGACAGCCTCCGCGGCGCTGAGTAGGGCACCTCCATTGCAGTGTTGAACGAAGGAACGCTGGCATCGAACCACCCTAGCGCTGAGACTACCGAGGCGCGCCCTGTCGGGGCTCGTGAGTGTCATGATGAAGTACTTCACTTCACCTCTCCAAGACGGCGGCACCACCCCACGCCAACAAGGCCACTGCCAATGGGAGATGTGAAATATATAAGGCTCGTTTGTAAAGGCTCGTGAATGAGCGTCGGAGGCGCAGTGGGCAAAACGCCCGACTCCCATCGTCGCGGACCGAGAGGTTGTGGGTTCTACTCCCAGGTCATCCAAATTAACGAAATTTTTTTCTGCTCTTGTCCCTTGTCGTTTGTTAGTGTACATTTTACCGAGGTCATATCCATGACTGAAATGATGTCAGTGAAGTCTTGGTGTACCCCGGCATAAAACACTTTCGTGTTAAAAAGGCTCCCACACGCACAGGAAGGAGAAAGAGCACAAAAAGGAAAGGCGTTCTGATTGCATTCGTTCAGAAAGGCCAACGAATCGCGAGAAGAGCAGTAGCGCTTGCAGGGCCTTCTTCTGCGACATTGTGTCCTATCGATGGCGTGCAACTCTTTCTTCCGACAGAGGGCGGCCATCCAACTGTGCACTGTACTGTGGGCAGTAGCAAAATATATGTCCAGTTGTTTCTTCATTGCTGCAGTAGTCACAGACTGCGGTGTCGGCCATCCCAATGCGAAACGCAAATGCCTTGGTGAACGCAAAACTCAACCAGAGTCTACATAAAAGGGTATCATATACTCGGCGAAACCTCTCGAAGACTTAAGAGTGCAATCGGGCATGCTTGAAGTGCGGCTCATTCCATTACGACGTGGTGCATTGGCGAGCAAGCAAGCGACTCACAGTCGTTCTGACTGGCCAGTAGCACGCAGGAAGCCTAGTAGCGCTTGTAAGGCCTTCTTCTGCGACGTTAAGTCTGGACGATGGCGTAGTGTCTTCTGATTGAGGCTGGTCGTCTAACTTCTTGAAAGCATCACAAGGAGAACTGAACGATACACTACATCCATAACCTAAACCGCTGAAACTTTCAAGCCACCACATTTGCATATCAGGATAAAGTATAAACGATAAAGAAACTATAAAGAAAACGCTTGTTCACAGCCTTCAGAAAGGAAGTTTGCCGTGTCAGGGCAACACAGACTTTCGAGTCAATTCAGCTGGAAAAATTTGAAAAAGAAAATTCAATATTACTGCTTCTATATCGCAACTTCTTCTGAAGCATGAAACGCCCACGATAAGGCGATTCTTTGGCAGCCAAGTGCCTCTGCAGCCGGTGAAGAGAAAACACGAGACGGCGTGTTTATTCCTCGATGGAAGCTATAAACCAACTTCTATACTGAGCTGTTAAAGTTGAGGAGAGCTTTAAAGTTCTTTTTCTATTATGCAAGTAAGCGCTGCAGCACGATTCAAATAAATATATAAAGACGCTCTTCCTCGATAAAATTTGGGAAAAGGGTTAAAAGCCGGGAACATCCATTACCAACCAGTTTGAATACTGGTCGAGCCACGATCAGTGAGTTGCGCATTTAAGAAAAAGTCGCACGCATTTTCGAGAAAATTGCTCGACATACGCATATAGAAATATACGAACGATTGCGAATACAGCACCTATTTGTTACGTTTACATTTGGCATTCTACAGAGTTGTACTAAGATACATTGAACAATATTTATTTTTATCGAGACTGGAGACTGCATCCGCTGGGTTGTACTAAAGGAGACCGTCGGAACTTCATCGTTGCCTGTCGTAATAAAGCGTTTTCAATCCGCTGAAAATCAAGCGGAATGTTCTAAACTATCGGGTCGACTATCATAGCACATGTTGGAACCACCAACAAAAGATCTACGGATACTTATGTCTCCTGGCCGCTATAGAAGCCTCTCCTTCTTCACGCTAACGTCCCTTCGACGTTGCTTCAACGCTGCATTCTGGTCAAGCATTTCATGAGACCGATATATCAAGGCTTTTAGGAGATCCAGCAGCAACAACGTGATTAAAAGCGAACCTTGCTGTAAAATTCGAATACGTATTCAAGGTTTAGATTATCGTCCAGTCTGTTAGTGAAGAGTGCTTAGTTTGCACTTGGGAAATGGTGTTATTCTACTGTCATGGCCAAAGGGTCTTAAAAAAAATTGGCAATTTTATATGCGAAGCAGCTTTTGCGCTGGGCTTTGTCCGTAGTTCCATTGGCGACCGTCCGCTTTCTAAAACCTACCATAGCCATCTGTAAGATATTGAGCGTGCGCTCGCGCCAAGGAGAAGTCTTCTTCGTCTTGTTCTTCGACCGCCTTGATGATGATACGCGCAGAGCACCTTAGAGGCCCGGGCTGCCGTATGCTGTCCTAACTTGGCGTAACGCAGACAAAACCACGTGTGCTGGCACGCGCTAGCGCGTTCGGCCCTGTGTAAGGGGCCGGGTAAGACTCTGTGGCCTCTCCCCCTTACACTCTCTCAGCAATCACGTGATGGCGTCGGGGAACGAGATTAAGGCATTTTCCAAGATTGAAGGGGGGCAAAAGCTGGCTGCACTTTTGTCGGGGAGGCATTGCAAGAGTTTCCACTCCGTTTTTTTTTAACCTCCTTGGTCATGACCGATAGCAGGTAGACGTGCACCTCTGCATTAGGCTTATGTATGAACCAGAACCTTGTTTGAATGTTTCGTCTTCAATAAAACATGACTTGAAAGCATCCATACGTATACATGAGGCTTCTTAGAGTTCTCTATGCTCTTTAAAGGGCAACACTGATCTCATCTGCTCCCTACGAAAAAGTAAGTGACACCAACGTTAAAGTAAGAAAGAAAGAATAAAAGAAGGAAAGAAAGAAAATTCGGCAGATCCCACGCCTTGCGGCAATCGGTTTCATGCGAAGCAATCAATGAGTAGTTGTCTATGCTGCATTTTTTAGCTTTGATCCAAGCGTTGCTAGGTGGATCGACGTGTTTTCGTAAGCGTAGTAGTCGTGTGCACATCGTGGCTTTACCACGACTACACTGACGTTTTAAGGGTAACTTATGGTCTGACGTAACGTCAGCACTCACGTTAGAGCACGTACGTCAGTATTATCGAAACGAAGTGCACTTTACGGTGCGATGATATGAATATTATACGTAACTTTCGTTAGCGTAATTCTGCGGGGTCGAGCAACGCTTGAATATAGCTTGCTGAATCGTAGGTATACAAATGTAATGTTAATTATACTACTACAAAAGCGCAGCCAACACTGGAACCACACACGTTAACTTGGCTTGACGCCTGAATCATAGGAGTACTTATGTAATGTTTATTACTTTGTTATAAAATTAGATAGCCAGCACCGCAACCACATTTGACGTTGCAGCTGTATTACGCCTGCATAGGTTCATTTTCCAAAGCAGTTTCAAGACGTGGCGTGGCACTGTGGTTAAATACCTGACTGCCACGCAGAATGCTTGAGTTCGATTCCTGCTGGGATCCTGATTTTTATTCTTTGCATTCGTCGGGTCAACGTTGCCGATGTCGGGTTTCCTTAACGCTCTCTCATTTAAATTACCAATCTCTGTTCTCGCTGTTCCTGGGTATATATAAACTGTCAATCACCTGTGCCGTATACCCGTACACCGCGGCCCATGGTAAACGGGCATATGCCACATGTGTCTGGAGGAAAGGGTTTGACGACGTACGCGACAGGATTTTCACGTTAGTCAAGTCATGACCAGACAGTCGTATTAATCAAGTCCTCTTACCCTCCCATGCCAATTTCGGTCTACAGCAAGTAAAAGAGGCGATCACGAGAGGACCCAGACGTAGGAGCCTAGATAAATAGATACGTAGATAGAAATGCTCAAAGTGCCTAGAGTTCGCTAAGAAATGCTTCGCATGGGCCTGCCAACACTCAAAGGCTTTGCCAATAAACAACACACCAAAACCGGAGCAGTGGGAGGCTGCGCTGTCCATCTCGAAGCCTGAAGCTCAAGCTGATCGACAGAACTCGCAAGATGGCAAAGGCCACAGGGGCCCTGGATTGAGGGCTCCACCTTCGCCGGGAGAATTTCTTTGCTCTAATAAAGTTTTTCATTCATTCATTCGCATTTAAAAAAGAAGAAAGGACCAAGTCTCGTATGATTCACTTCCGACGCTGAAGAGACATTTCGGCAGAAAGAAAGCCAGCGGCTCATGGCACGTGGATCAATTTCGGTTTTCCCAAACTTGTACCGCGCTTTCAGAGCCTAAAGTCCGCATCGAGGGGGTGCCCGAACCAATCAACCCACTTCCTAGCCCGAGCGTGGCGACCGAAGCACTCGGCTAGTTTAGGTTCGTTTCTGGTGTTTAACGTCCCGAAGGGTATTTAAATTACCCATCTCTGTTCTCGCTGTTCTTTGGTATATATAAACTGTCAATCACCTGTGCCGCATACCCGTACGCCGCAGCCCATCGTAAACGGGTGTATGCCACATGTGTCTGGAGGAAAGGCTTTGACGACGTACGCGACAGGATTTTCACGTTATTCAAGTCATGACCACACAGTCATATACCTCAAATCCTCTTACCCTCCCATGCCAATTTCCGTCTACACCAAGTTAAAGAGGCAATCACGAGAGCACCCAGACGTAGGAGGCTAGATAAATAGATACGTAGATAGAAACGCTCAAAGTGCCTAGTGTTCGCTAAGAAATGCTTCGCATTTAAAAAAGAAGAAAGAACCAAGCTTGGTATGATTCACTTCCAGCGCTGAAAAGACATTTCGGAAGAAAGAAAGCCAGCGGCTCATGGCACGTGTGTCAATTTCGGTTTTCCCAAACTGCTTTCAGAGCCTAAAGTCCGCACCGAGAGGGTGCCCGAATCAATCAACCCACTTCCTAGCCCGAGCGGGGCGACCGAAGCACTCGGTTGGTTTAGGTTGGTTTATGGTGTTTAACGTCCCGAAGCGACTCGGGCTATGGGAAACGCCGTAGTTGTGGGATCCGGATAATTCCGACCACCCGGGGTTCTTTAACGTGCACTGACATCGCACAGCACACAGGCCTCTGTGACTAATGCACTCGATATGTATTTATGGAACGCCGAGTACTTCTCTTCGTACGCAGTTCGTGCATCGTGTCGGGGAGCCCTATTTGTCCCCGTCTTTATCGCTTCTTTCTTTGCCATAGAGAGAACAAGAATCAAGCAGGATTAATGATTGCCAACCGGTCATTACTATTGTGCCATGCAATTTGTGCTCTTGAAAAGCACGCAGTGTGCACGACAGGAAAGCGCCGACGTTCGAACAACACTACCGTACGCTGATGCACTGATACATTGCTATGGTAACTACACAATAAAGAGAGAGTAGTACCTCACTGCACAGCTGGGAGAAACCGCAGATAAGACCGCAAGTAGTGCGCTTGGGCGAATACTTGTTTTCACTCAGTGATGTAGCTCGAAGAAGCGAACAAAAAGAAACGAGGGACACGGCGTCACTCGCTACCATACATTTATTTGCTAAGGTTCCACGAGAATAGTTAAGAAAGAATCGTAAGCGTTCGCAACAACGGTTAATGAAATTGCGAAAACATAAATAAGCAAAAAATAAGGACGCAGTTCGAAAGCTGCGAGCAAAATGCAAAATTTTCGAGAGCCACTCGACGCGATAAGCGAAATCGAGACATCCTCGCTGCATGACATTGAATGCCCTCGATTACGCTCGCCGAGCACGAATATAGGAGCGGAGACGGTGTCTTATAGAAAAACAATCTTTATGGCAGCCGTCCGGTGGTCCGGCAGGAAGCATCCATCGTGACTGCTTTTACAGCAAAAATGAACAGCAAACAAAGGAGAAACGAGTCAAGAAGTTCGATCGCAGGTGAATAAAATAAGCGGCGCGTGCGGTCTGTGAGAATACAAAGAACAAAGAAATTTTACTATCTCGCGCTAAGGAAATCGATGTCATTTGTCACTCGCTGAGCTTGCCAACCAGCTAGTTCGCGTCTCTCTCTTTCTTTCTTTTTTTTTTTTTGCAACTCCTCTCAGCGTAGTTCGATTTTGGGAATGCAGGCCGTCTGCGCTCCAGTATACCATACCTCCGTTTCGCCGAACGAGGTGCATCGTCTATGCGTTCTCGACTACGAAACGTCTGGCCGAACCAACGTCAGGCCCTTGTCAGAGAAGGTCGTTAAATCTCCATCAGGCGCTTCGTTTCATCAGCATGCCATCAGTGCGAAGTTTTACACTCGCGGAATGATGAGTCGCAGAGATCGCGCTTGAATATTCGCCTGAGCCAGGATTCGTTTCGCATTCAGCTGGGAACATGTACGGTCCTCGCTGTTTGAAATTCGACAATTTAGGGCTAAATAATGCACTTACATTTGTATCCACCGTCCTCAGTTCGTATCATATCGGCGTAATTTCCACTACAACATTTACGTCAAGGCGAACCATAGGTCGCCAAACTTCCTCATGATTCGACTCACTTAGACTTACTCAGTCTCACTCAGATTCAGATCGGGCCCTTAGTCTGAGTGTGAGTGAGTCCGGGTGAGTTATATTTTGGTGACATTGAGTCCGAGTGAGTCCGGTTGAGGAAAAATTTGGTGAGTTTGAGTCAGAGTGAACCTAAGCGGAAGATATAATGTTTGAGTGAGTCTGAGTGAGCACCACTTTTTTCTTTTTTTTGCCGACCTATGGTCCTATCTACGTAACTTCAGCATTGCTATTAGCCTAATGTCGGCTCGCGTTTATACTCACGTCGACCCACACATACTTCAATGCACTAGCGTTCATACGCTAGCACAATATTCACTGATCAAGGGCTTGAGTTACGGAGGGTGGTGGCGTAGGGTGCGCCTTCACCTCCCCCTCCCGCAATTTTTTTGAACGGGAAGTTCTTGATAAACATATCTCGTATGAGTCATGTGCTTGGACAAAATTGTCCTCACCGGATTGCTGCCGCTGAGAACTCGTGTGTGAAAGTACGAGATCAAGAGGCGCCCCGTAGAGCACCAATTACGGGGGATATTGGTGTAATCTCAAAATTTTTAGTGAATCTGAGTGAGATTCAGTCTTTTTGTCGACCTCTGGGGCCAACCTTAGCTTTGCTAAAGCTTTGTAATAATAAATCAATAATTACTATAAATCATCCGCGGTCAGTTTCGTAGCGACATGATGTGGTTGTCTCGATCAATTGCGCCCACCAACCGTAAAGTTCTGATGTCGTGTTTTGAAACCGTGAGGTCTGCACAGCCACCTTCCATCACATAAGCCGAGGTTTGGTGCCGTTACTAAAAAAAAATGTGGGAGAGCAATCTCGCACTTTCATCTTATATGCGTTTTGTAACTAAACGTCGCGCCCAGCCCTCTTTGAACAGCGAAGCTGTTTATCGCTCCTTGTATCTTGTATCACGAGACTATCATCATCTGGGACGTAAAATCCCAGATATTAGTATTATTAGACTATCATCATCATAAACGGGTATGTGCCACAGAAACTGGGTATATCCCACTACTCACCACTGGTCCACTAAAAAAAAGTCACAGTTTCGCCTCAAGGGCGAAGCAATGAATGGGATAGCAAGAAATTGGAATGTCACAGGAAGAACGGCAAGCAGCTAGAAACTTGCTGCGCGCTGCTCAAGCACAAATGACGCAGGAAAAGAAAACACAGGAGGCGAGTGCGAACTGACAACTGTCACAGCTCGACACTTGCAGCGCGCTAAGCACAAAGAAGGACGCGCGAAAAGAACGCATAGGGGTGCTATGCAGGATGGCCCGAGTTTGTCGGAATCTTTCCGAGCTCTGGCGACACCCCCTTTTGAACGAGCTAACAGTACGAAAAGATCCAATCCATCCCTCAGCGCGCGCTGCGTTCCATTGGTTACGATGGAACGCGGCGTCGCGTCAAGGGCGGTCGACAAAGTTGGGTGGTAATGTGTCTTCAAACCAGAGGCATCTTCTTTCATTTGTTTGTCGTTCCAATGAGTGCAGAAGTGCACCCGTGCAAGAAAAGTGTCAGTCAGAAACTTTTACTAACAATATTTTTTAGAGGTACGGGCTGTTTAATTTCCTTTCAAGCGTTTAATGTGTGCACTGAGCCTCATTTTGAATAATGAGCACCATGGCCTCTGAGATTAGCTCAGGCCGAGCGCCTTACGACACCGCGGCCGGAGCTAATCGCCGAGACGACATGTGTAATCATCATGGTCAGCCTGTACATTCTAGCGCGTTCCTCGGCCGGCGCGCGCCGTCTTCGTCCTCTTATTTAGCGCCTGTTCGCTCCCCGAGCACGTGCGTCCCACTGATTAGCTAATTGGCTGAGCGGTATTAAGTCAGGACGTGCTATGACCAAGCTAATTCAATCAAGTCATGCTAAGACCGAACTATTAATCTATGCTACGACCGAGCTAATTAGCACCATTCTAATTAACAAAACGCTAATTAGGGGTGTGCAAATTAAAACCAGGGGAATTGGGCTTTTGCATCTAAAGTCACGCTGATTAGGGTCGTGCTATTTGGATTAGGCTAATTAGCTCAGTCTTAATTAAAACCTTGCTAATTAAATCTGAAAAATAATGTCGCGGTAACTAAAACACTGCAAATTGAGACAGACATCTTCAATATCATGTTAATGCAGACCTAGCTAATTAATACCATCAGAATTGAGCCCGAACTGACGTGGTCTTCACTCCGAAGCAGAACGAGCAGACGAGCCACGTAAAAAGCTGGAATAACCTATAGGTGATCACAACCTCCTCCGATGGCTCCCGCCTTGCACAAGTAGTGCAAGCTGACCAAATCAATTTATATGCAAAGAAGCTGCTGCTTAGTGTCCACTGCATGAAACGCTTGACAGACAGACACACCGGCTGTATGACAGTCAAGAGTTGAACTGGGGCCTTTTCAGAATCAACGAGTCTGTGCGCGAGTTCGCGCGTCAATCAGTTTGATTGACAGATGCCCACGGCGAGGATGGGGTCCACCCACCGCGTTTGCTCTTGCCGAGGACCAGCGCTCACGCCGCAACGCCAGCGAGCGGCACGATTCATCTATGAGTGTAATCGCACAAACTATGCACACACGCACGAAAAACTAAAAGTTATATCATCACGTGGCTACAATTTGTCTCGCATTCAATTTCACCGCGCTCACGACATACCACTCACAGCCATGAACCAAGCGCCCCCCGTGGCATTTGAAGCGAGAAATGTTAGTATTTACTTGTTTGTGGAGACATTGTTTCTGCCGATTCGTTACTGCAGAAAAATCGTCAGACGTGTAATGTAAGTAGCAGTATCCTGACCATTTATTTATCTGCCAAATTCGAGAGAAGCAAAACGAGCTGCACCAGAATGCTGCGTGTGCGCCCTTGTTGTCTTCGAGAGTGGAAATTTCCATGCTGCCGGTGGAACGAAATAACTTTGCCGAAAAAGGACAAACGTCCACAAACACGCCTGTGGGAGGCACGATGTGCCGTTATATATATATATATATATATATATATATATATATATATATATGCATGTCAAGCTGGCACGTGAATACTCCAATACAGTATACATTGTCAGCACCTCAACGTTATTTATTCCAACAAACCCCAATTTAGTCAGCTTAGACGTATACGTGCCCATATCATTACATTTTTACGCGTCACATATAGATGTGACTACAGTCACCTGCACAGATGCTGTATTGTCTGCGAGGCGACGTCGCTTCCTTAATTGACATTGCAATATCGCTTATACGGGCGCGGAAAAATGCCGGCATATCATTGGTGAACTTCCGTACGACCTACGCTGGCGGATATTTTGTTCTTTTTATTGACACCACTGAGCCTGAGATCGAGTGATCGGAACTGCACTCGCACCATCAAATGTTAATGCCAAAAGCACAGGAATCTCACGCCTCCTCGCATGTAATTCTATCCAAAGCTAGATCGATCAGTGAAGCTGAGAAATCTTGGAATTGGCTAGTTTGTTTACAGCAAAAAAAAAAAAAAAAAAATCTGCAACCGAGTTTGAACTAAGTTGAAAGTCAGCGCTCGTCCTGTTATCATGTCTCTCCTCGTGCTTGTTTGTACGCGCTGCAGAATTTCTCTGAATCGATAAACTTGTTGTCACGTATATTTTATATTCACTTGCAGAGACGCGCAGGCGGAATAAACGTCCACTTATCCATACTGCCCGTCTATCTGTGGGAGCAATCTGCTCGCTACGCAAATCGACCGTCCGATCAACCGGCAGACAGAGGTACCGGCCAGGCGAGTGCTGACGCACAAGAAACGCTCTTGATAAGGTCACATTTCCATCGACTGAAAATGTCAAGCCCACGAGCCAACGCTGTTGCGGACACTCGACACAGGCACCGAAAACAATCGCGACGCTAAGTGCAACAAATACTGAACACAGCGGAAGGGAAAAAAAACTGTGGTTGAGTGATTGCGCAAAACATCAGCCCGAAAACAGGGAACGAAGTGTGCAGCTGCATGTAACAAGTCACGCTATGGGTGCCTGCACCTCTGGCATATATTCGGTCGTGTATTCGGCCTCACAACACTTCGATCTCCACACAGCTCCATGCCACGGACACACCCCCTTTCTCGCACACGGGATCCTTCTCTGCAAGCGATCACGTGACTGGAGAGATTCAGCACGGCCGGTATTCCGGCATACGCAATGGCTTCTGCGTGGGAGGCGCTCGAAGTTGGTGTAGGCACTCGAACCATGCTGCGAAATACTTTGTGTATACGCAACAGTTCCACAATAAAGCAGTCCTAAGTGACAAAACATTTTGTTTTGCTGCTGCTTTAACGACGGCCGCATATTTTAAGGAGACTTCGCGCACACGGTACAATTGACCCTGCAGCCGCAGTTTGTTTTTAACATGGCCGTTTCAATAAACAGCGAGAAGCTTTAGCGGTCTGCCCTCGCTACTTGTAAAGATTTTGTGACTCGGAAAAAAACATCGTAGGTCACGCTATATGAAGGAATTTTGGTCGGTCGGTTAGTGCAAAACATGAGCACGAGAGTATTTTCACGCACCGCTTCTGTTGAGCTGCGGTAGCTGTGGTCAGGATTCAAACCAAAATAATCAAATCAATAATAAGCCATTACAACGCCATAGTCGTAGTGAATTAGTGTGGGTTAACACGACCTCTGCACATCCGACACAGAGGTATTTGGCGTTGTCTGCCGCAAAATGAATGGAATCCTTGCGAGTGACCACTCGAATGACCGCAAGGGTGGGGTGCAAGGGGGGGGGGGGTGAATATTGCAAAAAAGCTTCGCAATATTGAGCGAGCAGTCTTGCGCAAACCGAAAGATGCGTTTAATGTGCACGTATACCGGTCCTGATTAAACAGTGGCACTCGACCTCTCGTCCTTAAGCACGCCCCTCACAGTGGCAGCCAAATAAATAAATAAATAAATAAATAAATAAATAAATAAATAATAAATAATAAATAAATAAATAAATAAAGCGGTTTTGTTTGGTTGCTGGTGTAAATTACACGATTTTGCAATAGCGCATTCCCAAGAGTATTAAACAGGTAACTGTGCTTGTAACCTGACTGATACGCCTCATTTTTATGTAAAAAAGTATGCGAAAACTTTCGATTAAGTTATTTCATCTAACAAGCGACGAAAGCATACACCTCGAAAACGTAGTTGGCCTCCCCCACTTGAAGCTTTCACCAGCTTGAAATCACGTACGACACTTCAAAATCAGGAAAACATTTAAGTGCACAAGTACGCTTTACACGACGAAAATAAAAAGCACCCCTCCTTCACGCACAACGAACGAATGTGTGCATGTTTAAACACGAGACAATGGCACATTCCTAACTCAATGTGGATCTCTGGGACCCACAGTCTTTTGTGCTCTCCAGGCAAAACGTAATGAGAAAGTTTTTCTGCTCAACCTAGCATACAGGCAAAAAATGTATGTATGTATGTATGTATGTATGTATGTATGTATGTATGTATGTATGTATGTATGTATGTATGTATGTATGTATGTATGTATGTATGTATGTATGTATGTATGTATGTATGTATGTATGTAGAAGTAATTGCTCTCTTGCTTCATGTGACTGTCAGAAACATATGCAAAGAATATTGGCACAACGGCTGCAGAGTTCACCATGGTTTTCTCTGAAATTTCTGAATTGTTTATGCGAGCACATTAATTACGCTATTATGTTGCTGTCCGCTCACGTAGACCATTCCGACAGGAGCTGTCTAATTACCATTAGCTCCCAGGATTGAACACGCGCGTTTAGAACCGTTAAAATCTCCGCGCAGGCTAGCGTAACGAGCCTGAGATGACCAAGTCAAAGAGAAATTCATTATCCAGGAAATGGAAATCGCGATGCCATCGCGATGCCATTAGCTACGCCACGTGTCGGCAAACTCGTTCTTCTTTTCTTTTCCTTACAGCATTTCTTTTAAACACCCTCTGCTTTTCTCCCTTTTAACATCACTGCGAATGAAATAGAACTGAATGTGCGCAGCAGTAAACCACTGCCTCGTCTGCACTCAAGCGACAGAGGGCGCACATAAACATTTTCTTCACCCGTCAAAGGCAATCAAAATTCTGCCTCTTTGTATGATTAAAATTTTACAGGGATAGGCGTATACCAATTAGATGAGGGGTCTCAAACACGCGGCTTGCGGAGCTTTCGCTAGCGGCCCGGCCCGCACAGGACTGCCTACGTCCCATATTCTTGTCATTTTCTTAATAGGTATGTTCATGAGCCACACAGAGATAAATGGTCTCAAGCATTTTTTTTTCGTGAGGCACCCCATCCGTTCACCATGAGTTCAAGCATAACCGTGGAATAAAAACTATATTTCAGAATCCGCGCCCAGATTTTAGTAATTCTGGATGTCAGTATCGATATATTTCTCAAGTCCTGAACTGAAATTACCTTCCGATATGAAGCATATAGGAGACATGGGAAAGGGCCGCCTATTCAAATGGCAACGTTAGCTCAGATCCACCGCCTGCGTGGATGTGATTCTGCGTTGACTGCAGACTAAATCGGCTAATCCACGCAGAATCTTCTTTCAGCGTCTAAAGGAAGCATTTGAAACGTCTAAGTGAAACGAAAAACCACGTTCTCTGTTAGGCGAGAACGTGTTTTTTTTTTTTTTGTGGCGAAAAAAGAGAATACTGGTAAGAGGCTCCGAAGTCTCGGTGCATGCTACAAGCTGCCAGCTCCCAACATCATCAGACGCATCTCTAGGCCGCTGTTCCCCTACTAAGCATACTCAAGTAATCTATTGCGAATGAGGCTGACGTAAATACATGAAACAGTCGTTCGCTGACGTTGCAGGTGCTGTTCACACGCCTGCTCGTTTCGAACATGTTGTGCTTCAAGGTTGGCAAGCACCCTCTACGTGACCTAAGAAACAGAAGATAACATGTTGTTAACCCTGGTATCAAGATCATGGAGTGCTGACGCTGTCTCTGCAAAACTAATATAAAAATTGTTTGACGCATATTTTTTTTCAACAGCGAAGCTATTAAGGTTAGCTGTAATTTTTGCGGCCGACGGGTATGTGCCATGCGGCCTACGCGAGAACTATCACCATCATAAACGGGTATTTGCCACAGAAATTGGGTAAACCCCACTGCTCACCACTGTTCCGCTAAAAATGAAGAAGAAAACTACCATCAGAAGGGTATGCGGAAAGAAGCCAAGCCAAAGAGTAAACTCGACAAGCTGCCGGCCCACTCTACCGACAACCTATAGCTACAACCAACTTCTGCCTAGCTACAACTAGAATAAGCAGCCCGTAGATCTATGAGAGGTGCACATTCTCGGTTTCAGCGCGAGGTTCCTTCTCTAGAGCTTGGACATCCGTTTCGTGTGTGTGACTTTCTGTGGTTTAACTCGAACCTTTATGCGCTGAGAATCAACGTAGAAACAACCTAGCATCACCTAGCTAAGGCCCAGCATTAACCTATATGCAACCTATATGCAATCCGTTATTCGAAGGTCGCAGGTTCAGTCCCTGCCCACGGCAAGTTATCTTTTCGTCCACTTTTCGTTCTTCACATTTACCTTACATTTACCACTAATAACATCCCCTATACTTGCTTGGCATTATTGTCTGTCAGTGCACATTAATATTGTGTATAACATAGAAACAACCTGCATCACTTAGCTAAGGCATAGAAACAACCTAGAAGCAACCAGATTAGTCTTCAGATTTCGCCCAGTTTCACTGTTTCAAGCCTTCCGCGCCTTAGTTCAAACTTTATTTTTTTAAATGTCAGAAGCCATACACACGTTTTCGTGCTGTCTACGATATGGCATGGTCATCGTAAAACCGCGCGAGCTGTTGAGCGTCGTGCAGAATCCCTATAGCGGCAGTTATACTCTCTGAGCAACTGAAAGCGCGATCAACACGAGGGACGTCTGTAAAGGAAAAGCAGCAGGCATTGCACGTCATTTATAACTGGCTTCTTTCATGCGTACGAAGCCATGTAAGTGGCTATAGAATTCAATTTTGTTAAGCGTTTAGTTATTTATTTATTTTCTTATTTAGTTGCCGTAGCTGGCATAAATAATCAAAGTAATAACTTCAGTTATCGCTATCAAAGTATCAAATACCAATCTTCTTGTCAGTCCTTGCTTTTAAAAAAGTACTTAGCGTCGTCCTTGTAGAAGTTCCTCGTCGTGTTTTATTGTTTGTACCAGTGGAAAGAACAAGTCATTATATGTGGCGAAATTTCTCGGCACGGCCTCTCATGCCCTTTCCTGTGACATTTGCGCAAAATCACGTGCGTGTACAGTTCGTGACTGCAGCAAAAACGTGTTACTCCGCAATTCGGGGTTGTTATGTACGCGAATACGCATGGCCACTGTTAAGTTACAAACGAGAACTTCTGAAGAAGGAGTGCCAAATAAGCCAAAAGCACGCGGCTCGGCTATGACCATACGCTCGCCCTCCATCTTATCGTTTCTACAGCTTCGCATTCCATCCAGTCCTTTTTCACTCGAGAAGTGCCGCTCGAAGTGACACGAAATAGAAACGCGTCGCTGCACTCAAGACCCCTCTTGGAATTCCTGCGGCGGGCATGAACAGAGCAACACAATTAAAATGACTAGCGGCAATGACACAGCGAGGGAGCTCTGCAATGGAGAGCTTGGTTTACCTCGCGGTTGGTCGTCGCCCAAGGCACTGGGTTGGGCAGCAGACCGCTAAAAAATATTCAGTGCCTGTGCGCACCAGTAGAATGCTGAAGTCAGTCTTTCTTTCTTTCTTTCTTTCTTTCTTTCTTTCTTTCTTTCTTTCTTTCTTTCTTTCTTTCTTTCTTTCTTTCTTTCTTTCTTTCTTTCTTTCTTTCTTTCTTTCTTTCTTTCTTTACTACAGTGAGAACTCCCTAATTGTGAGAGTCCTCTTGATGACATCCATTTACATGAGCTCCTCTATACGGAATGAGTGCACTGTGGCGACGAAGTAATGCCACGCGAAGAGCGTTTGCCTCGATTCTTTCCTCCCGCTCATTTTTCGCTTGTATTTCTTGAGCGCCTGCGTCGGCGCACCGTGTTGTGTGACGCCTGGGGTGTAAAGCGCCATCTCCTACTGATAGAATAATGTATGTATGTATGTATGTATGTATGTATGTATGTATGTATGTATGTATGTATGTATGTATGTATGTATGTATGTATGTATGTATGTATGTATGTATGTATGTATGTATGTATGTATGTATGTATGTATGTATGTATGTATGTATGTATGTATGTATGTATGTATGTATGTATGTACGCATGCATGCATGCATGCATGCATGCAAGCAGTGCTGGGCAGTATCGAAGATACATGTATCTTCGATACTATCTTAGATACTTTTTGGGCATCTTGTATCTGTATCGCGATACGTCTCGCAAAACAAGTATCTGTATCTGTATTTCCGATACATTGAAGAATGTATCGTGTATCTTAAGATACAAGATACTGCGATCGCACCACCACCATGCGAAGCAATAAACGTTGGCTGAGCTCGAGCTTCTCAGGCTGATGCTGCTGCCACTAATTCACTGGAATAAAACTAAAGGCACTGACATTATTTTATCTTTCCGCAAGAGTTTGCCAGCGAGGATAGGCGATAAGCTCTGAGCGTCCCTATATATTGGTTGAGCAGAGTTACGAGGTGGCGCTCGCATCGTCTTGACAGACAAGCGCGCGAACGTCTGCGCCCAGCCGAACTTTTGTTTAATCGTTTTTTTTTGTGTTTTGTCAGTGCCATGACACTTGGTACTTAGCCACTCTCCTGTGCCGCGTACTACAATGCGTGCGGCGTCTTTCGCACACATGCTGATGCCGCTGTAAAGACATTATCGAAGGTCCTCTTGTGTGATCCTTCGTTACGAAGTCTAAAGAATGCAAGAATGGCGGGTTGCTTTGCCTCTCGTGGCTTTCACACTTAAGCGATTTGAAGGATCTCGTGAATGTAGAGAGAGAGAAAGAATAAGGTTGAAAGGCAGGGAGGTTAACTAGGGCTGAGCCCGGTAGGCTACCCCGCCCTGGGGAAGGGGGAATAGAGGTTAGAGAGAGGAGGAGAGAAAAGTCACTGTTGCCGTCGACGTAACGGCTGTTCTGCGCTTGACGCACAGGCAGTGAGTCAGTCCCGTGGCTGAAAATAGAGCAGCGCATTTGTTGCTTTATGCAACTTGTATTCGCGGTCCCATGCAACCAAAAATCTTGTCGACGGTAAAGTCATGGTCGTGCTGCTAGTGTTCTCAAACAACAGACTTCTGAAGGCTTGCGAGAACTGTAGTGATGGTGTCCAGCAGTTGCTACAGCTACAGCACCAACTGTACCGATGCTGGATTTAACAGAACACGCATTCACCTAACAGACGCTATCTTGGCTTACGTCTGTTTTTTTTCATTCAGAGTTTTTAAAATCATAATTCGATTGTTAGCAGAAGTTATTTCTTAGCTGTCCTTCTTTTCTATCCCGTACATTACCTAACCTTGTTTTTTTTTTCTGCCGGTCTGCTTACTGCAATATGCCTTTAATGTGCTGCCAATGTAAGCTCTCTGCTTTATTCCTAGTTTTAACTGTCTGCGTCAATTTTGCCGTTGTTCTTCTTCAAGTGGAATATAAGTGTATATACTTATATTCCACTTGAATTTACTGTTATGTAAAGGTGATGTTGAGAACAATTATATAATAATCTGGGCGCGCCTGGAGTATGCAGTAACGATAATTCTGCTTACTGCTAACTAAATTAGCAAATTTGAGTTTGCATTATAACAACGTAAATTATTAGGCGCCATCTTTAATACGTTGGCAAATACGTTGGCAAACACTGTTATGCCAAATGCTTCGTTTTTCTCATGAGCGTCCCAAAGAGTCGTTTTACGCCATTTTCCATAGGCACTGAATTTAATTATCGTAGCTATTAGGGGTTACCCGCCGCGGTGGTCCAGTGCTTATGGCGCTTGACTGCTGGCCCGAAGGTCACGGTAGCCGGATTTCGATGGAGGGAAAATGGTAGAGGCCCGTGTGCTTATATGTATGTTTTAGAACCACACGTGGTCAAAATTTCCGGAGCCCTCCATACAGCATCTTTCATAATCATATCGTGGTTGTTCGACGTAAAACGCAACAGTTATTATTAGCTCTTAGGGGTGTCTCCTGTATCGCGTTTCTGTGCTTATTCGCTGTGTTTGATACGGAACCACTTTTCTATTTTACTTAGATATATTTGTTTTCGTTGTTTAGGCTTCCCTGAATCCTTTTACTGTTGCTAATCACCAGGTAATCGGATCTATAAGTGTCAATAATGTGAATAACGGCGGTGTCCTGCAGCGCTTTGCGCAACTGTACAATGCATCTGAAACGTTTCTGGGCTGCACATGTTCCTGGTGACGTACACCTGTCCGGTGATCCGTTATTGCGAAAACCGTAATATGTTTATCGGCAAGTTTGAACTCCATATCGGTATTTGCACCATCGTGCGGAGGCTTCTTATTGAAGTTCATGTGGTTACTTGGCAACCGCTTGCTGGTCAGCAAGCAGAGCAGCGACTAGCTCCCATCACTTACAAAGCTTACAAGCACGAATCGCTATCAGCGAAATGTAAAGAGCTGTCATTTAAGCAACTAAACAACGCCAATAAGTTTGTTCGGAATGAAACAGATATACTGTCATTTTTATTATTAGTCTTATTATGCCATACCCACAGCGCCACATGGCATTACAGTGGGGGGGAAAAAGCAAAGAAAAACTCAAAGCATACAGTTGGTAGCAATCTATAGGAGCATCAGGGAACATACATAAATACATATACAGGAAGATCAATAGCGTACACTATATAGTGCACGTAGTGAATCATTGTGCAAACAAAAATTAAAGAAACAAGATTAAAAGTACACAAGCACACATATAATAACAATGAAGTGTACGTAGATATAAAAGCATAATTATATGAACATAATGCACAATACAGGAAATTACAAGTACAAGCTATAGCAGGAATCACCAGCAGTAGCATGAGGGAACAGCAACTCAAGAACAGCAAGAAGTACAGAACTTGTTGAGATACTAAGAGAGTTTTCTTTCAAATAAAACACATTGGTCGCGGTTAATAATTTTCAAGCGAACATTTATGTGCATAGGCGTTTAATGCTGCTTGTAAATATACATATATATTAACAAATTTGAGAATGTATCGAAGTATCTTAAGATACAATTGGAATGTATCGTATCGGATACAATCAGTGTTTGCAGTATCTTGTATCTGTATCCAAATACTTCTTGCCTGAGTACTTGTATCGTATCGCGATACAATTTCAAAGTATCTTTGCCCAGCCCTGCGTTTTAACACGAAGCATGGATTTCCTTTGCTTCGTGCTATAAACGGGTGGTTGTCAATGTCCCTTGCTTCATTATGTCTTTTTAAATACGAAATTAGCTTTTATTTGTTTTTCACGTTATATTTATTGCCCTAGCTGTCTGTATATGATTTCCATACTGTGCGCGGCGTCTTTCTTTCCCTTTTTTATTTTGTCGCTTGCTTTAGTATGGTATATTGAACTGGTCGCTCGAAGACTGCCTCCGAAGAGGCTTCGCAAGCTCTCTGTTAATCTCCAAGTTTCCGCCCCCATTTGTTAGTACAGGTAGAAAAGCAATAATTTTATCATTATTTTCTCAGGAAAATGGTACTCTGCGAGACTGCGATCATAATTCGGTCATGCCTGCCGTGGGTGTTCCAACTCTATTTTATTCTTTTGTAGTTTTCCTTCGCATGGTCAAGGCTCGCTGGGAGTAATGGACCTACACAGACGTAGTGTCTCGCAGATTTTTAACACGATATAGTGTTAAGAGCTCGTTTCGCAGAAATTCCGGTGTCGGTGTCGGTGTCGGCGGCGGTGGTCTTCGGTTGTGAGAAAACCAGCGTTGTCCGTGAGTGAAAATTCGAGGTCGATGCAAATATAGAAAGGAGCAGGGTGGTGTCCGTACTTTGGCTGTCTTGCGGCACAGTTTAGGTCTTCGCCGAGAAGAGAAGGCAGGTTAGCGATTGGAAGGCGGTACGAACCGGTCCGCTTACGCTATCGCGTTCCACTACAGAGGCGCTAGGTTCTGGTTTGTCGTACTTCTTGGAATCGGACTGCCAATCTTAAATTTTGGTTCTCTTTCCAGAGTCCTGAACATAACTCTTTATGTTCTGTGCAGGTGACTTTAACCCTACCCTTACATCTTGTAGCCTAAAATCTCCCAATGATGTGTAGCAATCGTGACTTTACGTTAGTGTGCGATTCTTCGACGCCGTGGTCACGAAAACTGCATCGAATACACTTGACGGCGTGCGTGATGATGGTGACGATGAGCCTGAACCTCGACGTGCTCAGAATTGAGGATGCGCCGAGAATCACAAGTCATTTAAAAAAAAAAACGGCGGGCCGGCGCGGAAAGTGCAGCACAGTCACAGCGAAAGCTGGAGAGCGGCATTTCTATAGCCCTTTGTAAACTCTCTTGGGCTACTAATACAAGTACACTTGCAAGGCACCCACTACGCCATAAATCATATTTTTGTGAAGTTGCGAAGCACCCACTACGCCACTATATATTCGTCATTCCGCGGAGAAGCGAAGTACCCGCTACATCTGTAAGGCATTATGTGTACTTTGTTGAAGCGGCGGCTGATGACAATGAAGAATTATGGCTGATCGCTCTGTAGCGGGTGGGAAGCTTTAAACGACCCACTCGTAACGCACTTCGCATTGTGTGACGCCAGGTCGTTATTTTCCTCTCCTACCGCACTATATAGGATATGTTAACGTGAGAAAAAGAGGGAGAGCGAAAGAACTTTATTGAGACCCTGAAGATATGGATCATGGGGGCCTTATTGGCTTCCTTGCAACTAATACAACTACACTTGCGAGATACCCACTACGCTATAAACCATCAATTTCTGTGAAGTAGGGAAGCCCCCACTATGCCATTTTTCGTCATTCTACGGAGAACCGTGGTACCCGCTACACACCTGTAGTAAGCAGGGGCGTAGCCACGTTAGGGCACACCGCCCCCCCCCCCCCCGAAATTTGTTTTTGCCATAGCATACAGAGCAGGAAATGACACTCGACCACATCTGCCTGCTCGTCCCCACTACAGATCAGGAGGTGCCCCCCCCCCCCCCCGAAAAAAATTTCTGCCTACGCCCCTGCCTGTAAGGCATTATGTCTACTTTGTTGATGCTGCGCCTGATGACGACGAAGAATTATGGCTGAGCCCTTTGTAATCTGTTGGAAGCTCCTTGCCGACATGAAGCCTGTATACGGTCGGTCTTTTTGCAAAGCAGCTTCAAGCGCCGGCATGGCTCTGTAGTTATACTGTGCTGCTAAGCGGAGTGCCCAGGTTCAAACCCCGTTCCAACCCCAATATTTTTTTCTTCTTTCGTTTTCTTTTTTATTTCACGCGATAGCTGTTCAGGACCCCGGCGGCGGCGGCGGCGCGGCGGACAACTACGGCACCAAAAACGGCTGTTGTTGTGATCTCATAACAGCTTTCGCTCTAAAAGAACGCCTAAACTATCGACGACACCACTGTGAAGGTTTTACCACGAAGTACTTGGGACTCGACATTTCACCTGACTTACAGCCACCTGCTTCACGAGATTTTTGAATGATTCATTGTTCTTCAATATTACTTTGTTATTACATTAGTCATCGTCAGTACCACCACTGCGACCCCGAAGACATTGCATAAACGCCGACTTTCTTGCCATTCATCTGTAAATGGGGAGTGCAATTTTTTTATGAACAAGCAATCAAATGATCGAAGTTACGATCTGCACTGTGAGGTCTGCTGTCGTAGTTAATTAATTCAGACCCGAAGGAATGGTTGAAGTATGCTGTTTTCCTTTACGTGAGCTCCTATTTCTTTTATTATTGTTGAATGTATATGAGAAGTTGGTGCCAGAGTGTGGTGCCGGTTGCTCCTCATCTCTTGCTTAATAGTTGCCGTCGCGAGCTCCTCTTTGCAGTTTGATAATTGCGTTTGTTTCCGAGCACTATCGGCTTCGCTCGCTTGTCCTCTGTGTTATCCGCGCGAGCAGCTTGTGTTCGCCACTTGGCCCCTTATCTACGACACCTGCACGGGGCAAGGGTCGAGCTTGTGAGCGAGCGGATCACAGTGTAGGCTGGTTTTTAATGGCCAAATTGTGTGCTCGAAAGAAGCGCTGCTACAAAGAATGCATGTTGCACGTTCGGTTTGCAACGCAAGTGTGACATCGCCTGCACGGTCCAGGAACTGCGCAGTGCAGCGCCAGTCCCGGATACAAAAGTCAATGAGACCTATTATCAGTATTAGAATAAATGAACGTACATCTCGAGAGCCAGTCGTGGAAGATCCGAGCGCAGCAACAGAGTGATTAGTTGCTCCTTTCGTAATTAGTGACGTCACTTTGACGTTTCTCCTTATGTTTCAATCATAAAAGCATAAAGAACGAGTAGCATGGAATATTGTTTCGCACAATCATTACCAGTTTTGATACGGGACAATACGGAACCTTACCATATGACTTAGAATCCTCCTACAATAACTGTATAGAAAAGTCCCCAAGCTCTTGTTCTGGGCCTAAGTTAGGTATTAGTTAAAGTGAGAGAGAAAGGAGGAGAGAAAGAAGAAGTACAGGGATTAAGAACCTCTATCAAGCGCTCTTTCTCTTATTTATTTATTTATTTATTTATTATATTACATACCGCAGCCTTGTGAGAGGACTATTGCAGGAGTAGGATTATACAATGCAGAAAGGATCGGAACAGACCAAGGTTAGGAGAGAAGTAACAACAAAAACCATTTACAACAACCATTCAACACAATTTACAACCATTTACAACAACTGTAAACCCCAGCCAATTTCTTGCTTCGTCTTTCATCGGACGTTTCGCACTGCGTCGTTGTTCGAATTCCAGCCAGCTGCACATATACTGCGCCTGTCCCCCAAGCTGTCCCAAAACGCCTCCTGAATTCCGGTCTCTCGCGTCCGACGTCGCCAGACGAATCCACGCACAGGCACGGACGCCTCACGTGAATTGTCACGTACGACTATAACACCGTAAAAAAAAAAAAGAGATCCGTGCCTACGACTCAGAATTCGGAACCTTGTCCAATCACACTCTCGTTAGCTTGCACAACGGCTCTGTGAACATGACAATGGCAAAAACAGAGTTAGACTCATCGGCCTCATTTTTTCTATCAGCGTCATATAATAGCTGTACTGGAGAAGGGGCTTCCCGTCCTTGTGAATAATGTCCCTGTCATCCGAGAACGGTTAATGTCATTCATATGAACGACATTCGGCACGTCTAATGACATTGGTGCCGTTTGCAGCTACACAGCAGGATATAAGTCATTTGAAGATGGTGACAATCGCGATGCAGCGAAGACGGGCATGAACAAAGAAAAAAAAAGTCCCAGCTTGTGTAAAAAGGTTCACTTTTATCAAGTCTTAATAAAACTGTTTACAGCGGATGTCTGTTAGACGGCGTTGACGCCACGGTGTACACCGGCTGCACTTCGGACTGACGGCTACTACTGAGCACGTGGCCCGACATGGCCGGTAGAGCACGTGGCAATGTCGCCCGGAACGACGATACTCAAATTTTGAGAACGAGTAGGTCGAATTGTTCGACAAAAATATAAGGACACACTTGAAAATAAAAACATAACAATTGTAGTAATGAATAATTTGCATTATATTAAATATTTGTGTGCGGCTCCTCTTTGGCAGATTGTTCATTCGTGACAGAAATACATTCGAGTGAGTTCAGCAGACTCATTCGTTTGCACAACTCATTTTCATTTAAGGACATCAGGCGTTCCCGTGTGGCAGCCAAGTAACCGCAATAAATGTAAATGTAATTAGGTACAAATGACAATAATGTTTCTCGTGTGAGAGGATATAAGTTGCAAGGAAAGCTGCGACGTCTTTGCTGAATCCAAGATATTCATTCGGTGACCGTGACTACGAGTGTGACCATACCATTTGTTGAGATTTTTTTCTTAAGGTAGCAAGAAATACAAAGGAAGCTTTGTTCAAAAATAGCTTAAGCTTAGCGCAGCGATAACTGTAAAGTTGCTTTGTTAGCTTGCGTCCCTCCAAACATGGGCATCGTAGCATCGCAATTTTCTTTCTCTAGTATATATATATATATATATGATATATATAGACGATTGCTGCTGCGTTATGGTGGCACCGTCTACTCCGTCTCGCTTGGCAGACAAATATGTGGTAGATAATAATATATATAAGGTACAAACGGTTATACAGTCGAACATAAGACGTGCAGATGCAGTACAATCGAACAACACATGAAAGTTCAAGCAGGTAAAATAAGCTCACATGTAGACGTCCAAGCTCAGAAATTAATTCTGTACGGCTTGACATACACGGAAACCCACTAAGACAAATATTACACATACATAACATCAAACCCACGGTCACAACTTATATAATTTACTTTCAGTATGAAGAGGAAGGTAACAAATAGCGTACGTTAATATTTCCATAAAATATTCGATTCTTCAAGAAAATTTTTCGAAGGCGACACGTGCTCCTTTTCTGAAGCCCCGGTGGTATTGACTACCTTTACAGCGAATTGTCTTCTACCTGAAAGCTGCCTTTCGTGGTGAATCGTATTTTTCGCACTCCCGGAGTAGATGATGTACATCTTCGTCTGGGTGGCCGCAAGAGCAACTATTTAGTGAGAACACAAGTGCATTGCCTTAAGGGTTGGGTTCACTGCTCACTTTACGGCACGATCGATCATATTAATAAAGAAAGATGCTGCAGCATGAAAAAAGTATGATAAAGAAGAGAAAAGGACATATTGCGAGACCTATTCTACACAACGATTCGACCTATGCCTCAACCTTGCGCCTTGCCGTTTCACAAAGCTATGCACCACTGGCCCAACACACCGATTGTTTTGCTCTGTAAGGTTTCTCAGATACCAGCTCAGTTCGGAAGCCTTGTTCGTTCAAACGGAAAATTTTTTATAAAGCATTCGAAATACGTACGCTTTGACGCCTGCAGTGTTCCATCTGCTTCGTTTCACGCAGTAAGTTGCATACTATCCATGAACCGCGTGCGATACGTGTGTGGTTCGCAGACCACAGCTTGTAGAAACACTGAACGCAATATCGCTTCAGCCATTGCGCAATCGGCCGCATCCGTGCAGCCAGGTTGAGCAGTATGTTCTGTAACACTAACAACTCCCATGTGCGTTTGCTGTGGCCCGTTTGTGCAACTTGCTCTATATCCTGACGTCCTCTTCACTCGCGTACGCCTCGCATTCTGGAGTGGAAAGCATTAATGCCCCTCAGCTGATGTGTTTACTGCATACTGCTAGGGCGCCTTAAAGATTTATCATTTTGAAAGTAGCTTTAGAAGAAAGAAAGAAAGAGAGAAAAAGAACGAGAGGAAAGGCAGACAGGTTGACCAGGTTAACAGTCCGGTTGGCTAAACTCCGCATTGGGGGATAGCGTATATAAGGACAGGAAAGATGGAGAGAAACGAATATAGGAAATCACATCGTTTTTTTTTTAATAGATTCTGTAGCTTTAAAACACACTGGCGCTTTCGGAGCAGTTTGGGCTACGATGTATGGGACTATAGGGTACAAGAATTTACTTTCCTTAAAGGGACGATTGTCACTTCTCACGGCGTGGTGTTGGGACTTTTCTTGGCGCACTGAAGCGTCGAGAATCGCAAGGAAGGAGCGCAATCGTCTATTTCACAACCATGGACTTCACAGCTTGGAATGTTGGCCATTCCGGTGGCGTCGGAGTGTATATTCATCAAAC
>NC_051178.1:138506437-138541437 GCF_013339695.2 Rhipicephalus sanguineus
GAATATGCTAGCCGGAACCAGAGAACACGTCCTAATTATCCGATTTTCCGAATTAACAAGTGGCGAATTAACGAGCTTTTACTGCATATGCCTTCAAGGCTCGACCATTCCATGCTTTACTGCTCTACAAATAAGAAACGCTTCTTTTTTTCATCCTTCGCTGCGAAGTATAGGACGTTCGGCCATGGAAGGGTGCGAGTATCCCGCAGTCTTTAACAAAGGTATCTAAGTTACAAAAGAAAGAAAGAAAGAAAGAAAGAAAGAAAGAAAGAAAAAAAGAAAGAAAGAAAGAAAGAAAGAAAGAAAGAAAGAAAGAAAGAAAGAAAGAAAGAAAGAAAGAAAGAAAGAAAGAAAGAAAGAAATATCAACAAAGCAAGTTCTAGGATCAAGTAAGAAATGGAAAAAAAGAAGTTACACAAGAGCGCGCAAACGCCGCAAGTGTATACAGGTATTCTTAAATTAGAGGAACATTAAAATGCGCACGTATTGCGTTCTGTAAAGAACTTACCAAGGCACTTTATCAGCATTAGGGCAATGGACCATATGACTACCGATACGCGCACGCCTGTTCATTCGCAGCGCAAAGGACCGAATTATGCCACGGGACTTCTTGAGCATAGTAAATATTCACTCGATCGAAGCAGACACGACAAATTATACGTGTAGAAATCAAACATATAACTTCAGAATCTTTGGGTACTAGAACTGCTTACGCATGCACAGCGAGGGCGACGACAATATGCCCGTGTCAGCGGCTAGTATAGCTTCGAAGCCGTTATAAAAATGGACACGAGAACGAAGCTGTCGCACAGAGTAAAGTAACGGAGCTCGAAAGGTATAATTGCATTATTGCAGCTATACGTGTCTGTGGCTTAGAGTGTGACGTTTAGTTATTCCGTGTATCATCAGCGGCTCTCATTTGAGTGCTTCCATTTTTTTACAGGTAGTAATATAAGAGCGCCGTTCCGTGTGATCGCGAAGTTGAAGCGTGAGCAAACCAATAAAAAAATGCCAGGCCTGCGCGGAAAGCGCAGCACGGTCACAGCGAAAGCTGGAAGAGCGGCATTTTTAGAGCCCGTTCTAAACTCTCTTGGGGCTACTAATACAAGTACACTAGCAAGGTCCCCCCTACGCCATAAATCACAATATTTGTGAAATTGGGAAGCACCTACAACGCGATTATTCGTCATTGTGCGCAGAAGCGAGGTTCCAGCTACACATATGTAAGGCATTATGTGCACTTTGTTTACGTGACGACTGATGTCGATGAAGAACTGTGGCTCAGCCCTTCGTAATGGGCTGGAAGCTTTAAACGGCTCACCAGTTACGTAATTCGCATTGTGTGACGCCCGGTCGCTATTTAACTCTCCCACCATGCAATATAACATACATTGACGTGAGAAAGAGAGACAGAGAGAGGGGGGAAGAACTTTGTTGAGACCCTGAGGAAATGGATGATGGGCTCATGGGCTTCCTTGGCAACCAATGCAAGTGCACTTGCGAGGAACCCACTACGCTATAAATCATAATTTCTGTGAAGTAGGGCAGCAGCCACTATGCCATTTTTCGTCATTCAACGGAGAGCCGTGGTACCTGCTAAAAACATGTAAGGCATCATGCGCACTTTGTTGGTGTTGTGCCTGATGACGATGAAGAATTATTGCAGAGCCCCTTGTAGTGGGTTGGAAGCATCCAACAGCCCACTCGTTGCGCAATTCGCATTGTGTGACGCCTGGTTACAGAATTCGCGTTGCGTGGTGCGTGGTTGTTATTTCACTCTTCTACCACAGTAAATTACATATGTTAATGTGGTTCCTTCTGGACATGAGACCTGTATAGCGTCGTTTTGCAAGGCAGTTCCAAGCACCGGCATGGCTCTGAGGTACAACACTGGGCTCCCACGCAGAGGACCCAGGTTCGAACCCCGTTCCATCCTGGAAATTTTTTCTTATTTCGTTTTTTTTCTTATTTCGAGCGATAGTGGTTACGGACACCGGCGGCGGCGGCGGCGGCGGCGGCGGCGGCGGACAACTACGCCACCAAAAACGGCCGTTGAAATGATCTCATAACAGCTTTCGCTGTAAAACGCACTTTAGCCGCGATGGCGTCTACAGCAGGAGACAAGGGATAGTTTCCCTGTATACGTCACCAGTGCAATGCCGTCATCGGTAGCGCACGACGCAAGTATACCACTGAATCGATATCGGCGAAGCAGCAGGGTTCGTAAATATATGCAGTCGAACCTGCATATATCGAACTCGCAAAGAAGTGGGAATCCGATGTATCGTGTAATTCGATATACAACATTTAATGAAATTATTGTACTTTCAACGCCAATTTTGATGCGCGAGTTGCCTTCACTGCACTGCTCGCAACGATGTAAAGAAGACGCCTTCACGGCAATACGCATGTTCTTTTTATTATTATTGTGTATCTTACCGTGGTTTGCTGTTGGGGATGCGAGGTTATATGCAGGGGTGGGTTAAGCGGGAGAAAATGCGATATGCGGTAACGCCTCAGAATCTTGATACGCAGTGTTGGGCGCCGGAAGCGCCAAGTCTGCCTTGGAGCTAATGGGGGGGGGGGGCTTGTTTTTTAATATCGTACTGCGTGCTTTTTGGGATGCTGTACATGACACAAGGCTTCGTTTCCCCACGTTCGGCTGTATTGATTATCGCAAGCTTTGAGGAGGAGCACAGAAGGTTCTTCTATTTTACGGCATCCATCGCCTTAGCAAAACGGGCGGAGAAGCGAACGGTGAGACCGCACGACGGGCCGGTGGCGCAACGGCGAGGAATTATGCGTGAAAGCACGTGATGGCAGGCGGCTGTTTCTACTCGCTCCAAGCGGCGCTCTCCTAACCACAACAACCACACAACCCGCTCTCCCAAATGGGTGCAAAAAAGACTCCTTCCGTAAGAATAAGCAAAAAAAAATGTGAGGGAAAGCCAACTTTTTGGGGCGTTTTGCCCTGGCCTATGTTCGATATGTCAAGTGTTCGGGCTATTTTCGTTCGATGTAGACGTAGATTTTCTTGCGCAATGACGTTAAAGCGTTGTCGTGTTCGAAAATAGTTCGACATAAAGGATAAATTTGATTTACCCGAGTTCGACTCTATTAACACGATAGCGTTAAGGAAACCGTGTCGCAGAGCACCCGCGTCGGTGGCGTTGTCAGTGTGCGAAAAAATCCGATGAACGCGAAGAATAAAAATCGGTGCTCGAGTCGCAATCGAATCTATGCCTTCTGCGCAACAGCCAAGTATTCTACCACAGAGCCGCGCCAGTGCTTAAAGCTGCTTCGGAAACAGACTCTACACAGACGCCATGTCGGGCTAAGAGTACGCAGCTATACAATATAATATCGCGTGACAGAAGCGTAGAATCGCACAAGACGTCACACCGTGTCACTTGAATAACGAGTGGGTGGTTTAAAACTGTCCACCGACTACAAAGGGTTCCGCCATAATTCATCATCAGCTCTACCGTCAACAAAGTGTGCAGCTAAGCATAGTGCTAAACTTGCCTTATATGCGCGCAGTGCGTATCTCACTAATCCTCAATATAGAAAATTATGGCGTAGTGGATACTTCGCAACGCTACTTGCAGAAGGTGGCTGAAGAGGGTTTACACCGACCAATGTTACATGGTATTGTTGACGGTATTGTTGGTATTGTTGACGTTCCCACCTAGAAGCGAAGCTTGGCAAACGAATGACAAGGCGACGCGAACGGTGCCCGATAACCGTATCTCCTTCCACTCAGTTCTGAAGGCCATAGAGTTTCCTATAGATACACTAGAGGGAACTCTAGCGCTAGTGTCTATGGGGGCTGCAACGCATGGCGCTTCAGCCAGCATGGGAATGATGGATAATACGCTGATTTGTCTAAACTTCGTTCTTTCGGCTCCGTTTGGCTCCGCGTCGCCTGTATCCGCGTTGTCGCAAAACGAAATTGAGTAAAAGCCAGCATTTCCACTTCACCACTTTAACCCTTTTAGGCTCACCAATTGAAGTCTGGTCACGAAGTTCACAAGAGTCCATTCTTTTATCCGAAGCGAACGCCAAAACACAGCAATAAACAAAGTCACAAGTGCATTAGAAGCCGTAAGCACGAAGATTAGGCAAATCCGTGTACTACCCATAATTCCCATGGTGGCTGAACGGTCGCAGCGCCAGTGTTCCCTCTAGGTAATTGCGGGAAACTCTATGCTGAAGGCCACGCGCTAGGTAGTTAGGAATCCGTGTCACCGCTGGGTACCGTGGTGAGCTCACTCAGAAAACCTCCTGCTAGTGTTGGGATTTATGCAGGCTACGTTACGTGCCTTCGGCCGCGTAGACTTGGCGAGGAGATCCAGCCCGAGCTCTCGATCTCCGAAATGTATTTCTTAAGCGGGAAAAGACACCGCAGGGTACGATAAACTATATATACAGTCAGAAGTGTTCATCCTGAGCTTGTGATGCTGCGTATTTGAAAGTCGCCGTACGCAGTACCTTTATTCGGCACAAATGCGTTTATATACTTGCACATTGCTAGCTTGCGCGTGTATCTCCGACTATAGCACCATGCGAGGCGAAAACACCCGAAGATTACTTGTCTCCTCGCATAACTTAGAGAAAGTGCGACGTGTCCGCGGAATAAATTAGAAAAGGGCTCCGGAAAAGCTCGTGCGCCACCACGAATAAAGGATGCTGGAAGTCGCGACCGTTCGCAGCTCCGGTGCTCAGCTTTCACAGCGTGGAACGTGAATCTTCGCGGAGAAATCCTATTAGCCACGGCCCGGCGCCTGCTAACGCTGTGCGCACAGCTGAAAGCGCAGCCGGTGCGCGTAGCAAGTATGAGGTATTACGTCTTGCAAACGTGCACACCGCCGCACTCAGACCGCTTGGAGGCGCGCTGCAACCACTCCTCGAATCGAGCAAATGGAAAACCTCTCCCGATCTTACGCTGCCGAATGTCCCGTCTACGCTGGCTCGTAAAGCAAAATAGTATATGCAGTTGACGGCTGTGCTGAGTGTACAGCATGCACTGCGCAGCAGAAGAAATTCAGAGGACACGATATTTTGTTTTTCTCATTGTGCACTGCGGGAAAAGGGACTAGTACGAAGGTTTCTTTCTTGCGGCACTGCATCTAGGGCGTCAATGATTTCCATCTTTTTTTTTTTTTTTTGCTCTATAACGTGTTCGGGTGACACATGAAGAAGAGAGTATGTTCAGCAGTGGGGATCGGCTAGCGCTCAGTGCGGAAAGTGTGCATGCGAACAGATATCGCCGTGCGTCAGCAGCGCACGTGCCGAACTAGAACAAAATGACACCAAGTGATGTTCGCAAACAAACTGCGGCAGCTACACACCAGTAGCGCGAAGGCTGAAAAGACAGTGTAGCTGGTGGCGTTACCCTCCTCCTTTCCCTCCTCCTCAACCTTCCTTCCCTTTTCCACCCCTTGCTGCACTATAGTATAAAATACTATTCTATAATTACCATTTCCCCTCCTCTTTTCCTCCTCCTCAGCCTCACATAACTCCTCGTCACCCTCACTTCCTTTTCCCACCCTTTGTTATACTATACAAGGCTGTTCTATGCTTTACTCTCCCCTCCTCCCTTTCCTTCACCTCCCCCTCACTTTGCTTCCCTATCCCCTTGCTATATTATACTATACAAGGCTATGCTATGCTTTCTTTCTCTCTCTTTCTGTTTTTTTCTATCTCTTTCAGTGTCTCTCTCTCTTTCTTTCTCTTTTTCTCTTTCTTTCTCTTTTTCTCTATCTTTTTCTCGTTTTCTCGCCCACACCAATGCAATCATGATGGTTCCCGTAGATGCTTTTTCTGCGAGCGTACCTGGATAGCCGAGCGGTTACGACGCTCGCCTTCGGACCGCGTGTACGCGGGTCCGAATCCTGCCTCGCCAAGAAATTTTATTTTGTCTATTTTTTCTCCTCCTGCTCTCCACATCACTTCTTCCACTTCTCTTCCAGGTGTTGATAGGCAACACGAGATGCCATATAAGGTACAAGCCGTTGATGATGATGATAGTTCTCTGTTAACGCCACACGTGGCTTTGGCGAGCTTAAAGAGCTCCGTTGTTCAATACCCTGAAGCTTCTCGAGACATTCACTCACCGTTGAATCTGAATAACAGTGAACATGGAGCATAAAATTGGCCGCGTATCTGCGTGCTTCGCTGCAAATGTCGTCTAAAGACGATAGAAGAGGCGCTGCGTGAGATATGGACGCCACCTGGCAATACGTCGGGAAACATGAGTGCTGTGTTGCGGGCTGGTAGTCCCGGCGCAGCGGCAGGCGAAGACCGGCGGTGACCAACGCGACCGGTGGGGACGCCGGCCAGCCCGAACACGCTGTTTGGCGCGATGCGCCGCAGGAGAAGAAACGTCCGCACTCAACGAGTACTCTCCACAAACTCTCTTACACGTCGCCTGGGTAAAACAGGAATGCCAGAGCGGCGCCCCCTGTCATTCGTACAATGCAATACTGAACCGAAACCGAAACACAACATGAGCTTGTGCAGAGGGCACGGAGGAAGACAAGTTTCAGCGCAGTCGCATTTTCAGCGCACCTTAAGAAACTAGGGTTGTAACATTGTAGGGCGAGTAGGGCCAGAAGGACCGTCACGACGAAAACCTGCCTCCTCAGTCGTATTCGCCTGGAACGTTGGTGTGGCTTCGCGTTCCCTCCTCCGCTCCTGGCCTTTCCACAAAGCAACTGCCTAAGTACGAAGGCCCCTACCGCGTCCTACTTCAAGCATCCCCAGTTAACTATATGATTGAGCCTGTTCAATCATCTACGGACCGCCGTCGTCGCGGCCGCGAGACTGTTCACGTCGATCGACTGAAGCCGCATTATGACCCACCAGTTGTACCTGTTCCTTAGGTCGCCAGGATGGCTCCTTTTCCGCGGGGGAGTGATTTGTAACATGGTAGGGCGCAGACAAGAACGCCTGCGAAAGAAGACGAAGACGGTTGTTGTTGGCGCTCGCGCTTGCTCGGCTTGGACCGCTGATCGCTTCAGCTGTGGCCAGGGTGTCGGAACGAAATGTTTTTCGTTTCGGATTTAGTTTCGTTTCACCGCAAAAAGTTCCGTTTCGTTTCTGTTCCGGAACGAAAAAAAAAACGTTCCGTAACGGTTCGTAACGGTTTTTTTTCTTTGTATAAAAAAGAAAGTATGAAAAAGGTAAAGCAATCATTAAAAAAACATTGAATTTGTGATGTAGTTGCTTGCCCTCCTCTAAAGAAGGTGGGACAAGGGTAAAACACGTTCTTCAGAGGAGCGGAAGTAACTGTACCACGTATTCCTACCAACTAGTACAAACCAGTATTCATTTCAAAGTCATAGTATTTATTTTCTCACAAGACAAATACGAATTTTTTTAGTTGGCTTAATTCTTTGTGTCAAGGGAGTGAGCACGATCGCAGAAGTAGCACGTCATTGAGTGTACTCTCTGATGTGCGAGATCGCTGTTCTGATAACAAAGATCGCCAGGCCTGCGTGAAACACGTAGCAAGTCACAGCAAAAGCTAGAGGAGCGGACTTTGTAGAGCCTGTTGTTATCTCTTGGGGAACTAATACAAGTAAACATGCAACGTACCCACTACGTTATAAATCGTCGCAAGTTTTCTGAAGTAGCGAAGTTCCCACTATGCCATTTTTTTTCATTCTTCGGAGAATCGCGGTACCCGCTGCACATCGTAAGGCATTGTCTGCACTTTGTGCTGTGGCTGATAATGAAGAATTATGGCTGAGCACTTTGCAGTGGGTGGGAAGGAGTGTTGCGGAATGGGCGCCTCCATTCGATTCCAATTCCATTCCGAGGAATTAGAACTTGCCGCAATTCCATTCCTTTCAATTCCTCGGAATGAAAAAAACTTAGCCCACTGGCACTAAGGGAATGGCCTGGCAGTCCGATTCCATTCCTGTAATTCCTCAACGTAGGAAAGGCATTTTGATAGTTTTATCGAGTTGAGAATGAACGCCCCATAAAGCTGATGTCATCGAATGCATTAGGAACTGCAAAAGTACGCAAAACACGTTGCCAAGGTCGAGGAATAGTAGCTTGGTGGCATATCTCGTGTAGTACAACCACCCTACTAATTCCCATAGGGGCAGTTCTCCCGCTACCGATAGTATTTGCGTGGTCAACAATTTTGAACGAGTGGTGGTGTTTCAATATTGTTTAAGCTTAAATCTGTTAATGCTAAAAAGACGACATAGCGTATTTTTATGCGGACAAAAGCGCCTTTGCATCGAATACGGAACGCTGGGCCGCACTGCCCGTCAGCACGCACGCTTGTCAAGCGCGCCTCGCAAGAATGGATGGGATGAGGAGAATTTTCTGTGTTCGCCTGTGCGCAGGCATGCAATGTCTTCCTTGTCGCAAAGGTTATTTACGTGTGTCAGGTACTAAACTGCTCGTGAGATAAAGATCAGGCTGTGCATAGCGTATTCGCCACTTTCGTGTGAGGGTATCAATGGGAACCAACGCGCAGGGGTAATTTGTTTCCCCCTTCGGTATCTGCTGGGACAATGCATTTGTTTGTACACTAACTTATGCCTCCGTTTGTAGTAGGCGCGTTGCTTATAAATGTACCGTGCTTGTAATCAGCTAAGCCATTTTAAAAATACTGCTTTAGTGTTAACTTGCGAGGCTCTGACTTACTAACGTTTGAAGCTTGAAAAACACCACGTAGACGAAAACGTCCTCTATTTTCGGAAAAGACGTAATTCCATTCCCATTCCATTCTTCCGAGCGTTGTCCCCATTCCATTGCGGGGTCGCGAATATGTTGAAGATTCCGGAGTCATTCCAATTCCGGAGTGGTAACTCCGCAACACTGGTGGGAAGCGTTAAACCACACATTCTTTGCGCTATTAGCATTGTGTGATGACAGGTTGTTATTTTACTCTTCTGCCACGCTATATTACATATGTTAACGCGATTCCTTGCGCGACATGACGCCTGTGTAGAGTATTTTCGCGATGGAGTTATAAGCACCAGCGTGACACTGTGGTGGAAGACCCGACTGCCACGCAGAGGGCGCGGATCCTAGAAATTTGTTTCTCATTTAATTTTTTCTTCGCACAATTTCAACATATCTTTGCTTTGGATTTCCTGTCTGAGGTACGCGCTAATACTATACCCTGAGATATGCTCACATTGCATGAGCTCAGTTGTTCCGGATTGCGAAATTTTCTCGTGAACCGAAAAACGATTGAAAAAATTTCGGTTTCACTCCGGAACGAAATAATAAATAACGTTTCGGTTACGTTTTCGTTCCGGTCAAAAATATCGTTTTTTTCCTTTTTCGTTTTCGGTTTTCGTTCCGTTCCGACACTCTGGCTGTGGCAATCTTTTAATAAACGCGTTACTGTCTCAACGTTAAACGCATACCATCAATGTCTTTAAAATTGCGTATCTATGTATTTTCTATTAAAGGAACACACCACCTAATACTTACCTAATGATGTTACGCCTCAGATGTGCGTAATATCATTTACGTTTTGATCGACAACGTTCACAAGTATGAACAGCCGTACCAGTTCAAGATGGGTGGGCGGTAAGCAAGTGGTTCAACTTTGGCCGGTTGGCTGAATCGGGTGACGTGCCGACAAACAGAAAGACAGAAAGACAGACCAAAATTTCTGCGTTTAAGTTCCCCAAGAAAGGCTATCGTCAGGCCCCGTAAAGTCTCAAGTTCCAGCGATCGCCGCAGAGGGCGAAAAAATCGACCGCGGCGAGTTCCAGCTTCAAACACAGGGAGTGGATCTACTAACCTCTGCGTTAGGATAACATGGCGACGTCGTGGTGGCCGCCATTCGCGCTATTTGACTTTTTATGTAGGGGCGCCCTCGTCGGGCCCAAACTTCAAATTAAAATATTCTTGAAATAAGGAAGTTTAGTTGTTTGCTTACTGTTACACTTCAATAAACAAATTGCTGTTTATACGAAGTGGCCTTGCCTTGCCAGGTACCACGTCATCAATCTTTTGTAATAGTTTTTGCTCCAACAGACTCGTAGTTGTCAGCAGCCTATCGGCATCATTATCTTCATTTCAAAATATACGGCGGCGCAACGACAGGTAACGGTTCGCGGTGCATTGGGATGGGTCTCGCGCTGTTTCGTTTCGCTGTAAATGTTTCGAGCCATTGCCGGCCGACACACTCGCTTTTGTTCTGTTCGTTTTGACTCGTTAAAATCCTTTCGCGAAGTGCATTCAGCTGACTTCAAGGGAACGAAGGAACCATTGAAGCTTTCACCGGATGACACTCGTTTCAAGCCCGAGAATATACGGACCGGTGAGTAAAAACCCATTGCTTCAGTTTTTTTTAACCAATGGCTTTATGTGGGTGTCACACGGAGGCGACGCACTGCAATATTCAATTTTTCAACGTCATACTCTGTCGTTGAGAAAACGTGCGTTCCTTGCGGCGTGGCTTCACGTGGGAGCGGGTTGCTGAGTTTATCGTTCGGTTAACATTAACCAGGCCACTGCAATAAATAAAGGGAGGCAATTGCATCACCAACGCCTCGCATGTATCTTCGTAACTAGCCCGTATATCAGTGCAAAAAACATATGAGTTATAGTTTGCCGGATCGCATTTGAAAAAAAAAAAAAGAAGAAGCCAGGTTTAGAGGTCTCATTCCTCCTGCTGTCAGTTTAGGTTACCTTTACTACACATTTAGTGTAACAAAAGCTTCACATAATTATGAGTGTACTTTCACTTTAGTGTGATAAAAAACCGTCACTATAATCAGAAACATTTTTTTCTGCTGTAGCCTCCTGGCCTGACAAGGAAACAGCTGTGTGCAATGAGAAAGCCACCTGTTACATGACACGCCTTGGTAAAGAAGCTAGCCCGAGTGGTACAACATGCATTATAAGGTACGTTTATGTATAACAAACCGCTGTTTTTGTTCACTATGTTTATATGTTTACTTTTGCAAAATTTAATATTTCATTGATTATGCTTATCAATATCTGGTGATGTCATTACTTGTTTTTCCAGGATTGCCAGGCAACGACAGGGTGACTACCCCTGAATGTAGACTCTGCAAGTGCGGCGAAACATGTGAACGTCTGCTACAACAGGTCATCTTGAACCTCACGCTAGCAATGCTGTATTTGTGAATGGTTTACCAGGCATCTCATGGAGGTGTGCCTACAATCGTCCACAAGTATTAGCTGTCTACTGTGTCATGCAATCTACATCGCAATAGCGTTGAAATTGAGCACTAGCTCCGTGCATTAGTTACGTTACCTGGCACTGCTGAGCTCAACGACGCAGGTTTTATACCCAGCCACGGTGGTCACATTTCATTGAGGGCGAAATGCAAAGACACTCGTGTGCTTAGATCTGCGTCTGAAGTTCAGGGAAAGACGGAAGCTTGAAGAGACGAAAAATTTGTGAACAAGAGGTGTCGCTGGAGCAAATGTTTCGACAAGCAGTCTTGTCTTCTTCCAGGCTACAACTGCGTTTGTTTAACTCCAGTCAGTTAGAATCAATCTAGAGTTGCCCACTACTGTATGACTCAATCATATCATGGTTTGTATGTGAATCATCAGAAATTATAAATTTAAGGGTAAATATATAGAAGTCTGTCTGGCTGAGCAAGATTATAAGAATAAAAAGACTCTCCAGCCACATTTAATCATTAGTTTTCTTAATTTAAAAAACTAAGAGACCAAACGGGTCTCGAAACGTAGGGTGTATTTTTTAATTATAAATCACATTAAAAAACGAACATCACGGCAGTGAGGGGTATTAACAGTCTTTCCAACACCTAATAATATCTAGGGTTTAACGTCCCGAAATCACGATACGTCGTAGTGGAGGGCTCCGCAAATTTCGACCACCTGGGGTTCTTTGACGTGCACCTAAACCTAAGTACACGGGCCTCAAACATTTTCGCCCCCATCGAAAATACAGCTGCCGCGCAACGTAAATGCAACATTTAGTTGTGCCTTATGAGACAGTTTACAAACTATGCTCAAAGCTGTTTTGCCTTAATTAACTGTGTTTAGATCATAGAAGTTTACAAAAAGATACGACAAAGCTTTACAAGGCTGTGCTCAATTACATTAGCCTTTGCACATATGTTCAATGGGCTCCTTCAAATTATTTACAGCTAATAAACAGATTATAAGTGTGACGAGCACTTCTTGCAGCACAGCTTCACCAAGCACGTTTACGTTGTCGTGATGAGTGAGACTGAGTTCAGTGAGTATGGTAGTGTTTTGTTTTTTACATAGCTGAGAAACGTCCCAAATTTGTTTGAATACACCTACTTCTGCCGTTTGATTAAATTAACATGTCACAGTTGTAGCACCTACCACTATGAAGTGAAAGTCTGTAAACTACTGTCACGAAAAAAAACTAGGAAATCGAAGAGGTAATTTAAAACATACATGAACTTGGACTTATCTACAGCCACACTACAAGATTTTACGTATTGTCACGGGGTCGTGACGTCGACAAAAGCAGCAGTGGGTGTGTCCAAGATGAAACTTTATTCGGCCGAACTTGTGGCCGGGAAACGAAAAGTCAAACTACAGCAATACACACTGCACATTGATAGCGGCGAACAGGCGTCGGCCGTCGATAAACTGATCTGTGGCAAGGCGCGTCGGCATTTATACCTGCGGCATCGAACATTCGAGCATTATCACTGGTGGCTGCGTTAGTTCGACAATAGACTGAGCTGTTTGCAATTGCACGCTCCAACCTAACAGAAGATACTAAAATAATCTGGAATGTTACCAGACATTCTGGCACGGTTTGCGCAACGTAGGAACTACACAATAACATAAAACAGAAAGAAAGGAGCGCATGTGGCAGTATTTCAAGCCGGAGCTTCTAAAAGTAGCAGGGAGAATACATACTTGAGCTCCCAAGCCCAAATATATTGAAAAAGTAAATAACACAATAACAAGTATGCAATATATATATGACCGTTATTTATCCAGCATTGGCACAGGTTCACATCATGCCCCACAGTTTGATTTCGTGAGTGTTTGCTTGCAATAGAGTGCTTAAGTTCTATCGACATATCTATGTGATACAGAGATTGTGCTTCCGGCTGAGCAGTTGTTTAGTGTTCTGTGCGAACACCAACAAAGATGTACACTGCATGCCTAAAGCTTATTTTTTTAGAATTGTGCTTCGAGAATCTGTAAGCACTCGCCCTATATCTCTGTTTAGCATTCATCTACGCTGCATACTCAGCAGTCCGATTACTACTAGCGCCAAGAAATTCTAGCTGTAGAAACTGAACTATATCGAGGAACAAAACGAGCCTGAAATATTTTCTTCCACCTATTACCTGAATACGTAATACCTATGGTATGGCTTCACGGCCGACAATTTAGCCGAGAAATTCGTGCCTGCCCTGTAGACACAACGCGATATTCCTTATTTGTAACGCATTCAAGGTGACATCGCAGTGCGAGAAAGATGCAGAACTGTACGCATCCGCGATTGTTTACGTAAAAGATTAATCAAAACTACATTGCTCTCGCTGCGCCAACTATCTGTCGGCGTAGCGCACGTTTCGTTTCCGACTCCACACCATGCACTCAAAGATCAACACAACCTGGCAAGCGCCGCATAACTAACGGAAGGATAAGACCCTTGTCCTAAAGCTATGCTGTTAAAACTCGGACGCTGCTACACAACGAGAGCAAAGTTCTTTCAGCGATCTCGGTGTTCAGTTATATGCACATATTTGTCAGCTTTCAGACTGATTACACACGTACGGGTTGAAAACTTTCGACGTGTATGAGTGACTTGTTTTGCTTGGACCTGACTGTATACATTGCTTGTACCAGCTTGGGCACTCACAATAAACGATGCAAACCTTACTTGATTGACGTTGTTTTTGCCAGTCGAGGCCATTTTGGTCACCTGGCGATAAATATTACACACGCAAGCAGCGATTTAGCAACGACAAAGAACAAAATACCACAGGGAGCAAAAAGCGCAGTAGCGCGACCAGGGCGAACCAACCGCAAAAACGCGTTTATCTAATGACGATGATAGTACTTGCAGCGCCATCTCGCCTCGCTCTATTGCAGTTCAGTACGCCGCCGCTACCCTTATTTCCGTACTACAGTCAAAGGTACAGTTTCCGTTCTCTAAAGTGGCAGATATTCTCTGCTATCGTCTTTAAAAAACTTGGCCGCCATCCCGCCCGGCGAATGTGAATGTCCAGCGAAGCTGTATCAAACACCACACATGCTGATGGGAGGGTACGTTTTGTTATTACATTAGAGTAATGGTAGTGATAATCGCTTTGTGGTCGCTGTGGTGGACCGTGATTGGTTCCGCGACCATTTTCAGCAAGACGAATTTGTTCCTTTCGTCGAGCATTGTATTCACGCTGTTCTTCTGGTGTCATTAATTTCCGTGGTCTGCCCATGGCAGTCTTAGAATGAACTGAACGAGTTGCTAGACGGGTCTCCCTTCTATATACGAAAGCAGGAAACACGCGCGGGGAGAAGGAAGGGCCGTTTGACGTCATACGAAGCCCTGGTGTGAAGTGCAAAGCAGCTGCAACCTAATCTTTACCGAGAACGCGTGGGAGGGTGTTCCCATTGTTCACAGGCGCCTTATCATCCAGCATTCTGTTTTGATGCATGTTTTGTGATTTTCTTTATTGAAATGAATACTGAGTTCTATGCTGTATGTCTGATTGCAAACAATTACCTTCATTTGTTAAAGGGTCGCTAAACCACCCAGAGGTCGAAATGTAGTTGTGGCGTTGCAGTTGCTCACGAGTCTACAGCGAACGCTAGCGGAGTTACACGGGTTCGCTCGTTTCGCTCTTTCCTTCGCTGCGCTGCGTCCGTCGGCTCGTCTGTCCACCTCTCCGAATGCCCTTCCTCAGCGCCCGAGGTGAAAACGCAAGGAGCGCGCGCATCTGCTAGCAGAAAAGCACGCTAGCGTCTGTGGTAGAGCACTGCACGGGCCGGATTTTACAGCCTGGGCCCGGCCTGGGCCTGCTTTATGAAGCCCGAGCCCAGCCCGGGCCCGGGCGTACATGACCGAACCCAGCCCGAGCCCGGCCCCGACCCGTGGTTCCAAGCCCGGGCCCGGCCCGGGCCCGGGCGTACTTGACCGTATCCAGCCCGGCCCGGGCCCGTCGTTCCAAGCCCGGGCCCGGCGCGGGCGTTCATTACTAAACTAATCCAGGGCGCGCTTGTTCATGACCAGACGCGACCCTGGCCCGCTAGAGGATACTAGTTGTTGATGATGATTATTAATGATGCCGTGCGCTTTGTAGCGGGCGATCGGACGGAAAATCCGGTGTGTACATGCATCGAAATGTTGCTTCGCCTGCGGTGGTAGCTCAGCGGTTAATCTGTTTCGATGTTAAGTCCTAGGACGCGGGTGCGATTCCCGCGGCCACGGCGGCCGCAATTTGATGGGGGCGAAATGCAAGAACTCCCGTGTATATACTTATCTTTAGGTGCACGTTAGAGAACTCAAGATGGTCGAAATTAATCCGGTGCCACTACGGCGTGCCTCGTAATCATATCGTGGTTTTGACACGTAATACCAAGGAATATAAATGAAATGTACCGTATGTGTAAAGCTAGAATAAAAGACCGAAATCTTTTTTCCTCCCATGGGAACAACCGTGATCTGACCCATTGTTAGTGCTGTTAATATATATATATATATATATATATATATATATATATATATATATATACAGGGTGTCCCAGCTATCTTTAGCCAAGGGTTAAAAAATACAATATTAGAGGCAGGCGAGTGAAATGACTTGCAAATTACAGACAGACACCTTGCGCACTACAGACAATTTTTTGTTTTGTAATTAACTAATTTGTTAATTAGGACGATTTAAATAAATTGCTAAATATTGACTTTAGGCAAGAAATGCTGCTTGCAAAGTTCGAGAGCGTCTTCAGAAACCCCAATCGCATCATTTGCGATAAAGAAAGTCTCACGTATACCATTTTTTCCAAGCTGCAAAGAAAGCCCGCGAAATACGAAAAAGAACCACGTGACTAGCGCGCTAGCGCGCCGCGAGGATGCTGCCCTCAGCCGTGGTTTGAGCGAACGAAATCAGCTGCGGCCGCGACTCGGCGTCTCCGTTGCAGCGATAGGCCGATAAGTTAAAGGTAGTTTCTTGGCCCGCGCTCGCTACAACTTGCACCGTCACGAGCGCAGCTGGCTGGCAACGGGCCAAGAAACCACCGCCCACTTATAGGCCTACCGCTGCAACGGAGCCGGCGAGTCCCGGCCGCAGGTGATTTCGTTCGATCAAACCTCGGCTGAGGGCAGCATTCTCGCGGCGCGCGAGCGCGCTAGTCACGTGGTTCTTTTTGTATTTCGCGGGCTTTCTTTACAGCTTGGAAAAAATGGTATACGTGAGACTTTCTTTATCGCAAATAATGCAGTTGGGGTTTTTGAGGACGCTCTCAAACTTTGCAAGCAGGATTTCTTGCCTAAAGTCAATATTTAGCAAATTAGTTAAATCGTCCTAATTAACAAATTAGTTAATTACAAAACAAAAAAATGCCAGGCCTGCGCGGAAAGCGCAGCACGGTCACAGCGAAAGCTGGAAGAGCGGCATTTTTAGAGCCCGTTCTAAACTCTCTTGGGGCTACTAATACAAGTACACTAGCAAGGTCCCCCCTACGCCATAAATCACAATATTTGTGAAATTGGGAAGCACCTACAACGCGATTATTCGTCATTGTGCGCAGAAGCGAGGTTCCAGCTACACATATGTAAGGCATTATGTGCACTTTGTTTACGTGACGACTGATGTCGATGAAGAACTGTGGCTCAGCCCTTCGTAATGGGCTGGAAGCTTTAAACGGCTCACCAGTTACGTAATTCGCATTGTGTGACGCCCGGTCGCTATTTAACTCTCCCACCATGCAATATAACATACATTGACGTGAGAAAGAGAGACAGAGAGAGGGGGGAAGAACTTTGTTGAGACCCTGAGGAAATGGATGATGGGCTCATGGGCTTCCTTGGCAACCAATGCAAGTGCACTTGCGAGGAACCCACTACGCTATAAATCATAATTTCTGTGAAGTAGGGCAGCAGCCACTATGCCATTTTTCGTCATTCAACGGAGAGCCGTGGTACCTGCTAAAAACATGTAAGGCATCATGCGCACTTTGTTGGTGTTGTGCCTGATGACGATGAAGAATTATTGCAGAGCCCCTTGTAGTGGGTTGGAAGCATCCAACAGCCCACTCGTTGCGCAATTCGCATTGTGTGACGCCTGGTTACAGAATTCGCGTTGCGTGGTGCGTGGTTGTTATTTCACTCTTCTACCACAGTAAATTACATATGTTAATGTGGTTCCTTCTGGACATGAGACCTGTATAGCGTCGTTTTGCAAGGCAGTTCCAAGCACCGGCATGGCTCTGAGGTACAACACTGGGCTCCCACGCAGAGGACCCAGGTTCGAACCCCGTTCCATCCTGGAAATTTTTTCTTATTTCGTTTTTTTTCTTATTTCGAGCGATAGTGGTTACGGACACCGGCGGCGGCGGCGGCGGCGGCAGCGGCGGCGGCGGCGGACAACTACGCCACCAAAAACGGCCGTTGAAATGATCTCATAACAGCTTTCGCTGTAAAAATTGTCTGTAGCGCGCAAGGTGGCTGTCAGCAATTTGCAACTGATTTCACTCGCCTGCCTCTAATATTGTATTTTTTAACCCTTGGCTAAAGATAGCTGGGACACCCGGTATATATTGCCACAAGTTGTTCGACATCCGCAGAAGACGCGTGTCGCACACTGCATTTATAAAAGCCGCCACACAACTGGCAAGCAAAGCGCGCGATGAACCGTCGGCCTGCGCGCGCCACCACGCTACGCAGCGGGACCGGCACGAGACTCCAGGTGTGTGAAAGAAGAGACCGACGAAGTTCGGGACAGCGAGCAAGGGACATTCTTGCCGAGGATTCAACTCTTGAGTTTACGGGCACAGGTTCGCCCTAAATAAATAATTTTAAAGACGATAGTCTTTCTTGGGGAACTTAAACGCAGAAATTTTGGTCTGTCTTTCTGTCTTTCTGTTTGTCGGCACGTCCCTCGATTCAGCCACTCGGCCAAAGTTGAACCACTTGCCCAAGGGCCAGCCGTCTTGAACTGGTATGGCTGTTCATACTTGTGAACGTTGTCGATCAAAAAGTAAATATCATGCATATCTGAGGTGCAACATCACTAGGTAAGTTTTAGGTTGCGTGTTCCTTTAATAGAAAATGCATACATACGTAATTTTAAGGACCCTAGTTTCTTAAGCTGCGCTGAAAATGCATTAGAATGGAAGCTTGAGCGAGTTGGTATGCGTTCATCTTTGTTGAAACAGCGCTCACTAAACGACGACGAAGTAAAGACGCTGAAAATGCATTAGAATGGAAGCTTGAGCGAGTTGGTATGCGTTCATCTTTGTTGAAACAGCGCTCACTAGACGACGACTTCGTCGTCGTCTAGTGAGCGCTGTTTCAACAAAGCTGAAAATGCGACTGCGCTGAAATTTGCCTTCCTCCGTGCCCTTCGCACGAGCTCATTGTTGTGTTTCGGTTTCGGTTCTGTATTGCACTGTACGAATGCCATGGGTTGGTGTTGAAAAACTTTAGTTTTGAGAAGGCCAAGAAGGTGAAAAAAGATATTTAAAAAATGAAAAAGCAGCGTTGTGGGCGGCCTTCAGGCTGCCGGTTGTGGGCGCCGCTCTGGCGTTCCTGTTTTACCCAGGCGACGTGTAAATAAAAGAGTGTGTGGAGAGTACTCGTTGAGTGCGGACGTTTCTCTGCTTCAGCGCTTCGCGCCAAACCGCGTTTTCGGGCTGGCTGGCGTCCCCGCCGGTCGCGTTGGTCACCTCCGGTCTTCGCCTGCTGCTGCGCCGGGACTACCAGCACGCAACACAGCACTCATGTTTCCCGACGTATTGCCAGATGGCGTCCATATCTCACACAGCGCCTCTTCTATCGTCTTTACACGACATTTGCAGCGAAGCACGCAGATACGCGGCCAATTTTTATAGCAGCAGGCGCTCTATTTATTGGTTACATTCTGGTGGAGGTGCGGGGTATGATTTCAAGCCCACCACAGGCTAGGGAGCGTAGCCCAGATCCCAGAAGAATAGAGCCAGCGGAATTAACGCCTGTCCACCAACGCACGAGTCGTCGCTTACGTGGTGAGCAGCCCGAGTTTGGCCCCCTCTTCGATTCGTCGAGACCGGGGGAGACCGTAAGCACAGACGCCACTACGATGGCCGCCCAATCGACGCCATCTCCATCTCACATCGTCATGGATTCACCCCGGACACCAGAGGTCTTCCACGGACACACTTTCGAAGATGCCGAAGACTGGCTCGATGGCTTCGAGCGCGTTGCCAGTTTGAATGGTTGGGACGAAGCCCGGAAACTTCGTTACGTTTACGTGGCACTGCAAAATTCTGCACGTACGTGGTTTGAAAACCACGAAGCGTCCTTGTCATCGTGGGAGGACTTTCGACGAGAGCTAATTGCTAACTTCCCGAACACGGATCGCAGAGAGAAGGCAGAGGCCGCTCTTCAAGCGAGGAACCAACGGAACAACGAGAGCGTGGCCATGTACATTGAAGACATGTCGCGGCTCTTCCGCCGAGCCGATTCAAACATGGCCGAGGACAAGAAGTTGCGGCACCTAATGCGCGGAGTGAAGGAGGAGATTTTTGCGGGCCTGGTGCGTAATCCGCCGCGCACTGTAGCAGAACTCAGGTCAGAGGCAATGGCCATGGAGAAGGCACTGCAGCAACGTGCACGACAGTACAACAGGGACCTAGGCGTCTCTTCAGCTAGCGCGGTGTCAGCAACCCTCACCAGCAACATCGACGTTCTGAGGGAAGTGGTGAGGGCTGTCGTAAGGGAGGAGCTGCAGAAACTGCAACTGACCCAAGGTCCTCCAGCGATGCCTTCACTCGCAGACTTTGTGCGTGAAGAAGTGCGGCAAGCAATTCTTCAACCACAGCCCCAGGTGATGCACTGCTCACAACCGGAACCTCAACCACAGTTGTCGTACGTGCAAGTTGTACGACAAGACCTTGGACGCACGAGCTATGCTCAGGCTGCCGTTATGCCCCAGACATTTTCTCGCAGTACGCCACCACCCGTGCCGGAAGCAAGACCCCGTAAAAGCGATGTAATGGTGCACTGCAGATCGGCGGCCCCTCTGCTACCACTGTGGGGAGGCAGGCCACCTTTATCGGGCATGCCAGTATCGTCGGGTCGGACTACGTGGCTTCCCAGTGAACGCACCCTGCCCTCGGAACGGTGAGCGCCCCCTACGAAATTGAAGAATTTTTAACTTCGCGCTATGCCTATCAGAATAGTCAGCAACGTGAATCACGGTCGACCACACCAATGCGCAATCGGTCGCCGAGTCCACGTCCTTCATCTGTCTTCCCAAGGCGTCGTTCCCCAAGTCCGCGACGGGAAAACTAGAACCAGCGACCTGTTGAGGCAAGGCCGCTGATTCTCAGAAAACTGAAGACCCTCCATCGCTAAGCGGACCAGACGACGGCAGTGACGCAATAACGGATAAGTGCAGTAATGGTGACGTTACCTCCGAACTGCAAGTCACCATCGACGACTACGAGGCTATTGCGTTAATAGACACCGGTGCAGACTGCTCAGTACTAAGTAGCCTGCTCGCAAAGAAGCTGAAGAAAGTGATCACTCATTGGTGCGGACCTCAGATACGTACCGCCGGAGGGCATTTAGTCAACCCTGTAGGATTGTGCACAGCGAGAATAGGAATAAGGGGCCTCGTGTACGTCAGCAGCTTTATTGTTCTCCCCGAGTGTTCCCGTGAACTGATTCTAGGCATGGAGTTCTTGCAAGCAAACAGTGAAATCATCGGCTTGCAAAAATCTCAAATTTCTTTTTCTACGGAGAATGCGGTCGCCATGTGTCCTACGAAGCAACCAATCGTTTCGCCTCTCCGTATTGTGGACGAAGGTGTGACCATGCCGCCACGTAGCAGCGTGACAGTTGTTGTGGGAAGTGATGTTTTTCGTGACTATGCTGGACTAGCTGACGGAAATATCGGACTTTCCTCGAAAAAGGAGTATGCGTAGCGAGAAGTCTAGTGAATCTGCGTGACGGATTTACGGATGTGCTATTGACCAACTTTAGCAACGAGGTACAGCATGTTGCAAAGGGAACAGCCATAGCATCCCTTCATGACTACGAACAAGTCTCGGATGTTTGCACTATAGATAAAGCACCTCCAGCTTCCTAGACAGTAGACCGTGTCCTTCGGTCAAACGACATTGACCGACAGCTGTCATCCCCACAGAAAGACCAGATTGTAGATTTAATCAAGGAACTCGCAGATTGTTTTTCCACTTCGTCGAAAGTCAGACGTACTCCCGTCGCAAAGCAACGCATCGTAGTCGAAGGACATGTTAGACCTGTATGTCAGCATCTATACCGAGTGGCTCCGAAAGAAAGGGAAGCGATAAAGAAGCAAGTACAAGAGATGCTCGAGGACGACGTGATACAGCCATCCAAAAGACCGTGGGCATCACCGGTAGTACTTGTCAAGAAAAAGGACAACACCCTGCGGTTCTGTGTTGACTACAGGAAACTGAACCTCGTCACGAAGCGGAATGTTTACCCACTTCCACGAGTCGACGATACATTGGATAAATTACTAACTGGATGCTATTCGCGCGGCAGCACTGGCGATCAAACCCGAAAAATTCCACTTCGGATTTCGCGAGCTTCGGTTCTTCGGGCACATCGTTAGTTCTGAAGGTGTGCGCCCAGACCCCGAAAAGATCACTGCGGTTGAAAACTTCCCAAAGCCACGGGACAAAAAGGCCATGAGACGTTTCCTGGGGCTTTGTGCTTACTACAGGCGCTTCGTCGAAAACTTCTCCAAGATCGCCGAACCACTGACACGGCTTACAAAGGAAGGTGTACCGTTCGTCTGGCAGAAAGAGCAAGAAGATGCCTTCTCTGAGTTACGACGCCGTTTGCAGTCGCTTCCTATACTTGCTCATTTTGATGAAAACGCCAAAACAGACATTCACACGGACGCCAGTAACGTAGGCCTCGGTGCTATTCTTATTCAGTGGCAGAACGGAGAAGAAAAAGTTATCGCTTACGCAAGCCGCACTCTGTCGAAAGCTGAATCAAATTATTCAGCTACAGAAAAGGAATGTCTCGCAGTTATATGGGCCATCAGTAAGTTCCCGCCTTATTTATACGGAAGACCATTCCGAGCAATCAGCGACCATCATTCATTGTGTTGGCTGGCGAATCTGAAGGACCCTTCTGGTAGACTTGCTAGATGGAGCCTGCGCCTGCAGGAATATGACATCACCGTCGTCTACAAGTCCGGCCACAAGCACAATGACGCGGATTGCTTGTCACGTGCACCAGTCGAGACCTCATCTCCTGAACATGAACAAGATTCAGCATTTCTTGGAGCTGTGAACGTGTCAGAGATGGCTCATGATCAGCGAATGGACCAAGAATTACTCTTTCTCATCCAGTACTTAGAGGGGCAGCAGGTCAAAGTACCACGAGTTTTCGTCCGCGGATTACGTTCCTATGTTCTTCGGAACAACGTTCTCTACAAAAGGAACTTTGAACGCACTGGTGAGACCTTTCTGCTTCTCATTCCATCATCACTGCGAGCGAAAATCTTAGAAGCGTGTCACGATGACCCATCGCAGGCCACTTGGGCATTAGTAGGACTTTGGCAAGAATCCACCAGAGATATTACTGGCCGAAATTATTGGATTCTGTACAACACTATGTCAGATCATGCCGAGAATGCCAAAGGCGCAAGATACCGCCACAGAAACTAGCAGGTCTGTTGAAACCAATAGAGCCACCGAAAGGACCATTTGAACAGGTGGGAATGGACTTGCTAGGACCATTTCCTGTCTCATCGTTGGGAAATCGGTGGATAATTGTAGCACCAGACTACATGACCCGATATGCCGAGACGTCGTCTCTCATAAAAGGAACCGCGAATGAAGTGGCTCAGTTTTTCGTCACCCAGATAGTGCTGCGACATGGCGCTCCTAAGGTTATCATAACAGACAAAGGAACAGCGTTCACTGCCAGGTTGATGCAGTCTGTCATGAAACTGACGCATACCGACCACAGAAGAACGACAGCGTACCATCCGCAAACAAATGGTTTAACTGAAAGACTCAACAGAACGCTCGCTGACATGATCGCAATGTACGTGGACGTCGAGCATCGGACATGGGACAGTATTCTACCGTGTGCTACATTTGCGTACAATACTGCAGTACAGGAGACGACCCACTTCACACCATTTCAACTTGTTTACGGTCGGACGGTAACAACGACTTTAGACGCGATGTTGCCTGTGAACAATACGAATGAGGATGACCCTGACATCAGCGAATACATAGAAAGGGCGGAAGAGGCACGACAGTTGGCAAGGCACCGTATCATTCAACAGCAGGACGTCGACGCACATCGTTATAATCTAAGACGAAGAGACGTACAGTACAACCCCGAAGACCAACTGTGGGTGTGGACGCCTGTACGTGCACGTGGCCTATCCGAAAAGCTCATGCGGCGCTATTTTGGCCCTTACAGGGTTCTTCGCCGGCTAGGTACCTTAAACTACGAGGTGATCCCTGAAGGTCAAGTGTGCTCAACACGACGCAGGAATCTCCCAGAAGTCGCACATGTAGTACGAATGAAACCGTACTACGAAAGGAACTGAACAACCGAACTGGCACACGTTCTCACACAAGAGCAGCCCTATCCTTTGAAAGCAGTCGGCCTTCTGTACGCATCGGGACGATGCGTGTTACGAGGGGGACAAATGCCACAAGTTGTTCGACATCCGCAGAAGACGCGTGTCGCACACTGCATTTATAAAAGCCGCCACACAACTGGCAAGCAAAGCACGCGATGAACCGTCGGCCTGCGCGCGCCACCACGCTACGCAGCGGGACCGGCACGAGACTCCAGGTGTGTGAAAGAAGAGCCCGACGAAGTTCGGGACAGCGAGCAAGGGAAATTCTTGCCGATGATTCAACTCTTGAGTTTACGGGCACAGGTTCGCCCTAAATAAATAGTTTTATAGTAGCAGGCGCTCTATTTATTGGTTACAATATATATATATATATATATATATATATATATATATATATATATATATATATATATATATATATATATATAACCCACCATGATGTACTTGTTACTTTGACAAAGTCTGGTCCAGCAGACGAAACCTTAGTGAAAATATACAGTGCCAATCTATATCTATACTGGTGAAAAAAAATAGCACTTCAACTGTTTTTCTATTTTTATTGCTAAGCTTTACTAAGAGCTAGCTTTTTGCACGTGTCACTTCAGCTTGGCACAGTATACCTTAGACCATGCATTGCATAACGTTCGCGTGTGCTCGAAGGCCCGACTTACCGAGTCCGGCCCGGCCCGCAGTCTCAAGCCCGGGCCCGGCCCAGGCCCGCGGCTTCAAGCCCGGGCCCGGCGCGGGCCCGCACTTTCACGCCCGAGCCCAGCACGGGCCCGCCGAAAAACGCTTCGGACGGCCCGGCCCGGGCCCGTGCAGTGCTCTAGTCTGTGGTGAGTAGTGTGATTTGCCAGGTAGCTGCGTTGCTCGCAGCGGCCCGTCCCAAGTTCGCTGGCATTGGCCGCTAGGCGCATGCAGAAAAAAGACTCGCGCAAGCTTCCCCCCTCTAGCCATCTAGCTCGGCCACAGTCTGCCCACTCATGCAGGGAGTCGGGGTGAGGTGGGGGGAGGGGGGAGGAGGGGGGTTACGCTCGCATCGTGTTCCATTATGCCCTAGCCCGTCTCAGTATTGTTTTTTGTTTTAATCCGCTAGACCGTGCCTTCAAGCTCTGCAGCCGCACAGGAAATCTCCACTGCACGGTGCGTATAGGAGTTTTGTGCTGACGCCACAAAATTTTCAGACCAACGAGAGGTATACAGCTTCGTTGTGAAAGGTCATCGGAAAGCTTGGCTGTGAAACGACGGTAAGAAAGCGTGAAGCATAAGCTGAACCAATATTTACTGGTAAGTGATGTTGCAGCAAATGCACTGCGAAAGTGACAGCACTCGACAATTTTAATCTTGATTACGCTTCACAGGCATACCGGTCCATAATTAATTCCATACGAGGAACACCCCATTCCACATCATAGAGGGTATATGTCTTGATGCTATCAGGCTTGCAGTTATGAACCACCGTAACTAGGGACGTTGCGCCCATGTTCTGCACCTGCTCGTTTCGTCATAGTAGCAAGATGTATAAGTACATTTTGCAGAACTGGCCCAGAATGGGTTATATAGAATCACCTAAGAACAAAATAAACAGGTTAAGAAAAATCACAAAAGGCGTTGAGCATCATGCGTTATTTAAGCCCGAGCTATGTATTTTAAAAGATACTTCTCAGCTCAAGGTTTGCGTACGATCAAATTTTTTTCAGGCAGAGCTAAATAGGTGCGCTAAATTGGCCCTATTTCGTCAACCAAACTTCAGCGTTAGATACAAGATCTACTACAGTGAGCCCACATCACTGAACGTCGCACAAGATGCAGTAAAGACTCAAATAAAGCTTCGTTTAAAAGAAAAAGAAAAGGTAATCCACGGAAAAGTTTCATGTATGGCCAGAACTGTCGAAAACTAGAACAAGTTAAAGATATGGTTCATGGGGTTTTTTTCTATTTCGCATTATGTCAAACCATTTCTCGGAATGTGCAAGTCGTATTCGTGATTGTAAATGAAGGATTGCCTAATGCAACGGGTATTTCAATACATGGTACTTTGCACTGCCATTAATCAGTGAGCCTGTATGCAACACCCATGTGTCTTGCTTATGCGTGCGTCCTACCACAGCGATCCTCGAACATTTTTTTACAACAATTCAGCTTAGCTCGAGGCAAGAACACGTTCTTTCGCAGCGGTTTTTTTTTTTTCTTCTTCACAATTGATAATCTTGCCGAAAGCGAGGGTTCGTGCGCACGCGGCATTTGAAAAATGGTTCTATAAATCCCTTACGCGAAGCCGTATCACGGTAACCGAACCATTCGCAGCGAAGACGAGAACCTCGGAGGAACTTTCGCCAGATTTAACCCGTACAATGGGCGCAGAGGATCGTTCTAAAGGTGCGCGGAGAATGGAAGCCAAACTGGGGTCGTTTGTCCGCACAGTCTTCTGTGGTGACTAACGGCGCCGACATATCTACGTATAGGAAAACCGGGTCACCCCTGGTCGCCACAGATAGCAGTTCGATCTGAGGATCCCCCTAATTCAATGTCCTCGGGCTCGCTATCTGAAAGACTCAAAGACTTGAAAAAAAATTGAAGGGCTCTTCGCGTCACCGACTTGACTGTGCATTGATTTTACGGCCCGACTGTTCACTTTCCTCTTGTTGTTATCTCAGTCCTCTCTTTTAAAGACGATAGTCTTTCTTGGGGAACTTAAACGCAGAAATTTTGGTCTGTCTTTCTGTCTTTCTGTTTGTCGGCACGTCCCTCGATTCAGCTACTCGGCCAAAGTTGAACCACTTGCCCAAGGGCCAGCCGTCTTGAACTGGTATGGCTGTTCATACTTGTGAACGTTGTCGATCAAAAAGTAAATATCATGCATATCTGAGGTGCAACATCACTAGGTAAGTATTAGGTGGCGTGTTCCTTTAATAGAAAATGCATACATACGTAATTTTAAGGACCCTAGTTTCTTAAGCTGCGCTGAAAATGCATAAGAATGGAAGCTTGAGCGAGTTGGTATGCGTTCATCTTTGTTGAAACAGCGCTCACTAGACGACGACGAAGTAAATGAAGGCACAGGACAGGCGCTGCCTGTCGTGTGCCTTCTTTTACTTCGTCGTCGTCTAGTGAGCGCTGTTTCAACAAAGCTGAAAATGCGACTGCGCTGAAATTTGCCTTCCTCCGTGCCCTTCGCACGAGCTCATTGTTGTGTTTCGGTTTCGGTTCTGTATTGCACTGTACGAATGCCATGGGTTGGTGTTGAAAAACTTTAGTTTTGAGAAGGCCAAGAAGGTGAAAAAAAAAATTTTTAAAATGAAAAAGCAGCGTTGTGGGCGGCCTTCAGGCTGCCGGTTGTGGGCGCCGCTCTGGCGTTCCTGTTTTACCCAGGCGACGTGTAAATAAAAGAGTGTGTGGAGAGTACTCGTTGAGTGCGGACGTTTCTCTGCTTCAGCGCTTCGCGCCAAACCGCGTTTTCGGGCTGGCTGGCGTCCCCGCCGGTCGCGTTGGTCACCGCCGGTCTTCGCCTGCTGCTGCGCCGGGACTACCAGCACGCAACACAGCACTCATGTTTCCCGAAGTATTGCCAGATGGCGTCCATATCTCACACAGCGCCTCTTCTATCGTCTTTACACGACATTTGCAGCGAAGCACGCAGATACGCGGCCAATTTTTCTCTGTATTCCTGGCCACTATAGTCTCGATACGTGTTCCCTTATGATAGACTCTCGATCCCGTCACGCTTATAGTCACGTTGAGATTACACGTAGGCGCGAAACCGTGCGCGTTTCAGAGTTACGCATCGTTTCATTTATGTTTAGGCGACTCATGTCAGTCACCAGGCTGGTATGCCTTAAATGCCTTAAAATGCCTTAAAATGACATATAAGCAATTTTTATGGCGCCTGTTTTCAATGGCGTAGAGGAAACCTTAGCGGTCAGAGTGCCTAATCACGGAATCGTAACAAGGAAAACGCCATGGAGCATTTATAAGGGGAATTTTTCGATCTACCGTGACTATGAAGCCGTACACATAACACACGCTGCAAACAGTGTCAGGTGAGGGCGATAGCGGTTCGTGTTTGTGCGCTGCGGTTTGCTGCGCATGCGCCGCGGGTCGGCATGTTCCACTAATTGCCGCCAAGGCAGCGCCGCTTCTCAGCGTCAACTCCTTTTACCTCTAAAGTAGCACAGAATGAAGCAAGAATAGATAATAGTATAAATACTCTAATTTTCAGCACTAATTATGGTGCGCATAAAAGCATCAGACTAGGTACCGCGGACGGAACGACTCCATTGTGCAGTACCAAGGCTATTCCACTAGGTTGCGCGACATACCGGTTTTCTGTGCCTTTAAACGCAATTTAAAAATATAATTCAACTAAAATCGCGGAAAGAATGCCTGAATCTGTCATTACAATTCACGGTTCTTTGCATTCCCACCAGGATCTAATGACACATTCTGGTCAGTTGCCGGTCCCTTTAAGCGCCGTCACTGCGCAAAGTTTGGGAGCGAAGAGAAAGACAGGCTCTTTAGTGGATGCGGGAGAGCTTCCCTCGGCAGTATATAAACCTAGCACGCCATAGTTAATCTAGAGGGGTATTATGAAAAATGAAATGATATGCGCATTGCACGGCAGATACAGAACGTGCTCGTATCTGCTCACACACTACACTAGTCATGTCGGTTGCATGGAAGAACACTGCTGTTTTTGTTGAACTTCTACGTGAATTTTAACGCTGGGGGCCCATTGCACACTTCTGCTATACTTTGATTTGGTTTCTTTCGCTTGTGTTTCTTTTTCTTGTTTACATTTTTTATCCACTTCGAGTGTTATTTGTTCGTGCAGTGTCTGAGCGTATTATGGAGAGATACGGGTCGTTGAAACTTCCATCTATTGTAATAGTCGGCTCTAATCTAGCCCAAGTTTCCGTACGCGTGCACTTATAAACAGCCACAACCACAACACTTAACTAAGCTATCTCAATGTTGCAAGCGTCTCTAACTCAATTTAAAAAAAGAAGTTATAGCTTCCTGTAATTAACATGCAACGTTTCTCTATGGAAGATGAAAATGTTCAAATAAGGTATTGGGGCTTAATTTAAAAGGAAAACTTTTGCCATCCCCTTGTCTGTGGCGCGAAGCTAAGTGAAATCCGAGGCAGATTTCTCAGGATATTAAGAGTCTTCTTTCTATAATAGTGAATACGTTTCAAGGGACTCTTCGTTGCACGGAACGACTGAATTTTGATGTCCGTATTTCACAGTTACAGAAAAACGAAACACACTTAATTACCCCCGTTTGCTCGCTCTGTAGCATCATATATGCCAAAACCAGCTGCCCGTTCAGCCCATACAGAGGGACCGCGACCTGTCGATATCTCTTTCTAGGACAGACGCTGCTCGGAAGCTCCGCATGCTCGCTCGCCAATGCACCATGTCAAATTGAAATGAGCCACATTTCATGCATGCACGACTACACTCTTTTGATCCCACGTTAAGCCTTCGACTCCCAACAAGACTTCGCCGAGGTGACGCTACCGTTCTGTGTAGATTATGGCTGGGCGTCGCGTTTACCCTTGCGTATGCGTTCCGCGTAGGGATGGCCAACACCACCGCCTGTGAACACTGCGGCGACGAAGAAACAATTCGACATGTTCTGTGTGACTGTCCGGAGTATAGCACACAGAGACAATCTCTTTGTCATGCTTTCAACAAGTTAGACGACCAACCTCTATCAGAAGAAAAGACTACTACGCCATCATCCGGACATAACGTCGCAGAAGAAGGCTTTACAAGCACTACTAGCCTTCGTGCGCTCTACTGGCCTGCAGAACGCCTATGAACGGAACGCTCTCGTGTGTGTGTGTGTGTGTGTGTGTGTCTGTGATTGTTTTGTTTTTTCTCTCTTTCATTTTTAAACCCCCTCTTCCCCAACCCCAGTGCAGGGTAGCACACCGGATACAAATTTCTGGTTAACCTCCCTGCCTTACTGTGCTCTTTTAAAGACGATAGTATTTCTTGGGGAACTTAAACGCAGAAATTTTGGTCTGTCTTTCTGTCTTTCTGTTTGTCGGCACGTCACCCGATTCAGCCAACCGGCCAAAGTTGAACCACTTGCTTACCGCCCACCCATCTTGAACTGGTACGGCTGTTCATACTTGTGAACGTTGTCGATCAAAACGTAAATATTACGCATATCAGAGGCGTAACATCATTAGGTAAGTATTAGGTGGTGTGTTCCTTTAATAGAAAATACATAGATACGCAATTTTAAAGACCTTGATGGTATGCGTTTAACGTTGAGACAGTAACGCGTTTATTAAAAGATTGCCACAGCTGAAGCGATCAGCAGTCCAAGCCGAGCAAGCGCGAGCGCCAACAACAACCGTCTTCGTCAGGCGTTCTTGTCTGCGCCCTACCATGTTACAAATCACTCCCCTGCGGAAAAGGAGCCATCCTGGCGACCTAAGGAACAGGTACAACTGGTGGGTCATAATGCGGCTTCAGTCAATCGACGTGAACAGTCTCGCGGCCGCGACGACGGCGGTCCGTAGATGATTGAACAGGTTCAATCATATATAGTTAACTGGGGATGCTTGACGTAGGACGCGGTAGGGGCCTTCGTACTTAGGCAGTAGCTTTGTGGAAAGGCCAGGAGCGGAGGAGGGAACGCGAAGCCACACCAACGTTCCAGGCGAATACGACTGAGGAGGCAGGTTTTCGTCGTGACGGTCCTTCTGGCCCTACTCGCCCTACAATGTTACAACCCTAGTTTCTTAAGGTGCGCTGAAAATGCGACTGCGCTGAAACTTGTCTTCCTCCGTGCCCTCTGCACAAGCTCATGTTGTGTTTCGGTTTCGGTTCAGTATTGCATTGTACGAATGACAGGGGGCGCCGCTCTGGCATTCCTGTTTTACCCAGGCGACGTGTAAGTAAGAGAGTTTGTGGAGAGTACTCGTTGAGGGCGGACGTTTCTTCTCCTGCGGCGCATCGCGCCAAACAGCGTGTTCGGGCTGGCCAGCGTCCCCACCGGTCGCGTTGGTCACCGCCGGTCTTCGCCTGCCGCTGCGACGGGACTACCAGCCCGCAACACAGCACTCATGTTTCCCGACGTATTGCCAGATGGCGTCCATATCTCACGCAGCGCCTCTTCTATCATCTTTAGACGACATTTGCAGCGAAGCACGCAGATACGCGGCCAATTTTTCTTTCTCTCTCTATAATAGCAACTGGTTTCGCCATTGCTATTTCGTCCATCTTTGCGACGAGGCTGCGACCCCTAAACCAGCGAAAAGTAATTTCGATCCACGATTTCATCACACTCGTACTGTACGTTTCGCTGACGTTACGATCATCTATCTTCGCTTGTTTTGTACTCGTCCACTGCAGACTTGCTCGGTGCCCGGCTATCGTGCCGTAGCCCCAGTACCACCATTCATCTTACGCCAGAAACTTAGTTACACTCTTCTTACAATCTATTTCACGTATGAGTGACCCGTACTGCGAAACTCAAGGTTTTATTTGTAAGTAATGAATTATTCTTTCAGGAGGTATGCCTCAAATGCTCGACCGCCACGTCTTCCCTTGCGGTGTGCTGTCATCGTGAAGCCATACCCACATGTAAAATTGAATGTGACATTTATTGAAATAAAAGGAAGACTCTTGGTCGCTGTTGGGGATAAGGTGGGAAAGGGATAAGGGGATTACAAGGTGATGAGCATCTTCACGTCACGCCTTCGCTAGAGTGAGTCGACCTCTCCTACACCACTCGAAACAGGCCACTTTGACTACCGTAAATTGCGAGTGCTTTTTTGGGCTTCATGGTCAGACTTTATTAAGATATGTAGAGCTGTCATGTCGGCGTGCAGAAGATGTTCAATGTGCCGTCTGCCTTTTGAGAAAGCTGCGCATGTCCAAATTAGATGTTCTAAATCTGCTCGGCACAGCGCCTGACAGTGTGTGCATCGCGTATAAGTATTTTCACTCGAAGGTTGGGTAGCTTGATGCCATTTGTCTAGTATGTGTGGTGTGTATGCAGAGTTGGCCATAACTTTGTTTAAAAAAAATTCTTGTCGACGAGTAAGGCCACTCTTGTCATTGTCAACTGGGGTGTGGGGAATTGTATATGTGGTCAAACCCACCCGCTTGAGCGGTGACCGCGTGAGCGGCTGCGTTTTCCCCGTCCGTGCTGCAGTGTGCCCCGGTATCCAGAGAATTTCAACATTTGTCCCGCATGTAAATGCACACGCGTGTGTAAGCCAAGAGAGAAAAGCACAACCAAGCCCAGACGTGCTATGTTACAGAAGGGCTGTTACATTCGAGGTTTGGCGTGTGTCGCAGATAAAAACATTACCATCATCCTGAACCGGTACGCGCTCTCTTCATCCTGTCCTTCATCTTTGCCCTCTTCTTCCTCTTCTGCTTCGCTCCCACAACACGTGCGCCAATTTGTTCATCGTGGGATGCAGCAACTCTGATGGGCGAGAGAACGAGCAGAGTGAGAGAGAGAGAAAGAAAGTGTGAAATTCTTGGCGAAAAATATTTATTGGTCAGGCGAGATTCGAACCCGCGTAGCCACGATCCGAAGGCGAGCGCCGTGACTACTCGGCTATCCAGGCACGGTATCAGAGCATAGCATAGCTTTGTGTAGTATACTGTAGTATTGCAAGGAGGTGGGAAAGGAAATTGAGGGTGAGAAGGAGGAGGGGAGAGCAGTGAGTAAAACATAGCATAGAAAGATATATCCATCTATACTATATATATATAATATATATCTATATATCTATATATATATCTATACTATTATATAATATATTATATCTATAGTATAATATATATATATATATATATGTGTGGTGTGTGTGTGTGTGTGTGTAGTGTGTGTGTGTGGTGTGTGTGTGTGTGTGTGTGTGTGTGTGTGTGGTGTGTGTTGGTGACCGCTGAAAGATGGAGATAGAAAGAAAGAGGAAGCGAGAAATAGACAAAGAGAGTGAGAAAGGGAGGATAGAAAGAGAGAGCAAGCATAGTCATGTACAGTATAGCTTAGCAAAGGATGAGAAAGAGAGAATGAGAGGTAAATTCTAGCCAAGTCAAGACTAGCTGGGTGCCCGCCAGCTCGGCTGTGAACCAGCCTCGCGCGACTTACTGCAAGCTGCGTCAGTTCTTTCCCTCAACATCTTATCCCTCTAGCCTTCTTATTCCCTCTTTCTTTTGTCTCACTCAGTGTATCAAGCACTACAATTTTCTTATCACCTTCACCCTTACTCCTCTCTCTCTCTCTCCGCGCACACACACACACACACACACACACACACACACACGCACACATGCACGCACACACACGCAGACACACACGCACACACAATACGGTCGCGCACGAGGTACAAGCTTTGATTTTGTTAGGTGGCAAATTCCGGCTTAGCCTTACATCGGAGGGGATACGGTACGTAAAGGCTGACTACTTACCGTCTGTACCGAAAATCAAAGACGCTACTCAGTTTATAAAATACGAACCAGCTTATAGAAAAGGGGATACAAATGTGTGGAGCCGGAATGCCATTGCCGTACACACTTCTATTCCGACAACTGCGCTCCCTTAATGCCCGACCCCTCATTGATCGCTTCCGTGCTGCCCACCAGCTGCTTCGCCTTGAAATATCGGGGCCAACGGAGGAACCTTCAAAAAGCGCCGGCCCCCTTGAAGAATTCCATCCGAAGTGCTGTATTCCTCGACTCATCAAGCCCGGCACTTGGTCTTTCCTGGCCGGAAGATATATATGCTTTTATGTGCACTCTGGTCCTCGGAGGCGCGGTCTAATTTAATACCGAGACTGCGGACAAATGTGCACGCCAGAAGATCGAAAGACTCTGTACTCTTCCATAAAGAACTCCGTTCCAGTTTATCTTCAAAATAACGAAAATAGCCCCGTTCGATCACTGCTGCAGAAACATCCGTGCCAGTTAATTTAGCCAACATAAGTGAATTTTCTTCCAGAAAGCGGTCGTACAGGACACCTAACTCTCGGCGAGACGAGAAATAAACGAGGAAATAGAGAATCAAAAAGGCGATCACTTCTTCGGAAAGATTCCGTCCGATGTATCATTCCACTCTGTAGAAAGTACAAAAGCGTAAACGTATGAAGGAAATCTAACGGAGCCGAAAAAAGCCCGCTCGAAATCCTTGCTCAAGTTATGACTTCAAATGTGTATCGTCTTTCTTCATGTAGCGGCCTTGTTTGCAATGAAATTTGCCGCGTTATCAGCGATAAAGCTCGATACCTACAAGTGCTGGCGACGTCATGAAACCGTGAAAGAACTTTGTATCCGTTGAAGAAGAGGAGCCTTTTTTTTCTTTTTTTTGTCTTGTTACGAACCATCGTCGAAAACTTAGCACGGGTCATAGGACAATATTTTGTACTAGGACAAGAGAACGCCGTGAGGTCGGTGGATCGAGAACAGTGAGTAGTCTTGAGCTATGAAAATTCTAAAAGTCAATTTTCCAAAATAGTTTCAAGTTCTAATGATGGTAAAGAAATATAAACGCTTCAAAAAAAAGCGTCAGATATGAACTTAACTTTTTACCACACTAACCGTATTGACAGGAAAGACCAATAACTTTTTGAGAATGAAACGAGGTTACCGTTCATCGCGCAAACGCGACATCTGCCTCGACAGAACTGCAGTTAGGATTCTCCGGGCAACTAGGCCGATTGCTGATATGTGTCTAGAGACGTCAAGGGATCGTTGAAAACGGGGGAACGTATTAATGATGCGTATTGTTAATAATAATAATAAGCAATTTCGTTCCTATACATTGTAATGCATGTCTTGAATATGATGGTAGACTTTCCATAGGCTTAAAAAACACCTTCCGAAGCTACAACAATACTTGGCAAAGGCAAGAACTACAGTCAGATGAAAATATGCAGAGTGGATTTTCGCCTTCAAACACAGTAGAGAAGTAGAAATTGAACAGCAAAGCAACATCTGCAGAATTCAAAGGAAAACCATCATCGGAAACGCAATTCATGGCTTAGTTTATGGCTGCACGGGAGGTTCCTTTCCAAGATCTTCTTGGCTCGTCCCGCAGAAACAACGGCATGCCTGCGCTAGAAACGTATCTTTAACCTCTTTTACTTCGTGCTTGGATTGTTCTGCCGGTTCCATCTATTATGTCCACTCATTTTTCATTTTACTGCGTGTAGCTCTCGCGATAAACTATATC
>NC_051178.1:138546437-138555394 GCF_013339695.2 Rhipicephalus sanguineus
GACGCTGTGGCCTCTCCCCCTTACACTCTCTCAGCAATCACGTGATGGCGTCGCGGAACGAGATTCTGCAGACGCGCAATGAACCCGTATGGCATGCTCCAACAAGAGTTCGGGACGAGTAACAGCAACAGCAACTACAGTGAATTCATGGTGTGCTCCACATGCAAGGACGCGTTAACATCGGGCAAGGTGACCGGTGGTCATTAAGGGTAACTGACTGGATTCTAAGAGATGGCAAACGTGTGAGGGGGAGACAGAAAATTAGGTGGGTAGATGAGATTAAGAAGTTTGTAGGTATAACGTGGCAGAAGAAAGGGCAGGACTGGGTTGATTGGCGGAACATGGGAGAGGCCTTTGCCCTGCAGTGGGCGTAGACAGGCTGATGATGATGATGATGACTTTGAACCCCCCTCGCCACCCCCCCCCCCTTTCCCGCTACCACACCACCATTCTGACCTTGCGTTCAAAGTACTTTCGAAAAGCCGCCTGCGCGTACAGGCATCGGCATTGTTTGCTCGTCCCGTTCCCGCGAGCTGGTTTGAGATACGTAGCGCGCCTAACGGCTATAGCCAGGTGAATGATAGCTGCTCAGCGATGTTTCAAACTTGGCTAGGCGAGGCTGCTGCGATAAAACAAGCGCTCACATCTGACGACGACGCTTGAAACTTCTGCAGAACGTGTATATTATAGGAAGCAAGCAGGAGACAAATTGGTGACCATGCATCAGAAGGCAACGATGCGTTGCGGCGTTGTGAAGCACCTAGCAGTCATAATAGCCGGAACGGCATGCAATATATAACCCTATGAGCGTGGAAATAAAGAGGCGTTAAATAGAAAAAGAGAACGCAGAAGCAAGAAAAAAGAAATACTGCCAAGTTTAAATAGTTGCTATAAGTTGCTTCATCCTATGCAGAAACTGGCCCATTAGCACGCAAGGGCTTTCTCGTGCGCTCCTTCTTGACGAGTTTCTACGTTTATTTATTTTGTTGGTAGATTTTTTTTAAGCCAATGCATTTCTTCTTACTGCTTCTTCCTACAGACTCGATAATTATATGAAATAAACAACATTTTTACTAGGGCGGTTCGAAAATAATGGGTATGAAAAACAGCACAGTGACGAAAAGAAAAACTGAAGAAAAACGAAAAACGAAGCTGTGATGTACTGTGAAATGTCTGTAACACAGATATAGTCGCAAAACCACATAAGAGAAAGTCCTCAGATCGAAAGAAAAGAACGAGTAGTGAGAGTAAAAGTCGCATTGTTTCCAACGTGACTGTCTAAGCTATCAAATTATTGTTACATACAGGCGTGAGCAAAAGTATACGGACCACGGGATCACGTGATAGAATGCATCGACGCGGCGCCTGCTGTCGAGAGCACCACTGAAGCAGCGGTGCGCATGTGCGTCCCGTCATATCAGGTGACTCTCATGTCGCTTTGCCTGTCGTGGTTATGGCGCTCGTAGCCAAAACGTCAACTGGGTGTCGCTATCTTTGCTCCATCGCATCTGTGCCGTTGTTTTACGCAGCGCCTGTGGCGGGGCCGGCTCGAGCGCCGGGCGCGCATCGCTTTTTACACCGGTTAATTAGCCTAACTAAGCATAGCTAGCATCGTAGAACCTAATACCTGAAAGGTGCCATTAAAAACCTGAAAGGTGACATAACACAGGTGTATCTGAGGCAAGTGCCAATGCGTTGCGTACAGTATCAAGCCAAGTGACAGAAATCTCGTCGCGGTGTAATAACTCTGAAAATAGATTACGGCGCACTAACCTTCTTTTCTTTGGGCTGGACGATGAACCTAAGGAATACTGGGCAAAATCTGAACAGAAAATAATCGACTTCTGCTCAGAGAAATTAGGCATCACTGTGACGGAACGGCAATTTGAACGTGTGCACCGAATAGGAAAATATGCAGAAGACAAACGGAGACCTATAATAGCAAAATTAGCGTTCTTTAAAGATAAAGAACAAATCCTATCGTCTGCACACAAACTAAAAGGTTCCGCATTTTCCATACGAGAAGATTTTTCACTGGAAACTCGGCTGTCCCGAAGGAAGCTGATTGAATTCTCGAAAACGCAGAAAAGTGCGTATAAGCTCTCTGTGGACAGGCTACGCATCGCTTCAAAGACATACACTTATGACTCTGCGACGAACACAGTTATCGAATCTGTCAGATAGCTACAGCGTTGCACGCGCGTACAGAATCAACGACCGAAACCTGCTAATACCTTATTGTCGCTGTCAATCGCTAACACACGCAGCATTATGTCGAAGCAGGATTTGATCTCTGCTTTTCTGGATGACAGTAAATCTGATATCATTGCCTTCACAGAAACTTGGCTAAATCCTGCTATCAGTGACGACGAGATATTCGCCTCAGCTAGCAGTTATCACATCTACAGGTATGATCGCACTGGTAAAAGAGGAGGCGGTGTTTTGGTCGGCATAAGGGAAACCATTACTTAATTTTTGGTCAACACTAATTCTGACCTCAAAATAGTTTGGGTAGCTTGTTCAGTCCCTCCCTCCAAAATTTTTGTAGGCTGCTGCTATCGTGCGCCGGACTCGGACTCTTCCTTCATTAATATGCTACGCGACAGTATAAATAACGCTTCTGAAATTTTCCAAGCCGATATAATTTACTTATTAGGAGACTTCAACTTTCCGCTCATTGATTGGGCCACACTGTCATCGCCCTGTCACATGTCCACTGAATTTCTTAACTCTAGATTTCAACCTCTTTCAAACTGTTCTGAAACCTACACGTGGTCCGAATACTCTTGATCTTATCCTCACGACCGCTCCGGAAACAATACGCAATACAGATTACTTGGACGGTTTCAGTCACCATAATCTACACCAAGTAGATATAAACATACCCCTTCCCGTAGCCGGTGTACATACAAAACAAATTCGGGACTACAATAAAGGCGATTATCAGGAAATTAACACACAACTAAGGTTATTTTCCGAAAACACTCTCCTACCGTATTTCCACAATAGATCAGTCGAATAGGGATGGTAAAATCGATGAACGATTAATCGATTAATCGATTAAAGGTCCACAATTAATCGATTAACCATAATTGATTTGTGCCTTTCGATTAATCGAATTAATCGATTAAAACTATTCGATTAATCGATTACGGCATCCCCCACTCCCGCCCCCAACCTCGCCCCTTGGTCGGAGCGCATGACTGCGAGGCGCGCCATCCTGAGACGCAGACCATGAACGCTATCCTTAGACGCAGGAAGTTGCAAAGCCGAATACAACTACTTTTTCTGGTTCTATTTGGGATGCCGTCGATCGCGCACTTCTACGCAATTGCGTTGCACTGGAGTGCGATCCGATGAACTAAATGCTTTCTCAGTTCAAGACATAGCATATATATAGTAACCCTGTAGTAGATCGCTGCACACAATCCGAATTCACTTGAGACTTGGCACAGCATGCGAACTGGCCTAGATCATGTGTTTGACGTTGCAATGGAGTATTTGCCAATTCCTGCAACGTCAGCAGCATCCGAGCGCTTTTTTTCGCATGCTGGATGTGTGGCGACCCAAAGGAGGTGTCGGTTGTCGCCCGAGCACCTCGGGCAACTGACATTTCTTCGCTCAGTAGAAAAAAGCATGTGGTTCGGAGCAGCAACTACCCCATGAAACAAAACAAAAGGGGACAGTTGAGAAAGTAAGCAGCACGTGGATTAGCAAACTTTCAAAAGAGAATTTTATTCTTTTCTGTAAATTTCATACGTGCTAGCGCATCGTCTTGTAGCTTATTTTGTTCGTGTTTGTTTTTTGCCGCGCTGTTTCATCGTGTTGCCGCATAAACGCATGTCTGCTTACATTTGATAAACGAGTAGTTTTCGTCACCTGTAGTGTCAATCGCAACTTTCTTTGCATTTTATTCAACCCTCAGATTTTACTCGTTTCTTGTGTAAGTGCGGCATTGTAATATGCGCTGCTTATTTACTCACTGGTTCTTAGCGCCGTTCTGTTTTACTCTTTAGCAAATAAAATATTGTTTACCAATGAAAGAGAGAGAGAAAATGTATTATAAGGCAGAGAGGGTGGCCTGAGCTAGTACGCCCCTGCCTGCTACTCTGCACCGAGGAAAGCGCAACGGGGCAAAAAGAGTGATGAAGTACGATGATGGGGAGATGATTAGGTAATCCGTATATACATAATAAGATACATTTGCTAGCGTAAAGAGGACAATGACGCTAGTAACCATCTTTTATTATGCTGTATACCACCAACTAGCCCAACTGTCCGTCTTATAGGGCATATATACCATTTTCATAATTGTTGAGCTAACTTTCCTACGATGCAGTTAGCGCAATTAATGGCAGCTAGTCACTTCTTCAAACAGAGTGTTCAAGCGCGGTTTCCTTGCGCTGGGGACGCGGAAAGTGTAAACGCGGCTCTCTCGACACGAACACGCATAATAGACGAACGCCAGCACGTGCAACTACGACCTCGTCTTCTCTTGAAGCACGAAAGTTGTTGCCATTAGTTGAGAGAAAATGTAGTGCAGGAATGCGCACTCGCGAATTGCGAAAAGGCCCTTTAGACCCTTTATGTAATCCGCAACTTTACGCGTCGGTTTACCGAACGTCTAGCATCCAGTGCATTACTATTGAAGAAGTGACCTTGTAGCACTTAGTAATACTGTATGGTCGCATATTTAGGGAGAAATACAGCTTTCAGCTAGAGGCCCCCGTCTTCTGCTGTGACAAGAAAGGACAGTCGTGCAATTTATGTTGTAATGTCTTGTACACTAGATAGCGCTCACAGTCCAGGATGTACGCACGATTGAAAAGGTGTGAGTGGCGCCGTGTTACGGCAAAGATCAGGTGAAACCTGCGGAGTATACTGGCGCAGCTGCTGTTTTTTCTAGCCGGGAGGCAGAAACTCATGTCACTCTATTTCCCGTAATATTAATTAGAACTAACAGACAATAATGCCAAGGATAGTATAGAGGATATTGTTTGTAATAATTGGGATATCAATGTGAAGAAAGTAAAGTGGACGAAAAGATAACTTGCAGCCGGCAGGGACCGAACTTGCGACCTTCGAATAACGCGTCCGATGCTCTACCACTGAGCTACGGCGGCGGTCATCCCCCCGTCCACATCATAGGGCACACATGTGCATTTAAACCTAGGAGTGTTAGTCAGCGCCGATCACGGCCATGGCAACGAGTGTGGAACACTCTTTTTTCTCCCTTTTGGCGTCACGTAGCAAGTGACCTTTTTTTACGAGCTGGAAGCTGACCAATAATCCCTCGCATACCACCTGAAGGCACCAAGTCTGCCAGAACGAGACCCTCGCTATGAATGAGGGAAAGAAGGTGACTTTTAAGGGCTCGTTTTTCTTTGTCATACACCCTTAACCTCCTCTATACTTTCCTTCGCATTATTGTCTGTTAGTTCTAATTAATATTGTGTCTAACAAAGAAAAACGAGCCCCTAAGAGTAATTTGAAAGTCGCCGGTTTCGGTCCCTACCGGCGACAAGTTATCTTTCCGTCCACTTCACTCTTCAGATTTCTATCCCAATTATTACAAATAACACCCCCTATACATTTTCTTGGCAATATTGTCTGTTAGTTCTAATTAATATTGTGTCTAACAAAGAAAAACGAGCCCCTAAATGTCATCTTCTTTCCTTCTATTTCCCGCAGTTGCCTGTACGGATGGTCTGTTTGAGGCCAGTATATTTCTGTCTAATCTCTGCATAGGTGACCTCAAGAAAAAGATCGCGTCAGTCCGCAATTATAGCATTATGTAGGGCTTCCACAATATCTAACCGACAAACCGAGAAAAGATGCTTTGCTTACTAGAGCGAGCGTCTTATTTAATTTCTCCTCGTCTCTCTTTTACCTTTCTCGTGATTTCCTCACCCTCCGCCACACTGCATGTTTCAGCTGCGACTTTCCAACCAGTGTGGTCCCCGAACGCGCCTCCGGTTTCGATGAGCTCGAGCAGGCAGGCTTCGAGAAAATGCGACCTGCTGATGATAGTCACAGACGCTTGAATCCGCGACATCAACCAACGACGACGGGCCCCTTGTGTCCAGTGTGCGAAAGTGTGAATTTTCGCACACTAGACACAAGGGGCCCGTCGTCGACACTTTCGAAAGTGGGAATTTTGGATCGTCCGCGCGTCTAATGAAAAGATTTGGGCCCATATTAAACACGAACGATGCCTCTCAAACAAAGATATATCGGTAATTAATCGATTAATCGATTAAAAGATTCCACCGAAAGCAATTAATCGATTAAAGGCTGAATCGATTAACGATTAACGATTAATCGATTAACGATTTTAATCGACCATCCCTACAGTCGAAGAGGACTGGCTACTTTTCAAGCAAGTTTTGTGTACCTTAGTTGACAAGCATGTTCCACTGGTTAAAATTAGCAATGGTAAATCAAATCCATGGTTCAATAAAAAGCTTCTGAGAATGCGGAATAAGAAAAAACAGCTTTACAATAATGCTAAGTGCTCGGGTAGTTCTTCTTCTTGGCTTAAATATAAAACCTACATAAAAGCATATTGCGCAGCTTTAAGTCAGGCTAAAGAGAAGTATTATTCTAATGATCTACCCACACTACTGAAAAACAACCCAGCTAAATTTTGGAAAGTCATAAACCCTACCAGCGAAAACCAACACATCTCATTGCACGACTGCAACAACGTCCCTCTCCCAGCTAGCCACTGTCCAACAGCATTTAATTCCTTTTTCACTTCTGTCTTCACGAAAGAGAATAGTACCAACATACCCAACGTAGCTGAGTTCGATTACCAATTTATGGAACCAATAGACATTCAATTAGAGGGTATAATTACAGCCATAAATAATCTTAAGCTATCGTCTTCATGCGGCGTGGATGGAATCAACTCAAAGGTGCTAAAGAATACAGTAAAGGTCTCAAGCAAAATACTACTTCATATATTCCGGCAGTCTCTCGAAACAGGCATGATACCGTCTGATTGCAAGTTGGCGAAAATAATTCCAATATTCAAAAGTGGAAATAAAACCTCATGCGAAAATTACCGTCCTATTTCGCTTACGTGTATTTATTGCAAAATTCTAGAGCACATCATTGCTTCACATATTTACAGGCATCTGGAATCCAATCATTTCTTTTTCAAAAATCAGCATGGTTTCCGAAAGGGCTTTTCGTGTGAGACTCAGTTGTTTGAACTTACCACAGAGCTTCATGCAAATATGGAGAATAATTATCAAACTGATTGCGTGTTCCTCGACTATTGGAAGGCGTTTGACAGGGTTGCACACTGTCGCCTGATATTGAAACTTTCCGCCCTGAAATTAGACTCCCTTACATTATCATGGTTTCGCAATTTCCTTTTGAATCGTCAGCAGTACACAACAGTTAACAATTTCTCTTCATCCCTATCTGACGTTTCATCAGGTGTACCACAGGGCAGCATACTCGCGCCATTGCTTTTCCTTATATTCATCAATGATCTTCCGCAGCACGTCTCTTCTTGCATCAGGGTGTTCGCTGACGACTGCATTATTTACCGTCCAATCAAGAACAGTGAAGATCACCTGTCACTCCAAAACGACCTCGACGTAATTAATGGTTGGTGTAGTACATGGCTCATGACATTAAATGTCTCAAAATGCAAAGTAATGTCGTTCACACGTAAACCTAGCATATCCGAATTCTGTTACAGCATTAATCATTCTATTCTGTCGACTGCAACACAATATCGGTACTTGGGCGTAATACTGACACCTAATCTATCCTGGTCCGACCACATTAGGGCAATCTCTGCCAGCGCCTCGAAATCACTGGGTTTCTTGAGACGTAACTTGAAACACAATATCGGTACTTGGGCGTAATACTGACACCTAATCTATCCTGGTCCGACCACATTAGGGCAATCTCTGCCAGCGCCTCGAAATCACTGGGTTTCTTGAGACGTAACTTGAAAGCTGCACCACCAAGCATTCGCAAATTATCTTACTTAACACTGGTTCGCCCTCAACTAGAATATGCCTGTTCGATTTGGTCTCCCCATCAAAAATACTTAATTGATTCATTGGAAAGAATCCAAAATAAAGCAAGCCGCTTCATTGCCAATAACTACAGTCCGCATTCCAGTATATCACAAATAAAACAGGAACTTTCACTCCCGCTCTTGAACATTCGTCGCGACATTGCCTTGCTGTCATTCTTTCACAAAATTACTCATTCCTCCCGAATCACCGTTACTGGTCTGCAAAAACCATATCTTATTTCACGTAGACTACACAATCATCTTAGCTATTCCCGTGTATTCCCGGCTCAACAAACGCGTTCAATCAGTCCGCACTTCCACGTGCTATCCGTCTGTGGAACAGCTTGCCTGACGACATTGCATCCCATACAAACTTTGATACATTCCGTCATATCTTATCAAGCCACTTCACAAACCTCAGCAAGTAGATGCCGTATCATAATTCATTGGTCCGTTTTTGTGATTGCCACATCCATGTGCGCGAGGATTCTGCCTTGTGGCCGTTGCATGCGCGGGAAATGCAGTTTCGTTCACGGTTACCATGCGTGAATCTATTGTACATGAACTTTTGTACATGTTGATGCTTTTTGTTTTGTACATGTTGATGCTTGTTGTTTGACTTATTATTTTGGAATTGTTTCTTTTGTATATTTTTTTCCAGTTTGGAGATTATATATGTATTGCCCCCCTTAGGCAATTGTTCTTTTGTATTTTATTCCAGTTTACGTGTATATACTATTGCCCTGTTATTTTTTGTTTATTTGTCCAACTGTATTCTTGGTTATTTTATTCCAGGTTTCAGGTGTATAGGTCCTACTGAAAATGCCTATAATACAGGACCCACTCTGATGTTATGGATACGGTCGTATAGGTGATACGCATTAAGGTGATACAGGATATATCAGGTGATATGATT
>NC_051178.1:138555494-138605860 GCF_013339695.2 Rhipicephalus sanguineus
AAAGTATTTCCTTCTTCACCTTGCCCTTACTTACTACTCCGAGCACGATGCGCACCCGCGTTCGCACCGACCACGCAACCCGAGTTCCAACAGCGGTTCCAGAGGTGGGATACAACGACGCGTATTCCCAGCAGCGAGCCTGAGGGACGACATCGGACCATAACTGTGGCGGTAGCAATGGGCCACGCAACCTCATTCCTAACAGTGGTGGCAGCGGTGGGATGCCACGATTCCGTATTCTACGCTGGCATGACCTCGTAAATAGGCCGGCACAACGAGACTCCCCGACAACTCGATTCATTCACATTTTGCAACTCCTAATGCCCAGCCTAGTGTTTCAGAATCTTCCACTGGCACTTTCTGCAGCCACGCTTGCCGGCAAGAATGTTGGTTCTATTGATGTGCTTGGGTATTTTTCTCACACGTCTCTTGCTGTCCTCCACTATACCTGTGCGCCGGTCAGGGATCGACGGCCGCGGCGCGTGATCGGCGCGCGATTCAACAGATCGGGGGCGGCGTGGCGCGGAAGGGGGGGGGGGCAGATTAGTGTTCAGGGACAGGACATTAGTTCCTTGAATTAAGAAATAATCAGTTTCGCCGACAGGACGAAGCAATGAATACGATAGCAACAAATTGTAATGTTATGCGAAGTAAGGTTAGCAGGTCTTTTGGATGACATCTCGCGTATAGCTCTAGAAAACGGTGGTGTAAGTGAATACGGCCGCTCCCGGGAGAAAAACGGTTTTCGTGCAGTCTGTCTCATTCGTGCTCGCGGTCGCGCCAGCTCTGGCGACCGCGCGCTTATGGTCAAACATCGCAGTTTCTGCTCGATCGACGCAGCGCCACCTCCCTCCCCTTCTCCGGCGTCTCTTCATGCTCCGTAGCCGAACGAAAGACGGGCGGGGTGTTTCCTCTCTGCTTGAAGAGGAATCGACGACCTCCTACGCAGGGTGATGTTATGGCATGCGCCCTCTGTGCGACGGTGATGGCCGGCTCGTGTCATCTGTGCTTCAGCCGCGATCGTACCAGCGCTCGCTAGAATATACTTTGCGCGGAGCCATGTTATCAATTTGGACTTTATACGGAAGATGACGGCGACGGCAAGAGCCCGTCGAGAGTATCCATATAATTGTGATCACAATAAAATAAATATCCAAGAACCGTGAAAGCTGGCTGTCTTTCTTTCTGGAGAGCTGCATCGTCTCCACTGTGAAGGAGTTCGTTCATTGGAAGAATCAAATAATCTGGCGTCTTGTTCACTGTCTTTACTTCTATATTATTCATCGATTTAACGAGCAAAAATGAAAGGAACAAAGTGTACAAACGCATCGAACTGTTGATATACAGTCGAACCCACATATATTGAAGATGCTAAAACACGGAAATTGTTTCGATATGTCGTATAATACGATTTAAAACTTTTAAATTCAACGTATTATTGGTCATGGTGCACAAGTTGGCTTCCCGGTCGTGCTTCACGACAGTGCAAGGAAGGCGGCCTAAAACAATGCGCGGTTTTTTTTTTTTTTTTGTACTGTAGTTGGGGATGCAGGTTATATGCAGGCGCGGCTTGTGGGCGAGAAAATACGGTATCGGCGTATACAGGGACTTAACACCTTCATGCGCAGCTGTGCGTGCTCGTCGGGCGCCGGAAGTGTGCGTTGTGGGCGTTATTTTAGAGGCGAATCATCTTAGGGTCTCGGCTTGTCGGCGGTGCACCGTCGTGTGCTGTCGCCGCGTGCATCGTTCTGACCCATTTGCTTGCTTGCATCGTCGTGTGCTGTCCATTCGCTTGTGCTCAAGAGAGGGTGCCACCGCCTCAGTGCTCGCCGTGTAGCGAGAGAGAGCGAAGTTGACTATGGAAACGCTCTTTCTGTGATGAACGCTGAACTACCAGCTCCCGAGGAAAGAGAACGCGCCCTCGCCAGATAGAGACAACGCCAACGCAGGAAGCGACTGCTAGGCAGTTTCTTGAAAAGAACGCGAGGCCTGAGCGGAAAGCGCAGCACAGTCACAGCGAAAGCTGGAAGAGCGGCATTTCTAGAGCCCGTTCTAAACTCTCTTGGGGAAGTACACCAGCATCGTACTCACTACGCCGCAAATCATAATTGTGGTGAAGTAAAGAAGCACCCACTACGCCATTATTTGTCATTCTGCGGAGAAGCGAGCTACCATCTGTAAGGTACACTTTGTTGATGCGACGGCTGATGAGGATGAAGAATTATGGGTGAGCCCTTTGTAATGGGTTCGATGCTTTAAACGACACACTAGTTACGTAATTCGCATTGTGTGACGCCCGGTCGTTCTTTCACTCTCCCATGCTATATAACATACGTTAATGTGAGATAGAGAGAGAGGGAAAGAACTTTACTGAGACCCCGAGGAAATGGATCATGGGGGCCTTATGGGCTTCCTTGGCAACCAATAGAAGTGCACTTGCGAGTAATTCACTATAAATCATGATAATTTTTTTTCTGAAGTAGGTAAGCAGCCACTATGCCATTTTTCGTCATTCTGCGGAGAACCGCAGTACCGCTAAACACCTGTAATGCATTATCTCCACGTTGTTGATGCTGTGGCTGATGACGATGAAGAATTATGGCAGAGGCGTTTGTAATGGGTTGGAAGCATTCAGAAACCAGCTCGTTGCGCAATTCCCATTGTGTGATGCCTGGTTACAGAATTCGCGTTTTGTGACGCCTGGTTGTTATTTACTTTTCTACCACACTACACTACACATGTTAACACGGTTCCTTCCCGACATGAAGCCCATATAGGGTCTTTTTGCAAAGCAGTTTCAAGCACCGGCATGGTTCTGAGGTAGAACACCGGACTCCAACGCAGAGTCCCCAGGTTCGGACGCCGTTCCATCGTAAAATTTTTTTTCTTGTCTCGTTTTTTTTTTATTTCGTGCGATCGCGGTTACGGACACCGGCGATAGCGGCGGCGGACAACTACGGCGGCGCTTGTGATGTGATAACAGCTTTCGCTGTAAAAACCAACTACTCGCGCTGTACAACCGTTCACCGGCCAACCCGTATGCATAGCCATTTTATCTAGACCTGCAATGTAGAGCCGCCGGGAGAATTCTCTTGCGCGTAGTTCAATAATAAAGATTCGCAGTTGCACGTGAACTAAAAGCAGAGTGCGGGTCTCCGTGTCTAATCTTTCTTCTGTCTCACATTGCCCATTAGCAGTCATTTTGCTGTGGGAAACACCGGCACACACTGCATGCTTCGCCCCTCCACAGGTTTCAGGTTAGTGGAGCTGAAACACCCTTCCCTGCATGTTTCGCCCCCCTCCCCCCCGTCCCGCGATTTCTTCTTCTATTTTAACATACTAACCGTGCTTCTTGGGATACCGTGCCTAGCGACGAAATCAGACTTCTTTTCTGTAAGTTCGACTCTGTTTATTATCGCAAACTTTGCGAAGAACAGCTCGGTTCCTCCATTTTATGGCGTTCGTTGCGTTAACAAACGGAGCTGAGAGACGAACTGCGACCCCCACGACGGCTGTTACAAGAAATTATGGGACAAGCACGGGATAGCGAGCGATAGCTTCTACTCGCTCTGTGCGGCGCCCTCCTATACACACCACTCCCTCTTCCAAATGCATGCGGGAAAGCCCCCTTCGGTGAGAAAAAGCCAACTTTCAGGACATATTGCACTGCCCGAAGTTCGATATATCAAGTGTTCCGACTATTTTTCTTCGATGTAGCCGTACATTATTCTATACATTTAGACTAAGACATTTTCGCGGTGTGAAGTAGTTTGATATAAAGGATAATTCGATTTCTCCGAGTTCAATATAGGTGGGTTTGAATTTTGTTTACATATTTATAGCATAGGAGGGGCAAGACTCCGAGAATATGCTACCCAGCGAGTCGGGACGTAGCCCTTTAATGCTGGAGGACGCCGCAGCGTTAAGGTCATGCAATACTCGTGAGACTTCTGGAAGAGAGAAAGATACGAGAACTTCCGGTTAAGTGATATATTTCATGTTCACATTCCCTGTTCGGATATTTAAAAAAAAGAAACGGCGGCGCGCCGCAATTGTTGCGGCGGCGTGACAACGCTTGGGACTTCGGCGGCGGCGCAGAGCGGCGAGAGCAAAACAGGTCTACTCTTAGCTGGTGTCCAGCGGGTATTTTCATCCACATTGAATTCCAGAAACTGTGGAACGTGCACATATCTTAGGTGTCTTCATGATTATTACCGAAGCATGGAATAGCAATAAGTCTAATCATTTGAGCAGTTTTGTGGCTGCAGACACATGTTGCAAATACTTGTGCCCTTATATATTTTAACCCGAAACAGCCCCTCGGAAATCTAATAGTAACGCACTGCACTTCGTGGTTTGGTACATCTTTTTAGAATGCGGACTTGTTTCTTACAGCCTATACAAATCATCAATATTTTTGCGTTTATGTTTTGCTTCACATTCGCGCCCTCTGTCTAGTTTTCTTTTCAAACATTTCGGGATATTGATTTACTCTATACAGGCTGTTTTTTTTTTCAGAAAATACAGATTTTGTACAAAACTTTTTTGACAATCGGGTCCCTGTCGTCTTCGTATTGTGCATCAGAGATTCAGAACGGCGGTTTCTTGCACATTTTCCGCACTTGAATATTCACAGTTTTTAGAACCCATGCATGCATTATAAAACAACAGCAATCGAAAACGATAACATAAGCAAATTCAATGTCCATAGGCAATTTGGTGACTCGTATGGCTGCTTAACATCGACCTGCGGAAAATGAAGGCATCATCAGCCTGCCCACGCTGTCGAAATGCGACGTCAAGGGCCCAGTTCCTGCCATATTACTCTTATACTCGATGTTACGAAGCCAGACACTTGGTCTGAAAAATCGCTGCGAGTATAAACTTAGCTGGATTACTCTAAGCGAAGTTTCAATCAGTTGGAAATTTTGGTGGCGGCGGCATAGTTCGCTAGAAATCCGGCGCCGGTGAATGTAAAGAAATAGTGGTGTAGACAACTGAGCCCTCGATGGTGTACCGGTACCTTGTGCTTTAGCATGCACCGTTTGCCAATAATTGACGCTCTCTCGCTCGTAGAATGAGAAATGTTGCGCTGCTAAGCATGTGGGTCAGTATGCAATTACCCGCATGGACGAAGGAAAAAGACATGATGAAGCATTGAGCGATGTTATATACAGAAATAAAAGTAAGAAAAGTATTAGGTGAGGCTCGCACACGCCACGCTTCGTTTGCCCCTATTTTGCGGTGAGGAGAAGGGCTTCTAATTTTTTTTAGGCATAATTAAGCTGCCATCCTGTGGCGGTTTCCTATATAACTCAGTTCGGTGGAAGGGGCATGACAGTATGGCTTCATACACTCGTTCCTATCCACGTCTCAGTGTAAGATACATGCTTGTTTTGAGCAGTATGTTCAATGCGTTTTTGACATGCAGCAGGCACGATATCAAAAAAAGTGGTTGTGTCTAAAGTACACTGCCCTACGAAAAATGCTCAGTTATTAGCTTTGTCCTGGAACCCGGTATTGGAACAGTGGTTGTACGACGACAATGAAATAGAAACCGAACTGGCCAGTTGAGAAATATATTATCTGAACTGCTTTTGACAGAAAAAAAACATGGCTGATCCCTCCGTCATAGGAATCGGTATAACACGAAAGTGAAACGTGTCTTCACAGAAGTAGTGCTTATGATATATGAGAGCTTGTACAATGTCTATTCGTGTTTGGCAGCTATAGCACCGTTTGACGTGGATGCACCCATGTTGACAGCATGTCTCTATCGCGACGACTAACGCCCATGATCATGATTAGACCATTGTGGTAGCTGACGGTGCGAACATATATTTGGACACAGCGAATCGTGAATCCCGCGTAAGGATGATATCAACAAGCTCATAATCAACATTGGTACCCGGTATGCACTTCTTCAAAGCGTCGTCAATTAAGGAGAGAAACGGCACGGTGTGCGCTTTCTAGTAATGGGTAGCCGACGCCTGTGCTCATGCATACATAACACACACTGCACTTCAACGCGGGAGGTAGAGGTTCGTAGCCTGAGCCGCAAACGCGTGCGTCCCTCTGGCCTCTGTCTCGCAGGCGCTGCTCTCGCTCCACCAAGGCACGACATTCGCCCGTCGAAATCGCGTCCTTTCTGCAACGCATATTGCAGCAGTTTTGTTAGTCGGTGCTCTCGCAATTGAAGCAGTCGGCGGCAGAGAAATCCCGTTCGTGCACGTGGAAGCTGCACTACTCCGATGAGCCGACGCACGCTAACACGAATCCAAAGGCAAAGAACGTAACTGCGTCAAGGGTGCCTCGGCGACGCCAGCGCGGCCAGTCTACCTCTCTGGTATCGAGACGCTTTAACCATGACCTCCGATATCACGTGCAATCTCGGAGTAAGCGCTAGTAAGTGTCGATCGTGAAGCATTACTTCTTTTCACCTCTCACAGACGGCGGCACCGCCCCGCTCCGCCCGCCGCGAAAGAGAAGGTGGGAAAGATATAAGGCGCGTTCGCGCCGTGCCTAGCATCTCCCGAGTTGGCTTAGTCGGTAGAGCGTCGGGCGCTTGCCGTCGCGGCCGCAACGTCGTGGGTTCGATTCCCAGCGGGGTATCTTTTTCTTGGTTTTTTTCTTTCTCACCCGTTGGCGTCCATTTTATCAACGTCATATCCGTGACGGATGTACTTGGTGGACCCCGGCATAAAACACTTTCGTGTTAAAAAAACCGGTATTAAGGTGTCTGGACGCTGAACCGAATCTGTGTCAAAGTGCCTTCATAAAAAGTATCGAAGGTCCACTTGCACGAAATGACAGTCGTTCATTACTTGAAATAAGAGAACTGTCATTTCACTGTCCGGTATGACTCCAGAATACAAGCTAAACCACACGTGTACGCACTTGTGACAGACGGGAGTTAAAATATAATACGGGTGCTAAAATAAGTATCTCTAAGGAGAGGTATGCCAGCAATATAGCAAATGTAACTCAGTCGTTCTACTTCGAACTCAACATGACAATGTTGCGTCTCTGCCACCTATCGTTTTTCATCGCTATAAGCGCTAGAGTTGCCATAGTAGAATCAGGCCAACCAGAGGGCCCATTGAAGCTTGATTATGATGTGCCGGACACCTTTAAGGTAAGTGTAAACACGCATGCAGACTTCAACTTTACGAAGGGGTAGCGATCCGGATAACCAATTATTCCTCGTGTTTAAGTACGAAGATGCTAGCCTGTGTACTCACATGCGACAAAAGTCTTCATAGAAGGTGCTGCGTTTTCTGAATAATTCACAAAGTCCAGAAGAAATCGCTACAGAGTGAATTATGATAATAATCTTGTTAGAAAGTGGGCTCTTGAGATTACATTGAGTATTTATGCACGATAATGCTCCATAATTTTCTTTCCGCAAGAAGTCGCTAATAACAAATAATGTAAACTTATTGGATATTATGGTCCATTCTGTTGAAATGCCACTCACTCTGAATAGTTCACAAATCTTTAAGTCAGAATGGCAATGCTGATGCAAATGAGAATGTAATATATCAACATCTTTATTCTCTTGCAAGGAAATTATACACCCTGCATTCGTTGCCCTAAACCATTTATTCGCATACCTGCATTCTGAGCGGCATGAATTGGCTGTAATTATGTCGGACAAGCTAGTACGGAAATTGAAGCACCATACGAGACATTTTCTACAACAAAAAGAACAAATAATTAGAATAGTTTATACTGGGAAGAGACGCTGTAATTTGAAAAATATGGGTATGTTGTTGTAAGTCATCTTTATAACCTTATGCACAAAGGAGACTGAAGAAAACAGTGTGCTTATCAAATCTGCTGAAGGCTCTGCAACAGAATGCACTGACTGCTTTCAAAGCACTATGTGTAGTAGGTCCTCTTTACAACATTCCTGTTGGACAACAGCGCAACACTACAATCTCCATCAAATCAGCAGGAGCTCGACAGAGGAGATGACTTGATCAGTCAATATTGGCGAATGCTGACGGCGCTCGATACGCTAGGGTTCTTGCATTGAGGATATAGGTTCAGTGATACTAACGAAGGCATCATCATCATCAACCTGACTGTGCCCACTACCGGGCAAAGGCCTCTCCCATGTTTCGCCTATCAACCAGGTCCTGTACTTGCTGCGGCTGCGTTATCGCTGACAACTTCTTAATCTCCTCGCAAACATTAACGAAGTAAGGTACCCTGTATAACCGAAAGTACGTTGATAAAATTATTTTGCTGTGGTATATGTCGTGATTATGACATTTAGAAAGCAAATTGATGGAATGCTGTCTCAAACTGAGTGTGCGACTTCTGATTCACATCGCACATGAAGCCGTCCCGGCTGCCTCACTTATATTTTTCTGTAATGACACGTGCCGTAAATACTGTCGACGCGAGTCGTACGTGTTTCCTTGTTTTCGTATTATGCGGTTCTTGTCATTTCAGTGTTGCGCAATATTGTCAAGCGTGTACTGAAATAAGCTGCATTACTCGTTACTGTGATTTGTCATGCCGGATAAGATCTTTTCACTGAGAAGCATAAAAAAAGTATTATTACCACTGAAAGCAATTTCAAGCATTTAAAGGAAAATCTCCCTAACAAATGAGAATGCACTTTTGAAACTATTGTGGCATGCTGCATACGTATTGATTAGATTAGGCATAATTGATTAATGTTATAAATTGTGCAACACCATACTAAAACATATAACAAATAATGGTTCGCAATGTACAGTTTGAAGTAGCATTCTGCTCCCAACGGGCCCACATGAAATAAACTACAGATAGCGCCTTTAAAATTATTTTAGATTCGCTGATCAATTTTACCTAAACTTAGTGTATGTGCAACACAATATGAACACACCAAACAGTGATATGCTACAATGTCTTGTATAGGCTTCCTATATATTTCCATGTTCAGTCGTGAACGGGCGCCACCGCTTGTTTTCATGTTCCTTTGCATAAACACAGGTTTGGCAGGCTTTTCCTTATGGCGTGGCTATATCTGACTCAAACCATGACAAAATCATGGAGTGTACCGAGGCGACCAGAACGGCAATAGACCCTTCGACAGCTACCGTATCGTATGATTTTAAGCTTGCTCCGAGTGGGTAAGAATAAACTGAATTGTTGTGTTGGTTTCCTGGCCCGTTTTTTGAAACGCGGGATAGATTTACAAGAAAGCTTTCGCGAACTCAAATGCGGTTTTAAGTCCTTTGGTGCAGAAAGCAACTGCACGTATCAGAAAGCTTACCTTAGAACTCATATGCTCCGATACGAAAAATAAGATTGATTTGCCGAAACTTTGCTGGTGTTGGGAGAGATGGAAGGGACCGAGTTCTGTTGTACATTCAGACATGCAGCTGACGCCTCCTCCTAATTCCTCATTAGCAGGCTCAGGTGCAGATGATGTTGCGACTGCCTTTGCTGTTCCCTGAAATTCAGCGCTGTGTTTATCGTTATCTCATCTCCTGTGTTTTGTAATTTTGTAAGTTCTTCATAATAACCTATGCAATGGGATGATATGTGAATCATTGTGAATTGTTTAAATTATCTCGATTATATAACGCAGAATTGAGAGTGTTCAGCGATTCACAGGCGGCATTAATATCACTCTGCAGCACAAAAGCGAAAGAAATCAGTGATAGTCTAATATACGAGACACTTAAAAAGCTCAGTGGCAAACCAAAGCATCATGAAATAATGTTCCAGTGGATACCGGGACGGCGCAACGTCCCTGGCAACAGAGCAGCTGATGTTGTGCGCCAGCATCTCCTTGCATCATGTCAATAACAAATAATATCGCTGCATTTTAACCAGTAAAGAATGAATTCCAAATTGCTGAATATTTTAGCATAAATGCTACACATATACAGCAACATTAATGAGAACTAACAGACAATAATACCAAAGAGAGTATAGGGGATGTTATTCGTTGTAATTAGGATAAAGTGTGAAGAAAGTAAAGTGGATGAAAAGATAACTTGCCGCCGGCAGGGAATAACAAACGAGCCCTTAAAAGTAATATTCTTTTACACAGATACTGCATGATACGAAGCACCATGTTAGTATTGCAGCACCAAGAGGCCAGCTGTTAGCTATCCTCATTTCTTATGCGAGAAGATATTCAGATATGTAACCAAGCTGCGCAACACAGTACAAAGACAGAGACGAGAGAACAAGTACATGCGCACACTACCGACTGATTTATTTTCGAAAGAACACTCAATATACATAATAGTACGCACAAGCGCAGAAGGCCGAGATAGACCGATAATGCAAAATAATCTCACTGCTGTGGACGACGATCGGCGGTACGCTTACGTACCTACTGCCGGACAATTTTATGAAGTGCGAGTTACGTTTTTGCGACAGACCCGCCGAAAGGATCAGACAGGGTCAGGTGAACGACGTTTATGAGCCCATGCTTGGCGGTTCGTACCTCGGGCATGAAAAGGCGCCGCTAGCAAGCGGCACCATGCTTTTAACACCTAGTGGCGCACTTCGCACAGTGCTCTTATTAATTGCACCGGCTGACACAACACCACCTCCCCTTCTTTTAACAACGCACACTGTCATTCATAGTCCAGCTTGGAATCTATCTGGTGGGCGACGATCTCGCATGAGATAGCGTCTTGCCTAGGCGGGTGCTGATGTTGCCTGTAGCGTAACCGGAGTCTACTCTGGACGGTTGTGGATTGGGAGGAACTGGTGCATCGCCAATCGACGAAAAAAACCAGGAACTCACTGGCAGTAGCTTCGCCAGTTGTTCCATGCGTAAGGGTAACGCCCTCTGCAGGTCTGTGCAGCAGCTGATCCTGGTGGCGACGCCAGGTGAACGTGCCCCTCGGGGTGGTTCCACCTACTGGGAAAGAGACATGTCCTGTTTTGGCAACAATGACAGCGGGAGCCCACTTTCGTTTTCCAGAATAATTGCGTGCTAACACGTAATTGCAAAAAAAAAACAAAGCATGGAATTTGCTTCGGGACTCCCCGACAGCAGAGAATCTCACAGATTTTAAGAACATAAAGTCACAAGGTAGGATATCTTGCTGACAGGCTAGAAGGAAGAGCTGGCAAATGTTTTTATCGGGCATTGCTTCATATACACGCGAGGTTAAAGTCTGGAACATGTTTAGTAGGGTAGCAGGCCGACAAGCACATTCACTTCATCTTGTACCGTATTTACTGAAATCTAGACCGGCCCCAATTCTACGCCGACCCCCGAAACTCGCAAGGCCAGAAAAGCAAAAAAAAAACCTAAACATTGTACACGAATCTAAGCCGACCACCCCCCCCCCCCTTTCGCACATCGTTTTTCGAAAAAGAAACATCGGCTTAGATTCGAACAAATACGGTAAATTCCCAAGGCGACAGCTTGGAAGAACAGGCAAACTTCCTCGGCGCACGCTTCTAACAGGTATCCAGCTCGTCCCTCTACTCTGAAGCTTTCCAACGATACAAAACAAGAATCTAAAAAGAGAACTTAGAGCGCAAAAACACAAAATACGAGGCATACAATGAACTTTTACAAGTAGCTGAGCTCCACGCATCGCTGAACTGCTGCAATAAGACCACACCAGGCAGCGACCGTGTGGTATATGAAATGTTGAAACACCTACCCTGAGGAACGCAAAACGCCCTCCTTTCTTTGTGTAATGCTGTTTGGTGTTCCGGTGAGATCCACTCTCCCTGGAAAGAAGCCATTACTATTCCAATTCTAAAACAGGGCTAGCACGCACCCTCAGTTTCCAATTATAGGCCTATAGCCCTAACAAGCTGTCTGTGCAAGGTTTTCTAAAAGATGATAAAAAGGCGACTCCTATACTTCCTTGAAGCAAACATTCTAGTTGACCCATACCAGTGCGGGTTTCGAGAACCTAGATTGACGACTGCCCACCTCTTACGTATTGAAGCACAAACTCGTGACTCTTTCGTCCGTAAGCAATTCTTTCTTTCTGCGTTCCTCCACATGGAAAAGGCATATGACACAACATGGCGATTTGGAATATTGAGACCTGTCACACTGAGGTGTGCGGGGATGAATGTGAATTATAATGGAGAGTCACTTGTCGCATCGTACATTCCGTGTTCGAGGAGGCAATGTCTTGTCCCGATCGTTCGTCCAACAAAGAGGAGTGCCGCAAAGTAGTGTACTGAGTTGTACACTTTTCATTATCGAAGTGAATTCCTTGCGTCTGTGCATCCTAAGTAACATGTTTTATTGCGCATATGTCGACGATGTACAGGTCGGTTTTAAATCGTGCCACCTTTCAATGAGTCAGCGGCAGGTTCAGCTGGGCTTGAAGAAGGTCTCTAAATGGGCAAACGAGAATGGGTTTACACTGAATGCACAAAAAAGCACTTGCGTCCCATCCTCCAGAAAGAGAGGACTCCATCCGGATCCATATATTGACCTACATGGTCAGCGTCTGTCGGTAAGAACTGAGCAAAAGTTCTTAGGGCTAATTTTTGACACGAAACTTACCTTCATAACAAACATCAAGTATATATAACGCAAGCGCATAAAAACAATGAATATTCTAAATGCGTTGTCATGCACAATGTGGGGTAGTGACAAAAAGTGTCTGATGAATGTTAACAAAAGCCTTATACGCACGTGCCTAGATTATGGGGCGTTAATCTATCAGTCTGTGACACCAAGCGCCTTGAAGTTGCTTGACCCAGTCCACCATTTGGGCATTCGTCTTTCTACTGGTGCTTTTAGTACTAGCCCCGTAGAAAGCCTTTACGCTGATTCGAATGAGTGGTTGTTACATCTCCAGAGTTCTCACCTATCTTTTGTATATTTCCTGAAGGTGAACACAAACAATGAACAGACCTCATACACTACAATCAATGATTTATCCAGTTCTGAACTTTTTCTAAACCGTCCTCCGATGAGACAGCCCTCCTCACTTCGTGTGAGGGGCCTAGCTGAAGAAACGGGTGTGCCTCCTCTAGAACACTGTCTAATGGCTCCCGCTACACATCTCCCGCCGTGGCATTGGCAGCTTATAGAGTGCGATGTTTCTTTCGTGCAAGTTGCGAAGCGCGCGCCAAGTGCACATATCCGCACATACTTCCTCGAATTACAACGCAAGTACTCATATTCTGAATTTTTTACAGATGCCTCAAAGTCTAACACTATTGTGTTGCACGCCGCGATTGGTCCATCCTTTTCACATGCCGGCGTTCTGCATCCCGTATACAAGTATCTTCACAGCAGAGGCATACGCCATACTTGCGGCGTCAAACACATTTAATTAAAAGTACAAAGTGCAGTGATACTACGCGCATTCCTTGAGTGTAGTGAAATCATTAAAATTGAAAAAAAAAACATAAATCCTGTCCTTCTCGCGCTATACTCCCTTATATGCACGGTCTACTCACACAAACAACATGTCGTAGTGTGCTGGGTGCCAGGGCACTATCTGATACAAGGAGACGTGTTGGCGGACCAGCTATCTACATCCGCCCACTGAAAACAGTCCCAATATATCCATAGATATCCCTGCGCTAGACATAAATATGCCTTCCTCAAAAGGAAGCTCAGGGCCTTTTGGCAATGCAGATGAGATAGGCAGACACAAAATAAGGTACACGATATCAAGCCGTAGTTTGGTAATTGGCGGCCAGTATTAAAGTAACGCCGCACAGAAGTTACACTTACCAGGCTAAGAAAAGTACATGCACACAGCACACACTCATACCTTTTGTCCAGCGGCGATCCACCTTTGTGTGAGAGATGTGGTGAAGCAGTAACCGTGATTCATATTTCAATCCAGTGTTATGAACTAGACACGCTTAGAAAACATCACTTTCTATTACCCTACCGAAAACGATTACCATTTCACCCATCAATGTTCATCGGTAGGGGACTTGTTTTTAAACATCAGTCACTGTTCGCGTTTTTTAAAGAAGTCCGCAGCTTTCACATCATATACCCCGGCAATCCATGGCACGCCCTCTGAAAAGAGGTTATTGCAGCGGTATCTGCATTACAGAAAACACCTGTCTCCCTGCCTTTGGCCTAAAGGGCCTTGAGGGGTCATTCGTGCTATTTTTCCTTCACTCACTTGTACATAACATGTTCACTTGTTATCCATTCCACACCCATAGATCACATCCGGTATCACTGCCATAATTATATACTCTATACCCACCTTTTACGCTTCTTTATAGCGCGTGATTTTAGGCCTCTGAAGAGCCATAATACACCCTGTCATCGAAATCATTGGTCATGGCTGACGCCATATAAAAGACATGGCGCTCTTTCGCCACCCGTGGCCCTTGCGCCAGAAAACCCACTAAGCAAAATCATAGTAATATCTTGCGACGAAATTAGCGCCATTGTTGAGCTTCCGTTGGTGGCGTCCTTTGTTGCATAGGCTTAATGGCGATGACTAGACTTGTAGTGCGAGTGGTTCTTCCAAGGAAAGAGAGCACCACTCTGGTCTGTCGGCAGCGTTTTCTTGTCCTTGGCATCTATTGAAGGGCTTCAAAATATGCTTCAGCTCTTCTTCTTAGCTTGTTTTGTGCCGCGGAGTTTCGGATCCCTTCTTCTTTAAGGAATAGATTGGTGCCCAAAATATTCATTTCAGTTGTCTTCTATTTCAAACATTCTGTCTTGGAGCGAAAGAAAGACATGATACTCTAGCGCGAAACTCAAAAAGAAACACTAAAAGGCAGGAAGAAGTAGGAAAGTCGGCCTCTTTCTCTTTATATTGGAGTTTTGCCCTACAACAACATGCCCTTCAGTAAGCACCAACTTGCACAATAGGAAACGAAAGCACGACAGGAAAGCAACTAGGACACAAATCAAAGAGATTGGACATAGCCATGTTGGTTGTTTTAGTCACGATTGTTGACGCAGCGATGATTCAGTACTTCTGGTTCAGTTTGATTCAAACATATGTAGGATTTTGGTCATTTTTTATTCAGAACTGCCTGTTTGAGTTCACGTTAAAATAACGAATTGCCCCAGTTTGATTACAGTTGTTTTAAAAGTGAATGATAGGCGCCCTTTACGTACCCGTGAAATTTAGCCCAGTTTCAGTTTCGGGATATTGCTCCTTTAGAAAAACAAAACAAAAACGCACAATCGTACAGTTACGCTAGATCAGATACAAAAGAATTAGCTGCAACCATTACTTCGTGTAACATTAGAATTTGTTCCTATCACATTCATTGCTTCGCTCTCGTGGCGAAACTGTCATTCTCTTCTTGCAGAGACACCCTACAATTCAACATGAAAGCCGGAGAAGCTCCTGGATCTGCGACGTATACAGTGAAAGGCGGTCAGCGTTTCAATTTCATTCTTTTACCTTGCGGTCGATGATTGCTACTTACTATGTCTTGGTAATTGCGGGCGCAAATCAATTATTTCGCCTGTATTAGGACCAAAAATACGAAAAGCGCCCTATGTTGCCCACAAAGTTAGCTCTCAAGAGCCGGCGTTAAAACATCTGTCCCTTAATATCGCAATATATGATGGGTTTAAAATCATTTAGTGATTGATCACGAGATAGTACACTGTCGAAAGCTTCGTGGTGGCTTTGTCCTACTTGTAAATCGTAAGATGATTGCTTCATGGGATTTGTCAATGCCTGGAAGTTGCTAGGCGCATGATTTGCCAAATCTGAGTTTCATTGTTTCGAACGTATACCTCATTTTTCTAATGATTACAGCTTATTACCCTTTTATAACTATATATCACTACGTGCATTGGTGTCTAATATCTTCCCGAAAGATTTTACGCGAAAAGCAAGCGTAATTAACAAAATGTGTCGGATGAAATAAATCGCTTTACCTTAGGCGATTTTAGGTGTTAACTAAACGGTCTAATGCCTACTCTTATCAACAATTACAAAACAACGCATTTTCATGGCGATGATAAAACTATTTCTGTTATTACTGAAGTAACTTGTACTATACCAACATTATCTCACAGAACAATGATACTTTTCCAGATCCCAGCATCGGAAAGGGTCAGTTTTACTTCACAGATTACAATAACTGTGTCATCCATGTGCTGGACTACAAAGGAGGCCGTAAGGACTTTTTATTGAGTTTCCAAGCTTGCACTTTTGCCAGCTGTTGAGGAGTGAACATCTAGAGGGGAATATCTTCAACCTACAACCCGCCTGTAGCATTCTCAACATAACATGAAGTGTTGTACAGCTCAGTACGACTCATGGATTTCTTTCGAAAGTCAATTGTCTGTATTCCGCAACAGAATAGCTAATCACAGATGTGCGTACTCAGAGGTGCGATTTCACGGTTTGGTTCAAAGAAAGGAAGCATTGCGCTTAAGCCAAGCCTATTATACTTTCTAATTAATAATTCATTTCTGGGGTTTAACGTCCCGAAACCAAGATATGTTCATGAGGGACGCCGTAGTGGAGGGCTCCGGAAATTTCGACCACCTGTAGTTTCTTAACGTGCGCCTAAATCTAAGCAAGCAGTCCCCAAAGCCATTTCGCCTCCATCTAAAATACGGCCGCGGCGGAAGGATTTGATCCGCGACCTTCGGGCCAACAGTTATGCGCTATAACCACTAGACCACCGTCGCAGGTTGTTGTACACACTGTTAACATAAAATAGCATGGCCAATTCACTAGCAGTAGTTGACAACGCGTGTGAGCTCCCGAATAATAGGCTTACCTACACCTGTTTTGAGTTTAAGTCAAGAACGCGCGAAGGCGTTCCACGTCCCACTGGCCTCTGTCTCGCTCTACCCGGGTAGGACATTTGAGTGTCGACATCGTTGCCTTTCCGCGGCGCTTACTGCAGCAGTTTTATTAGTTGGCGCTATTGCACTCGAAGCTGTAGGTGGTGGAGAAACACCGTTGGTGCATGTGAAGTTGCGCTATTACGTCAGCCGAGCCGTCGCACGGTAACACGAAGCGAAAGGCAAAGGAGGTAACGTCGTTTAGCATGACTCCTCGACAATAGCGCGGCCAGTGATGCTCGCTGGCTTTGAGACACCCTAATTGCGTCTTCGCCGAATTGCTCCCTATCGGCGTTCGTTAGGGTCGTGACGCAGTACTTCACTTCACCGCTCACAGACGGCGTCGCCGCCTCTCAAACCAAGAGCACCATGTGAAAGATTGCGCAAGAGATATAAGGCGCATTTGTGGAGGCTCGTACATGTGATTCGGTGGCGCATTGAGTTGAACGCCCAGCACTTATCGTACCGGACCGAGATGTCGTTGGTTCGAGTCCCGACGACGGAACTTTTCTTCTAGTTTCTTCTTTATCATTTGTTAGTGTTCATTTTAGTAACGTCATATCAATGACGGAAAATACGTAAGTGATCTCTTGGTGGACCCAGGCATGAAACACTTTCGTGTTTAAAAAAACACTATTCGCAATGCCCGCGAACTATAGATGGCGCGCTGGCGATTCAAGGTGGCGCCCGGAGGAGGGTCAATCCATTTGCTATAATACTAACAGATAGGACGTGCGGATGGAGGCCCCGTGCCGCTTTCACCCGATGAAGTCATGAGCTGCACTGAAATGAATAGGAAACCAAAATACTTGCCCGAATCATGGATGTGCCAAATGCTCGCCAACAAGTTATTTGCCACGGTGTGAAAGGCTATATATTTCAGCTCTACGATTTATCCTGTGCGTGTTACAAAAAACTGCATGAACTAGAAGTAACGTATCAATGGAAAGGCACTCCGATGTATCACGTAGCAAGCCTGCCTGACCGATTGCCGCGATAATAGTCCGCTAGCGAGTAGCGCCATCCTTGATGCACGGGGCTGAATGGTTAATGTCACGATGGTTTCCAAACATCTTACGCCGTCGTCAATACTTGCGCAGTCAGCAACGCGGAGCTACTTCTTCAACGTAACGCAAGCATTCAGCAATACATTCATTAGTGCTGGGGTCACAGTCATGCTCACACTCTAGCCGTCCGCAGTTCACGTGTCTGGGATGTTGCAAGTTCGATCAGCACCTCCAGGCTTGAAACATGTATCCCGAAAAGAATGCACGCACATGCTTTTCCCAACGTCAAAGATTTCGACGTTGCGAAAATTCTTCGAATAGCAATGCCCTTCGAATGGTACTGGTGAAGTACCGGTGAAGTTAAAACACTGGCGTGGATAGTGGCCATGACTGCACGATTCACCACCCGAACCCTTTCGCTTCCGCTGGCCGAGCTCTAGCGTGTTAGTGGCATGCAAAGCTCCATAATTCCCACAAGAAGTTGCGCTAGATGGAATGCATGAGTAAAATTTTGCTTTTATTTTTATCGAATTCAATGCTATTATACAAAAAATACAATCAGAGTGACTTACCAGCCTGAAAAAATATTAACACACCAGGGGACGTGAAGTGCAACTCGCTCCTCGGGAGTTAGCAGCTTGTCTTCACCGTCGGTGTCAGTGTCGGTGCATTCACAGCCTTCCATGTCCAGTGAAAAAACCTCGTCGTCAAGTTAGTTTTTTTCAACATAACTGTTAAAAGCAATCTGAAGAATATCCTTTGCCGAGAGCCTCAATTCGACCACTCTGCTTCTCCATCTTTAAAATATAAACGTCTGGGTTCGGAGAACATTTTGCTATCAAAACTCTCAACAAAAAGAAAAATCTTGCAGTGTGCTGCCACCTATCAGAGACGTACAAAAACAAGCGGCGCAGCTCCGGCTATGAAAGCTACACAGAGGCGAAGGACAACGTTGAGAGCGTCAGCTCCACGTTAGCCATCAAACGAACGCGGCCTCAAATGACTGAATGGTCGCTCCCACCATTCGTAACACCGCTTTTCTGATAAAGGATAACGTGTGCAATTCTGAAGTGTCACCTATTGGAGATTGCTGAGTTACAAAGGCGTGCGACGCGAACTCGTGAGACTTCCCGCGTAAAATGTTACGGGATTCATGCGCTGCAAAACTGCAGACGGATGCTATATGCTCAAGTGAAACAGCGTGAGTTTCAACTGAAAAGGCCAGACGATAACATTTAATTAACACAAGTGTCACACGATGCACTGCTGATAGCGATCGAGCCCGATCAGGATGAAATGTCTCAACAGTGATTGGCTCCCTCTTGCCGATTGGGTAAGGGAGCCAATCGCGATCGTGAAATTTGACCTGGATCGGGCCCGATCGCGATCAAGAGTGTCCGTGTGACACCAGTATAACCTACGTAGCTAGAGAAAACCTCGCGAATCTGAAATATGTACACTGTGGGCTATCATTAGAAGCGCGAATTACCACGTATTTTTCCGAAAACTTTGCGTCTGGCAAGAAGGAATCAGATTTTTTGTAACGCTTCGTGACATGAAAGTACATTGATGTACACTGATGCAGTAAAACTGCAATCTCGTAGTGTTCCTTTTGTGCCATCGCGGTACCAATTACGGTAGCCCAGCCGCACAAGTGAGCGACTGTAATTTGGCGTTTGCTAACCCTCTACATGGCGGTTCCACCCCCTGGTGACGTGACAGTGTACGGACACTGCGACTATGAATGTCAGGTAGTAGGAGTAGTCTCCTTAGTGCATGTAATATTGCGTGGCAGATGCGTAGAATCGCGCCAGGCGTCAAAACATGTGAATTGCGCAACGAGTGGATGTTTTAAATGCCCACCCATTACAAAGCGCTCAGACAAATTTAATCATCATCACCTGCAAAAGCATCAACAGAGTGAGCAGCTGCCTAGGTTCGCGTGTTGCCTTACAGACGCGTAGTGGCCCTTTCGCTCGCCCGCAAAAGGAAGAATTATGGCGTAGTGGGTACTTCGCCACTGTACCTGCAGTAGGAATTCCAGAAGAGTTGGAAAGGGCCAATGTTACGCGCACAGACGATCGTTTCCTTGCGGCATGGCTGAGGAATCCACCGCGAATGGAAGCCAGGCCAGAAATTGAGGAGTCGATGCGCACGGTGCGCACGAAGGCGAAGCTCAAGCGCCTTCCTAGTTTTCTTCACCTTCACAAACACGTGACAGTATATCCAGATGCATGTCATGCGTCGGAAACTGCGGCGTGTAGCTATCATTTTATTGCCATATCTATTATATGGACACTCTTGGCTGGTCTTTGCCGTTGGCGTCGTCGTCGCCGTCATGTCCCGTTTATGTATGTGTGTATATACATATAAAATCCACAATTACAAATAATTCAGAACAATACTTTTCGAAGCGCGGATTCGAACAGGCGAAGCCTTGCTGCGCAGCGGGCGACGTTAGACGGCTAGGCCTCAGCCAGTGCTAGGGCAGTATCGAAGATACATGTATCTTCGATACTATCTTAGATACTCTTCGGGTATCTTGTATCTGTATCGCGATACGTCTCGCAAGACGTGTATCAGTATCCGTATTTCCGATACATTGAAGAATGTATCGTGTATCTTAAGATACAAGATACTGCGATCGCACCATTACTATGCGAAACAATAAACCTTGGCTGAACGCCGCTTCTCAAGCTGATACTGCTGCCACTAAGTCACCAGAATAAAACTAAAGGCCATGACATTATTTTATCTTTCTTTCCACCAGAGTTTTCCAGCGAGGGCAGGTGATGAGCTCTGGCGCTCGCGTCGTCTCGACAAACGCGCGAACGTGTACGCCCAGACGACATTTTGTTTTCATGGTTCCTTTTTTCCTCTTTAGTTGTGTCAGTGCTATAGCACTTGGCTCTTAGATACTATCCCGTGCCGCGTACTCCAATGCGTGCGGTGTCGAAGTTTCTCTTGCGTTGTGCGTTGTTACGAAGCCTGAAGAATGCAAGAAAAGGGGTTGCTTTGCGTCTCGTGGCTTTCACACACCGGCGATTTGAAGGACTTCGTCGATGCAAGTTTGACTTACATGCAATGAGATTGACTTATATGGAAATAAGATTTTAACAGCTATAGCACCACCGGTACCGATGCTGGATTTAACAGAACAAGCAATTCACTTAACAGAATCTATCTTGGCATACGTCTCCTTTTCTTTTATTCAATGAGTTTTCAAAATCACAATTGGATTATTAGCACAAGTTCTTTCTAAGCTGTCCCTTTCAATTTCATACAGTACCTATGTATCTGTATTGCTTTTTTCGGGTCTGCTTACGGCAATATGTCTTTAACGTGCTGGCAACGTAAGCTCTCTGCTTTATTCTTACATTTAGCTGTCTGCATTATTTCTGCTATTGTTTACAGACTTATATTCTACTTATGTTTAGTGTTATGTCAAGGCGGCGTTGAGAACAAATATGTAATAATCTGCGCGTGCTTGGAGTATACAGTAACAAAAGGTCTGCGCACTGCTTAGTAAAATACCGAAATTGAGTTTTCATGATAATAACGTAAATTATTAGGAGCCATCTCAAAGTTGTTAGCAAAGGGATTGGAGAAACATTGTTATACAAAATGCTCCGTTTTTCTAATGAGCGTCTCAACGAGTCGGTTTACGCTATTTTACATAGGCGCTGAATTTTCTGTGGTCTTACCTTAAATGCCTAATTGTCATGGCTATTAAGAGTTACCCGCTGCAGTGGCCTAGTGGTTATGGTGCTTGACCAGTGGCGTAGCCAGGGGAGGCAGACCGGGCCCAGGCCCGTGTATCCCCCCCCCCCCCCGAAATTCTTTTCTGCCTTGGGATACAGAGCACAAAAGGACACTCGGCCCCACTTACCTGCCCGGACCCCACGTCGGATCAAGTGCGTGCCCCCCTCCCCCCCCCCCCCCCCCCGAAAAAAATTTCTGCCTACGACACTGTGCTTGACTGCTAACCCGTAGGTCGCGGCGGCCGCAGTTAGATGCCCGTGTGCTCATATTTAAGTTTCATAACACCACGTGGTCTAAATTTCCGGAGCCCTCCACTATGGCGTCTATCATTATCGTATCGTGGTGCTGTGGGACGTTAAACTCAACAATTATTATTAGCTCTTGGGAGTGCCGCCTGTATCGTGTTCCTATACTAATTCGCTGTTTGATACAGAAACGCTTTTCTATTTTACTTAGTTATATTTGTTTTTCTTTCTTAGTCTACTCCAAATATTTTTACTGTTACTAATCACCAGGTAATCGGAGCTTAAGTAGCAACATAGTGTGAATAGTGGCGGTGTCCTGCGGCGCTTCGCGCAACTATAGAACATGTCTGACACGTTTTCTGGGCTGAAGATGTTCTCTCATAAAATAAAAATTGTTAGAAGATCGCGCATTACTGAGTGCGTTGCTTTACTCCAGCCGATAACTAGAATATAAATATAATTGTAGTTTTATGTCCTCTACGTAAACAAGATACGTCGCAGAGAATGTCACTACCAGCGTTCTCGCTGATGTACACCTGTCCGGTGATCGGGTATTGCGAAAACAGTGATACGTTTACGGGCAAGGTAGAACTTAACAGCGGTATTTGCACGACTGTGCGAAGGCTTCTTATTGAAGATAGCAGCTCGCTAGCTGCTCCGCAAGCATCGACTTCACCCAATTACAACAGCGGCAAGCAAAGACCTTATCAGCGAAGTGTATAAAGAGCTGTCACGGTAAGCAGCTAAAGCAACCCCTAAGCAACCCCAAGCGTCTGTCCTGTCAAGTTCTTCGCTTCTGTTCCTGCTGTTTTGCGCTCATACAATCTACAATATGTTGCACCAACTGGCCAAGCACACCACCTTATTCAACCCCAAGAGGTTGTTTCGGAACAAAAGTAATATACCTTCAGCAACAAATACAAAACTTCGGAGATACTAACAGATATTTAATAATAATAATAATAATAATAATAATAATAATAATAATAATAATAATAATAATAATAATAATAATAATAATAATAATAATAATAATAATAATAATAATAATAATAATATCTGGGGTTTAACGTCCCAAACTAACAGACATTTCATTCAAGTGAAACAAAATTGGTCGCAGCTAATAAACTTTCAAGCGAACATTTTTTGTGCATTGGCGTTTATTGCTACGTTATCGTATATACAGATATATAATAACAAATTTCGGAATGTATCCAAGTATCTTAAGATACAATTGGAATGTATCGTATAGGATACAATCGGCGTTGTGGTATCTTGTATCTGTATCTCAAATACTTCTTGCCTGAGTATCTTGTATCGTATCGCGATACAATTTCAAAGTATCTTTGCCCAGCCCTGGCTCAGTTGAATAACACATGAAAGAAACATCCTTTGCGTCAGCTGCTATTTTAGGTTGCGCTAGCAGAGACCGAACTGAGGCCAAGTACACGCGGTGGCCATAGTTGGCAGACGCTTTCATGTTTCGGCTCTCGATGTGCTCCAGTGCCGCGGTAACTTGACTTTCCCAACGGCTCCTAGTTTCGAGTGTGCTTGAAGTTCCACTCCGAGCGCACTCGAACTTCACAGTGGCGAGCACTCACCTTTGTTTTCCGGAAGTTCCGACGAAGGAAGTCAGACGAAATACACTCTTTTGAATTGGGTCGATCTGTTTTGGCCGCGCTTTATAAAGCAGAAGAAGCCCACTTTATGAAAGCGACCTTGTCGAGCTCCGCCGCATCACTTCAGTGCGCTGTTAGGATAAAAAAAGAAGCACTCGGCAAAGACCGTCTTCTCGCTCTCCGGTGGAATGGTTTCGATCGCTGGCGAGTGTTCACTCGACATTTTTCACTCGGCAATGTTCACTCTAGCATTAAGATACTAAATTCTGGGATTCTCCGTGAAAAAAAAAAGAAAAAAAAAACAACCTTGGAGAACGCTTGAGCTTCGCCTTCAAGAGTAGAACGCGATAGCGTAATCTGGTCCCGTTCCCATCGCCTTTTCAATAGCTAGCCTAATTTCGCTTCTTCGTGGACAACTTAACCGTGCCGCAAATAAAGGAACGTTTGTGCGCGTGACGGTGGCCGTTTCAATCTATCCTAGAATGCTTACTGCAAGTGCTGTTGCGAAGTGCCCACTACGCCGTAATTCTTCCTTTTACGAATGCGCGGAGTACTTGCGCACTTTCTCGATGCGGTTTCTGCTGCTGTTGATGATTAATTATGCCTGAGCGCGTGGTAATGAGTGGGCTTTTAAGCCACCAATTCGTTTCGCAATTCACATGGTTTGACGCTTGGTGCGATTGTACGCTTCTGCCAGCAATATTACATGCTTTAAGGAGACTCCTAGTACTGTATGACATTCGTATAAGGTTCTCTCCGAAACAGTATCAAGGCTCTGTGGTATAGAACACCTGCTTAACACGCAGGAGGCCTGGGTTCGATTCCCACTCGAGCCAGATCTTTATTTATTTGCATCTATCTCGATTTCTCGCTCGCGGACAACGCCGATTTTTTGCTCACAACCAATGACGCCGACGCCGACACCCGAATTTCTGCGAAACGAGCTTTTTAACGCTGCCGCGTTAATAGAACAGCAAGATTATAACTAAGAATTAAAGAGGGAAAATGGACCGAAGGGCCAGCTTTTTTTTTGTTAGAGACATTCATACGAAGCCAACAGATAGCGAAGCCAAGGAAAGTATAAACTGCGTTATTTGTACCTTTTGATGAGACTGAAGTTATTACGGAATAAATGGACACGAAAGTGAAAGAAAAAAGAGAACAACTTGCCGTCGGTATAGGCACCGAACCTACGACCTTCCAATTCCGTGCACGATGTATATTACTACAGTGAAACCTCGGTGATACGAATCTCACGGGACCACCAAAAATATTCGTGTCATCCTAAATTCGTGTCAACAGAAAGCATGGAAATTTATCATGCGACAAAAGAAAGCAGGCGCACATTTTCATTTATTGTTTTTCAGGGCCGTAGCAACGTCAGGAAGAACCCTGATTGATTATCAGTTATCTTTTTAGATGTCGGAAATCATACCAGCACTCGTGAATATAGGGCCAGCACGCGCGTATTTTTTTAACGAACCAGGTGCGTTGTGACCCGCGACAGTAGTAGGCCCTTCCAAATTTTAGGATGTTTGCATCACACCGGAGTAGTGCAGCCAAAGTAACGAAAGAAGCGCTTTGACGCGATGGATCAAAGCCACAAAGTTACAGAACTACGGTCCTGTGTTGTGATTTTGTTATCGCGGAGGTGCTGGGGATGCTTTTTGGAGATTTACGGCCGTGCCCGCGCCAGTGCGACCTCAACGGTCGCGCATGTTGACGCTTTGAGGCCTGACTCCTTCGTCAAGACCGTCCTCGTCTTCTTTCGGTCCTCGTCTACCTTTCATAGGATGTCTGATGCACGAGGCAGCACGTGCAACCACAGTACAATGACACCAGCCCGCGTCGACGCGTTAGGAAAAAAAAAGCATGGCGCTAATGTCCTCTGTAATCCAAACGCACGGAGGCACACGGAGGCACACGGAGGCACATAACAACCTCAAAGATTCGCGCACACAATCTCAGAGGCAGTGACGCGTCTCTGAAGGTTTATTCTGACCGTAAGAAAAGTGTTTTCTTACATCGCTCCAGGCACAAATCCAGGCAATCCAGAGGGCTCAAGAAAGGGCGGAACATCACGGTGTCCCAGCCCGACTTGGACGCGGCCAGCGGCCTCCGCGGGTCCTCGATAGGGGTTCCTGCGAAAGCTCCTCAGGATCAAATAAAGTTCATTGTCTGTCTGTCTGTCTGTCTGTCTGTCTGTCTGTCTTACAGCGTGATTCTGACGATTTGGCGGTGTGGCGCGCATGCCCACGCTTGCGTTCCCGCGCTCGCACGTGCTTGGCGCGCCTTCCGCGACAGCGCGGACACCACCTCTTCGAACCTGGGCGGTAGCGTACGTTCGTATCAAACGTCGCTGGGTGAAAATCTATTCGCAACAACCGTACTTCATTACATTGCAGGCCAATGGGCCTTGGCCGGGACCAACTAAAAAAAATTCGGCAGATCCCACGTACCGTGGGAGTCGATGTTATGCGAAGCATGCGGCGGGTAGGTGACTGTGGCGTAACTTTTTTTATTGAGCGACACGTTACAAAATGACGCTAAAGATTTGTATAAATTTTATACGCACACATATATATGTTGAAGAGCCGCACATGTGATATATAACCAGTTGTTTACGGTTTAGTAACGCTGCCAATGGCAACGTGGGTATTACCTACACCAGAAGCGGTGAGCTGATATGTAGTGCTTATACGTGTCCCGAGGACGCACACACGCTTCACGAACCCGTGTGCATGTGTGCAGGAAGTTCTTGACAGTCCTTAAACAAGGGCATCATCACCGTGATCAGTGAGCACCAGCAGCTGGTCATGACTTGTTATAGGATCCGGTCGGGATCGTGATGACGAGGAGTCCATGTGTAGTGAAGTATGTGGTATAGTAGAGCTGTTGGAATTCGTGGATTCCTCGGTCATTTTGTCGACAAATTGTCTGTCGACAGAGCCGGCGACATGTCGGAACCTGAAGCCACTCTTCGCTTTGGTGATGTATAGGCCGTCGAGGCTGGTAGGCCTGGATAGTGCTACGTAGACCAACATCAGTGGATGGTGTTTGTCGTATTCGTAGACTACCTGGGCGCATATGGCCTAAGTAGCCTAGTCTACAAAGCGGCTACCAATCAATCGGTCAGCATGAGGTCAGCATGAGGCCAAAGCCCAGCCTCCTAAGAAATGAAGAGGACACCGCGTCGTTCTGGTGGACGAAGTGCACTTTACGGTGCGGTGATGTGGATATCCTATGTAACTTTCGTTAATGTATTCCTCTGGGGTCGAACAATGCTTCAATATAGCTTGCTGAATCATAGGAATACAAACGTAATGTGTATTAGACCGCTATAAAAGCGGAGCCAACACTGGAACTACAGACACTAATCTGATATGACGCCTGTATCGTAGGAGTACACATTGTAGGAGGATCATGTAGTGTTTATTGCTTTCTTGTAAAATTAGATAGCCAGCACCGCAACCACAATTGACGTTGCACCGATATTACGCCTGCACAGGCTGTTTTTCCAAACCAGTTAATAGACCTGGCGTGGCTCAGTGGTAGAAAACCTGATTGCCACGCAGAATGCTTAGGTTCGATTCCTGCCTGAGATCCTAATTTTCATTTTTTCCATTCGGGGGGGGGGGGGGGGGGGGTTGAGTCAATGCTGCCGATGTTGGTTTTCCTTAACGCTCTAGCATTTAAGTTAAGAATGCCTGTTCTTGCTGTTGCTGGGTAGATATAAACTGTCAATCACCTGTGGCGCATACCCGTACACCGTGGTCCGTGGTAAACGGGTATGTACCACACGTGTCTAGTGGAAAGGGTTTGACGACGTACGCGACAAGATTTTAATGTTATTCATGTCATGACCCGGCAGTCATGTTCATCAAATCCTCTTACCTTCCCATGCAAATTTTGGTTTACACCAAGTTAAGGAGGCGATCATGAGAGCACCCAGACGTAGGCGGCTAGATAGATAGATAGATAGATACGTAGATAGAAACGCTCAAAGTGCCAGAGGTTCGCTAAGAAATGCTTCGCATTTAATATTCGTATCACCCCGAAATTCGTACGAACTGCGATCGTATCACCGAAGTTTCACTGTACTACTAATTATGCGACGATGGCTACTATTCCTCCGTCCACTCTCTTGGTTGCTTCCTTCTTTCGTTCCATCTCTTAATGCCTTTCTCCTAAAGCAGGATAGCAGACCGAACGCGCGTCTGGTTGTCTCCATGTATTCCTTCCTTCGTTTCTCCTCCTTCTCCTCCTCTGTATATGTAACCCTGGCAATGTTACTGCGCTCCAATTAAAAAGTACCAATAACGTCCCCTACGCATTTCTTCGTTTCACTGTCTGTTAGCTTCATAGGAAGATGAAATAATAAAGAAACTTCGCGTGTTGAGATCGCGATAAAGTACACTCTAAGAAAAAAAAGAGTATGCGTGACTCTTTTCGGAGAGTTCTGACTTGCCACGTATAGGACTCTCTTTAAATAGTCACGGTGACTCTCTTGGTGGGTCAGGGTCGGCTCGCTCTAGAAGAGTCCCCTGACCCTCTAGGAAGAGTGCAAAGACTCTCATCGGGAGGATCACGTTATCACTCATAGGGAGTCAGACTACTCTTGCCGGTAACGCTCCTAGGGGGGTCAAGGGACCCACACCGAAGCATCAAGCGACTCCACAAGTATTTTAAGCTACTCATTCGATCCTTGCTCTACTTTTGCGCGACTACTGTTGAAAATAGTGGAGTATTGATTTTAAGCAAGTCCAATAATACTTGCCGTTCTGCCCAGCGACTGTAAATAAAGAATAGTTCAGTTTTAGCATTATTTTAAAGAACTCGTCAAAACAACACATATTTTCCAACAAAGTTATATAGAAAGCGCGAAAAGATGGTCTGTGATTTCCAATTAAGAAGTTTGGGTAGTCCTCATTTACATGCTTCTATGAGTATAGCCAACTAAAATGTGTGACTGTGATGTGCACAGTGTCATATGGTGCTAAATGAACAGCAGAAATCGCCATCATGTTTCCATATTTATTCCTTGTGATTAAGAATAAATCAAAAAGTGGTGACGGCTGGAAGTATCAGACTTGTGGCTTGCTAGGTTGTCGCTCCTGTCCAGCGTGAGCACCATGAAAAACGGTATCTGAAAAGCAGAACGTGATATTATGATGAGAAAATGAAATTGCAGTAAAGGTTTGCACAACCTACACAAGTGGTTCACACAGACATAATAAAGGCTAACAACAAAACAACAAAGCACATCCTCCGGCAGCCAGGGGCATGCCGTGAGCGGTTATTGACCGCACGTTTTACAAACGTAACCCATCCTTAAATACTCAGATAAACAGATGCGAGTACTAGGGCCCGAACGACACCCAGCGCGTGCGTACGCCGTCTACGTCGAGATCAGACATGTGATATGCTAGAATTAGCGCACATAACTCCCACAATCACGTACACTCACTCGATTCTGTTATAGCGCCCAACGTCATCGCACTGTATGCAAACCACGAAAACAGCAAAGAGAAACGAGGGAAAAGAGTGCACGCCGGCGGCCGCAACAACGCGCGCCGTCGAAAGTCTAGAGCTTTTTCACTTTCACCGGCGAGGCGTGTCCAACTTGAATGACTACCGCGTACATTCTGGAAGCCACCGTACTATATCTGCACCTCAAACTACCGTCTTTCAGCCAACAAAAACCATTACATATAGTGCGTCTGAGCGTTCTGTACACAGGCTTTTTTTTTTTTTTTTCACGTTCCCACGCGTGAAAGCACGCCGCACACTCAAGGTCGATGGAAATGTTATTATGAAGTAGACTAAAGGGCATCTCAAAACGACATCTTGCACCTTCAGTAGTGCAGACACGACGTGCGATCAGCAAGAAATGACCCTCGATTATTGTTTGCATCGCTCACTTTATGGGAGCTTGTACAGCAACGCGCATAACGGTGGCAACTCGTTAACTGACAGCTATAGTTGGCCATCCGCAACAGCCCCGCGGACACAGGCTGCTGTTGGAAATGGCTGGCAGATAACTTCCGCAGAGCTGCTGCAGACGCCCAGCTAAAGCTGTATAATTAGTGCCTACGAAGGCAGTACACTCACCGTTAACTGGCGCCCGTTGTCCGTATCCACAGCTCCATGAATATTCCGCCCTCCAAGCGTCACTTCGTGCACGGCGCCGGCGTCAACACCACCGAAGACGCGCAACCAACTCATCCACGCAACGCAATAGACCAGGAGACTGAGACGACTGAGAGAGGAGAGCGGCGCGCCACCCCGGCGCCCAACCCCGTCTGCGTCGCCGAGCAATGCGCCACAGCGGCGCCAAAGGGCGAGCGTGCGATATGTATGGCGTATACGGCGGCTCTTCCGTATACCGAAGCGCTTCAGGAGGGTCCAGTGACTCCTTCCCAAATGCGAACTCTTTTTTTCTGCCTGTACCTTCCAAAAGGGGTCAGATGGACACCCGAGGAGAGTCACGGTTCCATGACCCTCTTTTGACTCTCTTTTTTCTTAGAGTGTAGCGTCCATAGGACATGAAAGGCTGAATGCTCCAGGGAGTTAGGGCAAGTGAACGCAAGAAACGCCAGAAGCGCAGGAGAGATGTGATAACAGATCCCAAAGTTTTCTCGAAAACACACAGTGAATCGAATGCGAGCACTTCTCGGCTTTTCCTGGTTCGTACCACAGAGCTAGTAATAGTTTCTGGTGTTTTCTGGGCCAAAACCTTGCCAAAAGAGCGATATGACTGTGATTCACGCCGCAGTGGAGGGCTCCTAAAATTTTAACCAACTAGTGTTCTCCAACGTGCATCTCCATCTAAACCGGAAGAGAAGCTTCTGGTTCGCTACCCTACACTAGGAGGAAAGGAAAAGGGGGCAAGAAAGATGGAAGAGCAAAACGCAGAATTAAAGTCGGAAGAATTCATTTATCCGTTCTGTCTAGTTTGGAGCTACTTTTTTAACAGCTAAGCTGCTCAGCAAATCGTTTCTTCTTCACCTCGTGCCAAAAAACTATCATCGTCATAAATGGCGCTACAGAAATTGGGTAAATACCACAGCACACAACTTCCTCTAAAAAGTCAGTTTCGCCGCAAGGGCGAAGCAACGAATGAGATAGCAAGAAACTGAAATGTCGCACGAAGAACCACAAGCAGCTGGATACTTGCAGCGCGCCGCTGAAGCAAAAATAAGGACGTCCTAAAAGAACGCACAGGCATGCACAGGGCAAGCTTGAACAACTGTCACAGTAGTTACGTCTATGTGCTTGCGCAACGCGCTGCAAGTGTGGACAATGGAGAATCAGACGCTCTTAGATATTTCTTCTTCCTTTTTAAACTGCGGCGCGTGGAGCTACCGATTGCGTCTCCAGCTACACGGGGGCGTCTGATGGAAGCTGTGCCGGTGTTCTTCGTTTTCTTCTTTTAGATGCGAAGCAGCTTTTGCGCTGGGCTTTGTCCGTAGTTCCATTGGCGACCGTCCGCTTTCTAAAACGTATACCATAGCCACCTGTAACACATTGAGCGCGCGCTCGCGCCAAGGAGAAGTCTTCTTCGTCTTGTTCTTCGACCGCCTTGATGATGATACGTGCAAAGAGTATCATCAATAAGTGTGTTTGCTTTCTTCGAAGAATAAGACTTGCATGCCGAACTACATCGCGGCGACCGCATCGCACTGCGGTCGGCCGTTAAGTTTGGTGTAGATATACAGCGTATATCACATGTTCCAAGAGCGAGTCATATTGTCACGGGGTCGTGACGTGGACGAAGACCGCAGGCGACGTGTCCGAGAGGAAAGTCTTTATTTGGCCGAACTTGTGGCCGAGAAACGGAAAGGTAATTTACAGCAATACACACTGTATGCACTGATAGCGGCGAACAGAGCGTCGACCGTCGATCAACTGATAAGCGGTGACGCGCGTCGGCATTTAAACATGTGCCGTCGAATATTCCAGCGTTATCGCTGGCTGTCGTGCAAATTCTAGAATAAGCTCGAGTGTACGCGTCTTGCGCGCAATCTTAACAAAACGATCTACAATGATCGCGAAGCTTCTCGAACAATGAGGTGCGGTTCGCGCTGCGCGTTGCTGACAGTCTTTGTGGCCGAAAATCGAATACAGCAAAAGTGATAAAGAAACGCACGTGGCAATATTGTAACTATACTCGCGCCAAGGAGGTCGTCTTCGTCTTGTTCTTCGACCACCTTGATGATGATACGTGTAGAGCACTTTAGGGGCCCGGGCTGCCGTATGCTGTCCTAGCTTGGCGTAACGCAGACAAAACCGCGTGTGCTGGCTCGCGCTAGCGCGTTCGGGCCTGTGTAAGGGGCTGGGTAAGACGCCGTGGCCTCTCCCCTTTACACTGTCTCAGCAATCATGTGATGGCGTCGGCGAACGAGATTCTGCAGACGCGCGATGAACCAATGCGTTGTATCCCAGTCAGAACGCGCTGGCACGTGCTAGCGCGTTCGGGCCTGTGTAAGGGGCTGGGTAAGACGCTGTGGCATCTCCCCCTTACACTCTCTCAGCAATCACGTGATGGCGTCGGGGAACGAGATTCTGCAGACGCGCGATGAACCCGCGTGACGGGCTCCAACAAGAGTTCGGGACGAGTAACAGCAACAGCAACTACACTGAATTCATGGTGTGTTCCACATGCAAGGACGCGTTAACATCGGGCACGGTGCCCATGATGAACGGAACTTGAAGTCGACCCATGCGCTCCTTCGCATCCCCGCATGATTCCCTTTTGTGGGAGATGGTGAAATTTTTTTCTCCTTCCACATCACGAGTGGGTACAGAAAAGGGCCACTTTGTCGTGCGCGTCTCAAGGGCAGTTTTTAAATTGAAATAAAATTAAGAGCGTTGCGTGATAGAAAACACGCTCACGCTTCTGCGAGATTTGCTTACCACCAGCGGTACATGGTGTATATAAATAGTTCGCCGTTATTTCGCCGGCGCATAAATGGCGTGTGGTTGAGTTGTCTAACGCAGCGCGCTGGGGAGCGAGCGGTTGCTGGTTGGAATACGCGGTCAGGTATTTCGGAATTTTTTTCTTCTGCTTTATTTTTCTTTGTGCCTTTTTAAAATATATACATACATATACATATCCGGGGCATGACGATAACGGCGACGACGACGGCAAAAATCAACCGAGAGTGTCCATCGAGAGTGTTCATTGTCTATCGCAATAAAAGGAAGAGGGAAACAGTTAGCCCAACAATAATAAACTACAGAAAATATTGGATAAATTCACCCATTACTCGGCCAATCGCCTCCATTGGGGATGAGTCATGTCCAGAGGAAAACAACAACAACAAAATGGCTGCGCAGCGACCAGGGGCGTAGCCAGAAATTTTTTTCGGGGGGGGTTCAACCATACTTCATGTACGTTCGTGCGTGCGTTTGTATGTGTGCGTGCCTATATACGCAAGCAAAAGTGAAAAATTTCGGGGGGGGTTTGAACCCCCCCAACCCCCCCCTTGGCTACGCCCCTGGCAGCGACGGCGGCGAGCCGGAGACCCCGAGTACGTACGAGAGAATACTAGTGAACGGGAAAGACAACGGCGGCTGCGAGAAGACTCCGAAGTGATGGAAGGCCTACGCCAACGACGACGTGCCCGTAGCTCTATAAGAGGTGCGAACGCTCGGTTTCAGCGCGAGTTTCTGTCTGTGGAGCTTGGACATCCGTGTCGTGTCTGTGACTGTCTGTGGTTTAACTCGAACCTCTCTGCGTTGAGAATCAACGTAGAAACAACCTAGCATCACTTAGCTAAAGCCTAGCTGCGACCTAGAAGCAACCTAGAAACAACCTGCATCATCTATAGCTAAGGCCTAGAAACAACCTTGAAGCAACCAGGTTAGTCGTCAGAATGGTCCAGTTTCGCTGTTTCAAGCCTTGCGTGGCTAAGTGCAAGCTTCGCCCGAGTCTTTTTCTGACGCTGGCCACTACGAGCTGGCGAAATTGTGAGTTTTGTTTAAAATGTGAGACTTCTGATGCAATATAACAAAGGAATAGTCAAATGTCTCAAGGTTCAGATAGCAGAAAGCATTCGTAACTCACGTGTTATTGACAAACAGGACTGACGTAAACCAACTTCGTTTATTCCGACCTGAATCCGTTGAAAACATTCTCCGCTCGAATGTGTTTGTGTAGGCTCGGAGTGAACCAAGATTGAATCTCTCCCTTTCGGATAAGCAGATATGAAGGGTGCAAACAGCTCGGATTCATTCGGAGGAAACAGAGTGCTGCCGACTGATCCATTTAGAGTAAGGATCGGCGCTAAGCATAATAACTAAAGCCTCGCCCCTAGCTGTGATCCCGCATGTTGATCCGGATTTCTGCTGGCGATTCGCGAAAGCAACCTAGTGGTCTTTTCTGCACCGCCCCCTGAAAAACACGAGGTGCTTAGCTTACTGATCGTACTGATCCCATATTAATCCGCTTCGCCAAAGTAATCAACCTATGCGCCCCCTGCTCCTCTCCCAGGTCACTACTGACACAGGCACTCCGGTGTCATTAGGACTAATGGAAAGTCACCAGACGCGCACAGACGTTCCTTTCCTTGCGACTCAGTTGAGGCGCCCTGCGAGAAGCGAAGTCGGGCTAGCGACTGAGAAGGCCCGATTGTGCCATCGCGGTCTACTCGTGACGGCGAAGCTCAAGCGCCCTCCAAGTTTTTTGCTTTCTTAGGGAAAACATCCGAATTCGCTATGAACTCACAAGTGCGCTGCAACAACAGGCAGCTTGAGAAAACGTAATAGTGTCTTAATAATAACGTTAGCGCTTGTAAAAACAACATAAATAGCAGTAGCGCTGTTGGTTTCGCAGTCAACGTTAACTGCAGTGATAACCTGAAACAATCTTAGCATCAGTAAAACTTGTTGTTGGGCTAGTTGGTGCATGCATCAAGAAAATCAGAAGACGCGAACCACCAAGAAGGATAGGCGAAAGGAAAGGGCGTCTTTACCGAGCTCTTTCCTGTCGCCTATCATTCTTGGTGGTTTGTAACTTCTAATTTTCTTGAATCCTAGCATCTTCCACAATTCCAACCGCTGCCCTCGCGATATATGTGAGCTTTCATTTGGAAGAGGCAGGGCCATGTGTTATATACCATGTTTCACTGGTGGGAATCCGCTTAATAAGCAGGTCACCGGAGTGACGGAAAGAGATTTGTTTCAACGAGCGTATATTTCGTCGTGTGCTATTAAGTGGGGTTGACTGAACGCCCGTGTCGCAGAACTGTTACTACGTTGGCGGTATCGATGGTAGACTCATTTAACAGCGAAGCTGTTTAAGCTAGCCTTAATGTGCGGCGTATAAAAAAACTATCATCATCATGAACGGGCATGTGCCACAGAATTTGGGCAGATCCCACTACTCACCGCTATAGCGTGGCCTGTAATAACCCTGAGAACGAGTACAGAGAGAAAGAAAGAAAGAGAGAAAGAAAGAAAGAAAGAAAGAAAGAAAGAAAGAAAGAAAGAACGGAAGAAAGAAAAAGAGAAAAATTCTTGCCGAAAAAAAAATTCTTCACGACGCGGGATTCCCGCGTACCCTCGATCCCAAGGCGAGGTTCCTAACCACTCGGCTATCCAGGTACGCTAGCACAGCATAGTATAGCCTTGTATATAATAGAGTAGCAAGGGATTGCGAAAGGAAAGTGAGCGTGAGGAGGAGAGATGTGATGGTGGGGAGGAGGAAATCCCACTGCTCACCGCTGGTTCACTAAGAGAGAGAGAGAGAGAGAAATAGAGAGAAATACAGTATAGACCGCTTATAACGTAAGTCGCCGGAGTCGCGAATATCCGCACTATAAGCGGTACCGCACTATAACCAAAACAACCTTCTTCAAAGGCTGCACTTGCGCAAAACGTGTTGAGCATGTAGCCTCGCGTGTCCGATAATCGACATATGCGATTTGGGGCGCTTACAACCACTTAAATGTCCCAATGTTCAAAAATTAACCGCCAAAGACCTGCATTGCCAACGAAATGAACACGGGGGAAAAAAGCAAACAAAACAAAGTGCCATCGCGGAAATTCGCCGACTACGTTTCAGGCCACCTCGAGGTATGCGCATTACACAAAACCATGTCGAATCGCGACCGAAATTTCACGTGCTGAGCGGTACCGATCGTTCGGTTTCACGGGCGCGCACGCGATGTCCAAGACATTGCAATCGAATCCGGAACCACAATTCGAGAGTTGCATGTGCCAACCATGCCCTCGTTTTCATTAACTATATGATTCTCCTCCCTTCAAGTGCAGCCATCGCAAAAAGTTTCGTTGATTCCGCACCAAACCGCAACTTTCATCGCCCGCGACCGCTACCGAAAAGCAGCCAACGCTGATTAGGCCTAGCGTGCCGTTCAGCATGTTGTCGTGGGAAGTTTGTCCAAGACAACATGAAGATCGGACGTCGAAAAGATCGCACTCAAGCACTAAATTAAGAACAGCGCGCGTGATACGAAGTTTGTGTTCGCGGCCAGGAGATCAACGGCGACAAAAGCCCGCCAAGAAAGCTCGCGTCATGAAGCCGCAAAACTTTTCAATTTGCGGACGAGGTCGCAAACGCGATATCTGTAGCAAGTGTGATAACGACGACGCTTTTCCCGACAGGAAACTTACTTTAAAGCGCACTTGATGAGGACGCGATCGTACGTTCCACGCGTAATGCGCTGCCGGCAAGCGGCCGCGGAGCCTTGCCGCCTTGCCGCCGCCGGTGCAAAGGCTACTCCGTCGCCTAGGCAACCACCATCCTTCCCCACTCGGCGAGCCCGCACAGCGCTGCCGCGGTCTTTTTCCTCCCTCCGCCCCTCGTTCGTTCACTGTGCGTGCCCTCGCCCTTCGTAACGACCTCGTCGCTCCCTCCCCAGCGGCGTACCTCCTTTGAGAACCGCACTCGCTACCGCGTTTGTCAGAAATATTTTCCCGCAACCGCATTATAAACGGTATTTCATCTTGGGGGACTGCACAATAAGCGGTATGCGTATACATGCGGTTCTATGGGAGGGTGAACGGGAGTCGAAAAAGACCGCATTATAACCGGTCCTGCACTATATGCGGTTACGTTATAAGTGGTCTGCACTGTAATGGGAATGAATACATAAAAAGATAGAAAGACTTGGCACGGTTAGTGCGAGGCTACCATACTAGGGAACGGGAAAGGCAACGGCGGCCGCGAGAAGAGCCCGAAGCGATGGAAGCCTTACGCCAACGACGACGTGCCCGCAGATCTATGAGAGGCGCGAACGCTCGGTTCTGGAGTTCGGACATCCGTGTCGTAACTAACCTAGCCTAAATCCTAGCAACGACCCACAAGCAGCCAGATTAGACTTCAGAATCGTCCAGTTTGGACGTTTGAAGCCTTGCGCGACTTAGTGCAAGCTTCGCCATTTTTCTTCTCTAAAAATATTCCTCTCCTTGTCTCTTCCCCGCTGCAGTGTATAGCCAACCAGGCAAAACTCCGGACTTCCAGCTTCCCCGCTCTTAATTTCTTTCCTCTTCGCTTGAGTTTGAGAAGAGGTTTAAGAGGGAAAGTAAGACCGGCACCGTAGCCGATGACACAGACATCAACAGATGCCACTGAGGTTGATACATTGTGACCAGTGTGGGTTACATAGAAAAAAAAGGGAAGGAAAACGCGAATTTAACCCAAAGATGCCGAAATTAAGGCAAAAAAAAAGCTGGCTTCAAGAGGAAGATGTGCGTAACAATAAATAACACTATCCTTACTTTGGGCTGACTGAGTAAATACCGATTAAGCGTACCAGAACTGATTTATGGTCCTCCGCGTATAAGATGGGGTGATGTGCGCGACCATTTAGAGGGCACTGAGAGGGTTAACCCCTTGACCGAGGTCGGGCGTAATTGCGAGACTCTCGAAGCGGCCTTTGTTTTGTGGCGTGTGGACCCAACGGAGCCACGATTAGCGTGATGACGATCGCAGCGGCGACGATTATTCATAGTTACGACTACAAATTTATCTTCAAGATCCATGCTGGAAAGGGCGAAGCGAGAACAATTGACGCCGAGAGAGAAACGACGCCCAAAATGAAAAGCGGAGAATAGAAAGGCACACACACACACACACACACACACACACACACACACACACACACACACACACACACACACACACACACACACACACACACACACACACACACGCGCGCGCGCGCGCGCACACGCACGCACACACACACACACACACACACACACACACACACACACACACACACACACACACACACACACACACACACACACACACACACACACACACACACACGTGTGTGGGGGAGGGGGAGAAGCGGGAAAACTGTGCAAGCGGACGAGGCGTGGCCCGGGAATTGAAGCACTTTTTCACAGCTAAAAACATGACGTCATTATGCTCTGTCCTGTTCCTTGTGGCATATATAGGAGCGCAATTTTTTGTCAAGGGAGCAGCAAATGTGGACAGCTATCAGATATAGACGATATAATTTGTCACGTGAAAGAAAGGCCGCTTGAATTATTTGATGGAAATAGGCGGGTGCAGTGTTAGCCCCCTTTTCCTGTGTTTGTCGTTTTTGCGCCGCCCTATTTTAGTGATCATGGATAGCGAGCTGGCCCAAATGTGTTTTGCTAAGGCGGGTGTCGCAAGGGCGGTTATAATAGAGGGATGCGGGTTAAATGAGGGGGGCGACACTATGAAAAAAAAATGGCGTTCACGTATAAAAGAAGCCATAAAGTATAATGACGCGCGATAAAGTGGGCTGCAAAGCTTTTGACCGTCCCACATGATGCGGGGGCAGTGTGTTTGACGGCACCGTCGGCTGTGTACACTCTCCTATGTTTGGCTTTTATTCCACAGCGTTTCCTCTGTTGGATATTCGGTGGTTGCGGGCTAGATTCTTTTGATTCTTTCTTTTGTTCACTCTCGAAGTATTACCATGCACGATTCTGCTTGGCAGAGTGTAGTTTGCTTGGTTTTGCGCGAGCAAAATTATTCTGAACCAGCGCTGGCGCCTAAAATGTTTGCCCCGAGGAAGTTCGCATGTATACCGAGGATATAAGTGCAAAGACCTTCTTGAAATGCCTTTGTCAGGAATACGGTGCTGCGGGGAACGTTAAATGTGGCGCTCGTATCCCAAGTCGTAGGCGCGGCACGTTTGGGATTGCATAAGTCGCCCGTGTAAGTTTGTGTTCGGGAGTTTTCGCGTTTGTACGTCTCCTTCGTGATTCTGCGTACAGCCTCGTTTCCATGCTGTACTCGCGATTATGTTTAAGTTTTTTCGAATTCGGCAAGTATATATTAAAAGAAGAACAAAGAAAAGTCTTGCAAAAGTTTGCTTGGCTTAACTGGAAAAAATGTCCGCGGCCGCACGAACTTTCGAGGCCCGTGTCACTATAGACCATACATGGGATCACGATGGAATTACCATTATTTAGAATCGTGAATTGGGCGAGTTGCAATCGCATTTCAACATAGATGCACGAGCTTGAATAATGGCTAACGAGAAAGAGTATACCGACATGGCCCAAATTATTTAAAATCTTTTTTAACTTTTCGAGATCACATTTTCCTCAACCAATTCTATACTAATGCATGCACATTCTGTATGTATGTGTGCGCGTGTGCGTGCGTGCGTGTGTGCTCGTGCGCGCGCTTGTGCTGTCAGTACACAGCAGAGCTTTCTTCAAAGAAAGTAGTTCTTCGATCCTTTACCGACAGCTTTATTAGCAACTTGTGGCTGGCAGTCAGATTATTTGCCGCTATGTAACATGAGGAAATAAGGAAAAACATGGCTGGTCCCTCCGTCCTAGGAATCGGTATAACACGAAAGTGAAACGTGTCTTCACAGAAGTAGTGCTCATTGTGTAGTGATATATGAGAGCTTGTACAATGTCTATTCGTGTTTGGCAGCTATAGCACCGTTTGGCGTGGATGCACCCATGTTGACAGCATGTCTCTATCGCGACGACTAACGCCCATGATCATGATTAAACCGTTGTGGTAGCTGACGGTGTGAACATATATTTTTACACAGCGAATCGTGAATCCCGCGTAAGGATGATATTAACAAGCTCATAATCAACACTGGTACCCGGTATGCACTTCTTCAAAGCGTCGTCAATTAAGGAGAGAAACGGCACGGTGTGCGCTTTCTAGTAATGGGTAGCCGACGCCTGTGCTCATGCATACATAACACACACTGCGCTTCAGCAACACGGGAGGTAGAGGTTCGTAGCCTGAGCCGCAAACGCGTGCGTCCCGCTGGCCTCTGTCTCGCAGGCGCTGCTCGCGCTCCACCGAGGCACGACATTCGCTCGTCGAAATCGCGTCCTTTCTGCAACGCATATTGCAGCAGTTTTGTTAGTCGGTGCTCTCGCAATTGAAGCAGTCGGCGGCGGAGAAATCCCGTTGGTGCACGTGGAAGCTGCACTACTCCGATGAGCCGACGCACGCTAACACGAAGCCAAAGGCAAAGAACGTAACTGCGTCAAGGGTGCCTCGGCTGGCGACGCCAGCGCGGCCAGTCTACCTCTCTGGTATCGAGACGCTTTAACCACGACCTCCGATATCGCGTGCAATCTCGGAGTAAGCGCTAGTAAGTGTCGATCGTGAAGCATTACTTCTTTTCACATCTCACAGACGGCGGCACCGCCCCGCTCCGCCCGCGGCGAAAGAGAGTGTGTGAAAGATATAAGGCGCGTTCGCGCCTTGCCTAGCATCTCCCGAGTTAGCTTAGTCGGTAGCGCGTCGGGCGCTTGCCGTCGCGGCCGCAACGTCGTGGGTTCGATTCCCAGCGGGGTATCTTTTTCTTGGTTTTTTCTTTCTCACCCGTTGGCGTCCATTTTATCAACGTCATATCCGTGACGGATGTACTTGGTGGACCCCGGCATAAAACACTTTCGTGTTAAAAAAAGAGGAGGAGGACGAGGAGTATTGCTTGCTTCAGGCGGATCCATAGCCTCGCAAAGCTTGTCGGAAATCACCCCATCCACCTATTAAACGCCACAAAGGCGAAGTTCATCATACGTAGTAGCAATACAACGCTTCATACATTTTCGGCCTGCGTATTTCACCGTTCACACTCCGACCCGTTATCACTGAGGAACTTTAGGAGGAACCGAGGCAGTTGTCTCCTAAATGTCCAGTGTCCTTGCGGAAACAGAGTGTCTCTTGCAACTGAATGAAGGTGAACGTTAAAGAACCCCATGTGGCCGAAATTTCCAGAGCCCTCCCCTGCGACGTCCCTCATAATCATATGGTGGTTTTAAGACGTTAAACCTCAACAATTATTATTAGAGAGGCATGGGCGTCGGCAGGGGTGTGCACAAAAGGGGCACTTGTCCCCCCCACCCCCTTACCTAAGCCACACCAGCACTTGCCCCCAATTGAAGCCCCACAAGGGCTCCTCTCTTACCGCGATGCAAAATGGGTTTCCACCCCCAAGTCAAAATCTTGCCGATGCCCATGGAAAGAGGCATTGTCTTATATGTCCATTGACGTGGTAGCTTCAGGTAACTTAATTTTAACGATTCCTTTTTCTATTTAACGTGACATTTCCCGCCGTCTCTGCGTCCATTTAGCACTGCTCAACGACCATGCCACGTGTCGAGGTGCCCTGCATGCGGTTAGCAGGAAAGTTAGCTCCGAAATATGCGGGCGTCCTGGACTGAGGACGTATAGCCACACCAGAACGGCAACCATTCGGAAGTAGGGCTGAATGAAGTTTCTAAATAAATCAATCGCTCCAGTAACGGGCACAACGACGGCGTGGTAGACTCGTAATCGCCGGGCAACGTCACGCCAGAAATGCATCATGCAGAATTTTTCATGTTCGGCTTCGAAGTGAGTGCAAACGACAATGTGTTCCGGCAGCTTCCAACGATAGCGGATTTATATTTTGTTCTCTTTTAGAATGCAGTAGCATATTGATCTGCCTATAGTCCTAAAATACAATTGACGTACGAATTTTGTAAAAAAAAACAAATAAATAACATGTGAAAGAGAGAGAGGGAGATAGGGAGGGCGTCTTTTTGTTTTTTTTTTTTGCGTGACGATCAAGTATTGTTGTTCTACCAGGCGAAAAGCTGGCGAAAATGGCTTGAGGGGACCTGGGGATCATACAGGCAGTAGCAATGGGTGCAGTCACAGAAGAATCAACAGTAAGACGTGCATCACTTGATATTGTTGCGGGGAGAATATATTTATCATCATCCAGTAGGAAGTCGACAAAATGCTTTCTTGGCACTGGCGTCCGCTGCTGTACTTGTTAAGAAGGGGAACAGTTAGCAATTTTACCTTGATTATCGGCATCAAAACTAGATCATGAAAACTAGATCATGAAAAGGAACACCTGTCCTCTGCCACGCATTGACGATGCCCTGGATTGCCTTCACGGCACACAATATTTATCTTCCATCGACCTCCGCTCCGGGTACTGTCAAATTGCAGTCGATGGCATGTACATTCCTTGAGAAGACGGCCTTTATCACTCCCGACGGCCTTTACCAGTTTAAAGTGATGCCATTGAGTTTATGCCGCAGAGTTTCTTACTATAATACCTAGAGGGTAATCTGGCGCTAGTGTCTATGCGGGCTCCTTCAGCGGCGCTTGAGCCACCATGGGAATGATTGGAAGTACCGGCTTTAGATATGCTGCGGATGGCTTTCGTTATTGAGATCTGCGACGCTTGTTTGCAGAGTGTAAAACAAAGTGATACGAAATTATTTCCAATTAAAACTTGTTTCATTCTTTTGTGCGTGAAACATATTACAAAAAATTGGCCGCGTATCTGCGTGCTTCGCTGCAAATGTCGTCTAAAGACGATAGAAGAGGCGCTGCGTGAGATATGGACGCCATCTGGCAATACGTCGGGAAACATGAGTGCTGTGTTGCGGGCTGGTAGTCCCGGCGCAGCAGCAGGCAAAGACCGGCGGTGACCAACGCGACCGGCGGGGACGCCAGGCAGCCCGAACCAAGAAGCCCGAACACGCGGTTTGGCGCGAAGCGCCGAAGCAGAAGAAACGTCAGCACTCAACAAGTACTATCCACACACTCTTTTATTTACACGTCGCCTGGGTAAAACAGGAATGCCAGAGCGGCGCCCCATGGCATTCGTACAGTGCAATACTGAACCGAAACCGAAACACAACAATGGGCTCGTGCAGAGGGCATGGGGGAAGGTAAGTTTCAGCGCAGTCGCATTTTCAGCGCAGATTAAGAAACTAGGGTCTCTAGAATTACGTATCTATGTATTTTCTATTAAAGGAACACAAACCACCTAATACTATACCTAGTGATGATACGCCTCAGATATGCGTGATATTTACTTTTTAATCGACAACGTTCACAAGTATGAACAGCCATACCAGTTCAAGATGGCTGGCCCTTGGGCAAGTGGTTCAACTTTGGCCGGGTGGCTGAATCGAGTGACGTGCCGACAATAAGAAATACAAAAAGACAGACCAAAATTTCTGCGTTTAAGTTCCCCAAGAAATACTATCGTCTTTAAAAACTTGCGTGACCGTGAGATAGAAGTTAAACCTGGACAAATTCAACCATAAGGGTATGCATTGCTCTACAATTGTGCTCCAGATTTGGCATCACGATATAATGAATTATTATTTTACAACACTTGAAAACAAACACGCTTGTTTTCTCCTCGAAAGTACACGTTATCTATTTATGGAAATAACAGTACCGTATTGAATGAGAAACACTTAACGTATCGTCTGCTGCGATGCCAGGTGCGTCTGTCCAAATGACCTGCCCCCAACGCATCTCTCGTTTTGTTGTGAAGTCGAGTCAGATGATCGTGACGATGCGTCTGCTTAGCTTCGTTGTCATTTTTCAGTCGATTTGAAAGAGCTTTGACATGTAGTGCTTATCAAAAAACGTGAACTCTATGCAATTTCCTGCACTGGCATGGTGCGCTACATCTATGCACAGCGGTGAGTGCACGACGCTTTGTTAAATCTGTCAAATAGAACCTGTAAAGCTGCAACGTCGCAGCAAACCAAGAGACTAGTGGTCTTCAGCCTCTTTGAACAACAAAGGCACTGCTTGAGCGCTTTGCAACGCACCCCGCTACCCACGCAGCGCGAACAACGAAACTGAAGCTGTAGACGAAGATCCGTAGATAGTTTGCTAGCTAACGCTATCGAGTCCGAAGCCTGTACTTCCCGTCATTCCTATGGTGGTTGAACGATCGCAGCGCTAGTTTCCTCTCTAGGTTATTGTATGAAACTCTATGGTTTATGCAATGCGCCCGCTACGTTTGAACGTATGATGGATGCCCTCTTGCACGGCTTCAAGTGGTCCATCTGCATCTGCTAACTGGATGGCGTTATCGTTTTTTCTCCATCTTTTGGGACGCACCTTGAAAGGCTATCGAAGATCTTATCTGTCTTCCGTAATGCGGGACAGCAGCTAAATTCGGCAAAGTGCCACTTCAGCCATCGTGAAGTTTCTGTTCTCGGACACCTCGTTGATTCCCTTGGCGTTCGCCCTGATAAAGATAAAATAGGGCAGTGAACGATTTTCCCGGGCCAACCCTTTCCAAAGAAGTTCGAAGTTTCTTGGGTCTCTGCCCTTACTTCTGTCGCTTTGTAAAACACTTTGTCGACGTCGCGCGCCCTCTCACTCAGCTCTCCTCAAGAAAGACGCTGCCTTTTGTTTGGGGCCCTGGCAAGCAGATGCGTTCTCAAGTTTGGACAACTGCTTACTTCTCCACCTCTTCTCACTCACTTTGACTTATCAGCTCCAACAGAAATCCGTACCGTTGCAAGTAGCCATGGCGTCGGTGCAGTCCTGGCCTAGAAACAACAAGCACGGGAACGCGTTTTTGCCTACGCCTGCCGCCTTCTCTCTCCTGCTGAGCGGAAGTATTCGATTACTGAACGTCAATGTCTGGCGCTCGTTTGGGCAGTCAGAAAATTGTACGGCCGGCCATTCACAGTTATCACTGATCACCATGCTTTGTGCTGGCTTTCGTCCCTGAAAAACACTTCAGGCCGCTTTGGTCGTTGGGCTCTGCGCCCTCAAGAATTCGACGGCTCATTTGTGTACGAAACCCGCCGCTTGCATCAAGATGCCGACTGCCTGTCCTGATACCCTGTCGACCCACCGGACAGTACATACGGCCACCCTATCCATCTACCAACGTTCTCTCCCTGTCGGCTTTTCACGACATAGGAATCGAGCAACGACTGGGCACCTTTTCACACGATATCATCCAAGAGATAATATCGGCGACTCCCACCCTCCCTTTCTAATGATTGAGCTCCATGATGGTGTATTGTACCGTTGCAACATGCGTCCTGACGGCCCCGAGAAACTACTCGTCGTTCCTTCAAGTATGTACAAAAATACAACACTTTCATAGAAAATTGTGTAGTCACATAATGCACGTTATGTTATGACGGTTCACTGTTCTACTAACGGTAATAGAAAAAGTCTTATTTGTTATTTGAATTGATAGGTTGTTATATTGAAGTCTATTTGTGGAGTCACATGATTTCTTAATGCGGGTATTCGGTAGGCGAGGGTAGAGCTTCCATAATTCATGCGTGTTCGCGGTATTTGTATACACTAATTGCGTAGGGGATAACTTCCTGACATTTCTTCAGGACCATGTCCCCATTTGAAGCCGACAACAAGGTTTTGCATTGAACATAAGCTTCTCAGAAGGCTTTTTTTCTAAGTATAAGTGGGTTGCGACTTGTTGGCGCGACAGTGCACGAGAAGCAACTGCTGATGTGAAAAAACAGCGCCCCAGCAACTATGAGGCGTAGAAAATATGAAAAATTGACAACCACCCGTTTGTGGCACGAAGCCACAAGGAAATCCATACGAATTTCCCAGAAAGAAAGCTAGTTTGTTGCCGTAAAATTCGCCCTGGTCCGGGGACCGAACCCAGAACCAACGTCCCTCTACCAATAGAGCTCACCAGGAAGCTAGCAAGTGACATTGCGAAGGCGGATTCATCGACAACTCGAAGCACAAAGACATATAATTACAGCAAATGAGTTCTGCGGAATCCCGCAAGTTGGTGGAAGTATTAGGAAATGAAAATTGAACTTCCTGGCTAGCTTCATGGTTAGCTCAGCTGGTAGAGCGACCGCCCTGGCAAGGTGTTGGTCCCGGGTTTGATTCCCGGACCAGGACGAATTTTTCGGCAACGAAGAAGCTTTGCTTTCGGAGTTTACTTTCGTTGTAGCTTCGTGCTACAAACGGGTGGTTGTCAATTTTCCTGTCCTAGTCCTTCCACCACCTTGCCGGATTGTGCAAAACTGATTTGCAACTAAGAGGCGTCTCGAAACGAGGCTTCGGCGCCGAAGGCGCAAACGCGATCTGAGTGTCCATGCATTCAATTTGCATCTCCGTGAAAGGTAATGCCTTACGTATACATAAAAAAAAAAGAAATCTGCCAGCTTCACGCCGAGAAAACCACCAGGCAGCGAAGCTGTAAGCGCGCAAGATCACGTGCATCATCACAGGCACGTAGCCAGGATTTTTTTTCGGGGGGGGCCCAAGGCCTAATTGTTCGAAAGAAAGTCTTTCCATGTCAAAAATAAAACAAACGTTGCGCGGGAATATAGAAGGCCGGACGAATTTCGGGGGGGTGGTGCGGGCCCCCCGGGCCCCCCCTTGCCTACGGGCCTGCATCATCATCATCATCATCATCATCATCATCATCATTTAGTTTACTTCTTCATTAAACACATTCTCTGGTAACGTGACCTGCGTAACGGCTACAACAACAACAACAACAACAACAACGACTACTACTACTACTACTACTACTACTACTACTACTACTACTACTACGACTACTACTACTACTACTGCTGCTGCTGCTGCTGCTGCTGCTACTACTACTACTACTACTACTACTACTACTACTACTACTACTACTACTACTACTACTACTGCTGCTGCTGCTGCTGCTGCTGCTGCTACTACTACTACTACTACTACTACTACTACTACTACTACTACTACTACTACTACTACTACTACTACTACTGCTGCTGCTGCTGCTGCTGCTGCTGCTACTACTACTACTACTACTACTACTACTACTACTACTACTACTACTACTACTACTACTACTACTACTACTACTACTACTACTACGACGACGACGACGATGACGACGACGACGACGGCGGCGGCGGCGGCACAGGGTAGATTAAGACAGCTTCGTTGTAAAATTTCTGGCAAAACAAACTTGGGACAAAAGAAAATTTGGACCATACGGACTCCGATACAATTGCGAGCCACGCAGTTTTATCCTTTTGAATTCGTCTCTAATGGACGTGCACCTCACTTCCCACTCTCACGATGGCACGAATGGGGTGATGAATTCTGAAACGTGAGACGTACGTGAAAGATTGAAACTGCATATAAACTTGGAAGGCACCTCAATCACTGGATTGAAATTTATAAAAGAAAAGCTTGGAGGACGCTTGAGTTTCGCCTTCAAGAGTAGAACGCGATAGCGTAATCGGGCCCCGTGCGCATCGCCTTCTCAACTGCTAGCCTCGCTTCGGTTCTCGGTGCATGCCTCTACCGAGCCGAAAGTCCTCGGACGAACGTCTGTGCGCGTAACATTAGCCGATCCTAGAATGCCAAGAGCAAGTACAGTTGCGAGTTGGTTGGTTGGTTGGTTGGTTGGTTGGTTCCTCAGTACTTTGGCTCAACCCACTGCGGGGGATAGGCCATGAAGCGGACGGTGCCTGGCTTAGGAAACTAATTCACTTAGTGAAGGAAAAAGTTGAACTGAAATGTTTAGCCTTTACATATAAACTCGCAAGATTTAAAGAAGAGAAAAAAAAAACGCCTATATGGAAACAACAACAAGAACAACAATAAAAATTAAAATATACAGTTCCATATAAGACAACTGAGGCTACACTCAACATTCAATTCTTTTGGATTCTCGTAAAAAACTAGAGACAGCGTTGAAAACGCTCCAGTGGCTAAAACCAGATATGGTTGCCCCAAATGAAAGAATCACCGGAAGTGACAAATTCAAGCCCAACTTCCGCAGGGGTTCTTCTAGTAGTCTTTTTCTTTGTGTTTTAAATCTTCGGCACGTCAAAAAGAAGGGCTCCAGAGATTCCCTCTCATTACAGTGGAGGCATAACGGTGCCTGAGCCAGACCCGACCTGTGAAGGTGAAAGTTCAGTGGTGGGACTCGACAGCGTAGCCTTGTAATTAGTATTTCTTCCTTCCTAGATGAACACCATCTGCTCTTGCAAGGAAACTTTAGTTGTGGGAAACCTGATGAAAACAAAGGAGATTTATCGAAGTTATTGGCCGTGGTACGCTTTTCAAATCTCGCTGCTGTGAGTACGCTGACGTGGGCAATACAGACAAAATAGGGCCATCATGGGATGATATTGCCAGTGCATCCGCATATTCATTGACTGCTAGCCCTCTATGGCCTGGTACCCACACTAATCGAACCAGCCGTACATGCCTGGGAATCAGCGAATAGAACGTCTGTAAGGTGCTCGATAAATTAGGTGCACTTAACGCAGAACAGACAGACAGGCAGTCTGTTAGTACAACCACTGCTGATAGACACTGGGGCAATTTACTCAATGCTGGGACTATTGCCAGCAATTCAGCCTGGTAAATAGGGGTGAAGTCCGGTAACCGAATCGAGAATGACCAGTCTAGAGAGAATGATACAATCAGGGCGTCGGAACGGAACGAAAACCGAAAACGAAAAACGAAAAAAACGATATTTTGGACCGGAACGAAAACGTAACCGAAACTTTATCTATTATTTCGTTCCGGAGTGAAAACGAAATTTTTTCAATCGTTTTTCGGTTCACGAGAAAATTTCGCAATCCGGAGCGACTGAGCTCGTGAAATGTGAGCATATCTTAGGGTACGGTATTGGCGCGTACCTCAGGCAGGAATTCCAAAGCAAAGATATGTTGAAATTGTGCGAAAAACGAAAACAGTGCCAACCAGAGATGTTTATATTAACGCAAGTGGATTTTTGCGCGCCTGTCACGCAGGCCAGCGTAGAGAGGGCATTGTCGGCGCCGAAGTTTGTTACAGCGAAAGCTGTTATGAGATCACAACAGCTGATTTTGGCGCCATGGTTTTCCACCGCCACCGGTGACCATGACCGCTAACGCGTGATATAAAAAATAAAAATAAATGAGAAACAAATTTCTAGGATCGGATGGCATTTCAACCTGCGCCCTCTGCGTGGCAGTCGGGTCTTCCACAACAGTGCCACGCTAGTGCTTCTATGCTTGCGAGGAGCGCTTGACAAGCGTGAGTGCTGACGAGCAGTGCGGCCCAGTGTTCCGTATTCAATACAAAGGCACAAGGTGCCCGAGCGGTGCACTGTTCCAACTAATACCAGCAGACCTTGAGGGTCTTATTCCTCATTAACCAATTCTTATTTTTCTCCATATTCGCGACCGCTCCAGACGCGTGGCAAGACTGCTTAGTTTTCTTGAATACTACTTTTGTAAGCATAAAAAAAGGCTACGTCGTCATTTTAGCATTAACACATTTAAGCATAAACAATATTAAAACACCACCATTCGTTCAAACATGCTGACCATGCAAATACTATAGGTAGCGGGAGAACTGCCCCTATGGGAATTAGTAGGGTGGTTGTACTGCACGAGATATGTAACCAAGCTACTATCCCTCGATCTTGGTAACCTGTTTTGCGTACTCTTGCAGTTCTTAATGCATCTGATGACATTAGTTTTAAGGGGCGTTCATTCTTACCTCGATGCCTTTCTTACGTGGAGGAATTACATTGATGGATTTGAACTGCCCGGCCATTCCCAGAGTCCGAATGCGCTAAGTTTTTTCATTCCGAGGAATTGAAAGGAATGAAATTGCGGCAAGTTCTAATTCCCCGCAATAGAATTGAAATGGAATGGAGGCGCCCATTCCGCCACACTGCTTCCCACCCACTGCAAAGTGCTCAGCCATAATTCTTTATCATCATCAGTCACAGCGCAAAGTGCACATAATGCCTTACATGTGTGTAGGGTGTACCACGAGACTCCGAAGAATGACGAAAAATGGCATAGTGGGAACTTCTCTACTTCAGAAGAATTAGGATGATTTACGGCGTAGTGGGTACCTTGCATGTGTACTTGTATTATTGCCCCAAGAGACTCTCCAGCGGGCTCTACAAAGTCCGCTCTTCCAGCTTTCGTTGCGACTGTGCTACGTGTGTCGCGCAGGCCTGGCGATCTCTTTATCAGAACAGCGGTCTCGCACATCAGAGAGCACACTCAATGACGTGCTGTTTCTGAGATCGTGCTCACTCCCTTGACACAAAGCATTGAGCCCACTGAAAAATTCGTATTTGTCTTTTGAGAAAATAAATACTATGACTTTCAAATTAATACTGGTTTGTGCTAGTTGGTAGAAATTCGTGGTACAATTACTTCCGCTCCTCTGAAGAACGTATTTTACCCTTGTCCCACTTTCCTAAGAGCAGGGCAAGTAACTACATTACAAATCCAATGTTCTCTATGATTACCTTAACTTCAAAATTTTCCATAAAAAATACCGTTACGAACCGTTACGGAACATTTTTTTTTTCGTTCCGGAACAGAAACGGAACGGAACTTTTTGCGGTGGAACGAAACTAAAACCGAAACGAAAAACATTTCGTTCCGACACCCTGGATACAATTCCCACACCTGCCTTCTCTTCACACACGGAAGCATCAGTCGCTATCACAGTGTTTGTTTCTAAAGTGGCCAAATGATCTTCCAAAATGCAATTTAGATATTTATATGGTAAATTTTTCGCGTTCTTGGGATATATATAATCAAATTCAATCCTAATTGTTTTTACAGTGCTGAGTATCTGTACTTCCCAGAGGTGAACTTTTAATGGGTCCAAAAGTCTGTGTAAAAATGACCTGGGGGCAACGTAATCTAGACCATTGGTGGTTAAAAAATGAGGCTTGCTGGTTAATGA